>NC_041388.1:149606607-149625386 GCF_002162155.2 Triticum dicoccoides
TCCCCCTTCCGCCGCCGACGCGGACGCCCCGCCCCGCGCCCATCCCAACCGATGATGCGCCGCACCTCCGCCCCCAACGGATCCGGCAGAGGCATAGCCGCTCCACCTCCCAGATCACCTCGGGGGTCGCCGGAACCGGCGAGAATCCTTCATCGCCATTCATTCGCCGGAGAACCGCTCCGCGCGATGGCCCCCATGGGAGCCCCTCCTGGATCGACCCGCCCCGGCGATGCATCCCTCTCCTTGCCCCGCTTCTGACTCCACTTGCTACTCCCTATCTCTGCTCGGTGCCCAGCGCGGTCGGGTGTGATCCCCTCCATCCCCCGGACCCCTTCCTTCCTCTGTTCCAGTCGGTCCGCAACAGCTACGCCACCTGCACCAAACGCCGTCGCTCCTTCATCTCCTCCGACCTCGGGCACGCCTGCTGCCATCCTGACCAAAGCTGAGCGAGAGAAGTTCGACCTGACCACTTCAGTTCAACATTTCTTGCTTTTTGAGAAGAGTCTTTTGAGTACAGCTTCAATTCGATGTGTGTGTGCTCATGTGTGTTCGTATGTGTGTATGTGCTCGTAGCTCCCCCCAAAATGTAGTAGTTGTGTGATTGATACTATTTTTTTGCAGGCATTGATACTGTTTGTTCATATGTCCAAAAGGAATTAAACTTTTATAGAAGTTAAAATTGAAAAAATATGAGCAGTTCTATTTAAAGAAATGAGGTGTGGGAAATATGACGCAAAAGTGTAAAAAGCTGAAGAAAATACCCCCTTTCTCTTTGTAAATTCCTTCTGTGATAATGATTGATGGAAAAAGGAATGCCTTTCTTTGCCGACCATCTCATCATCATCATGGTTTACTCCATGCAAAAATCATTGTTTATACAAAATTCAGATTATCCTAATTATTAAATAATGAAATAAGGAAGATAAAAAAATAAGAAGTTCAAATTTTAAAAATAGAGTTGAAAATCAATAAAAAATCATTATTTTTGTTACAAAATGAATAAATTGAGGCTACCAGGAAGTCCTCCAAATTTAGATAACTGAATTAGAGGTCTTTAGAGTTCAGAAGTTCAAAGAAAACTTGCACAAAAGTTCAAAAATAAAAGAAAGAGCATTACAGAAGTACTAAATATTGTTAAAAAGATAGGTAAGAAGGTGCATTTCTAAAAAAAAGATGTACTGGAAAACTCTAAAGCTGTTAAAAATAAAACTAAAAAAGTCATTTTTTCAAGTTGTAAATAACAGATTTTCCCGTGTCTAGAAAAACTCTAGAAGTTCAAATAAAAATAACAAAGTAGTTCAATATTTATTAAAAAAATGATTCCTTCGTCCCATAATATAAGAGCATTTTTTACACTAGTGTAGTGTTAAAAAACCTAGAAGTTTAATTTGAAATAACCGAGAAGGTCAAAGAACCTAGAATTTGAAATTTAAACACCTAGAAAGTTGTTTACTTATTTAAAACCATATTTTTTTCTAAGAAGTTCAAAGTAAAAAAAAGAGAAGTACGAAGGTTAAAAATCTCAGATGTTTTCTCGTTACTAAAGAACAAAATGAAGTTCAAATTAAATAAAAAGGAAAAGCTAAAAAAGTTAAAAAAAATGTTCTCACTTTTTTAAAACTAGATACAAAAATAAAATAGTGGTTCGATGTTTATTAAAGAAGTCTAGGATCTTACCTTCTTAAGAATCTCAGATATCTGCTGTTATTAAATAAACGACCATGAAGATGAAAAATTAGAAAATAGTCAAAATCATGTTTATTTAAAAATAAAAAATAAAATGTGAAGTACAAATTAAAATAATACAGAAGTTCAAAGTATATTAAAACCTAGGATTTAGAAGCTCAAAAAACAAAAAACAAAATAGAATGTCATTTTGGGCCCGGAATACTAAAGATTAAAACCAAGAACTTAAAATAAAAAAAATTGGATTTTCCCATATACTAGATATTAAAACCAAGAAGTCCAATTTTGAAAAACGATGTAGTTCAATGTATATAAAAAACTCAGGTTTTCATGTTACTAGAGAAGAAAACCAAGAAGTTCAATTGGACAAAGCAGAGTAGTTTGATTTTTATTGGAAAAAGACAGATTTTTCTAGTTACTAAAGAATAAAACGAATAAGTTCAATATTAAATAACAAAGAAGTTTGATGTTTCTAAAAAACCCTCCAATTTTCACATTTCTATTTTTTGCTAGAAGTTCAAGTGCTCAGCCCGAGAAAGTTCAAAAAATCTTGTGAGAGAGGTTGAACAAACATACGTGACAGAAGTTCAAGATGAAAACAGCGGGGAGTTCAACTACTACACGAAATGCGTTTCAGATAGGAATATAAGAATAGAAAACAAAAAGATTAAAAGGTTTGTTGCAAGAAGTTCATGTCCTTCTCCCGGTGAAGTTCAAGATCTCTAGTGCGAGACGTCCGACCTTCAATTACATGTAAAAAACAGGAAAAAAACGACGTTGTTTTTGTCATTTTTAAAACTGCTCTCAAACTATAAAAAATTGTAACGTCTGTCTACATGAAAAAGATGCTCCTATTCATAAGTTTTCCAACAGTATATTATATGCTATATTCCGATGAATGGTTTAAAAGTTTTATGTATACCACTAAAAACACATTTTTAATCATTCAAAAACTTATTTTTGAACCATCACGAGTATGAGAACTAGTCAACCCGAAAAAGTTGCGTGTTTTCAACAGCTTTCCATCGGTATATCATTTTCTCAATTTTGGTAAGCGGTTTGGGAGTTACAGGGAAAAACAGCACGTCAAAAACAGAGTGAAATTCGAACAGACATGACCGAGAAGTTTAGCTACTTCACGCAGTGCATTTCCATTCGCGATGAAGGCAGAAATCATGATCTCGTCATATTTCTAATTTACTTCAAAATGGCAGGAATATCATTTGTGTAAGTTCAAGTCCTCGATCGAAGAAAGTTAAAAAAATTATTGTGAGAGAGGTTTGTACAAAGGAATATCATTTGTGTAACACTGACGAATGGATGAGAAAATTGCAAACGAAAAAACGTCACAGAAGTTCAACTACTACACTGAATGAATTTTAGATGAAAAACATTTAAAATTTCCATGAGTATGAAAAAATGATCAACATGGGAAAGTTGCGTGTTTACAGCAGCTTTCCAATGGTATATCACTTGCTCAATTCCGGCGAGTGGATGGAGAGCTAATAGGGTTGCTGTGATCGGTATAAATATTCTTATTCCAAAAAATGGTTAAAACAAAATGGTGCATGTTGTTCGAAACAAAATCTTAACCGTATTAGAAAAAAGTTATGTCTTTTCAGCAGGTTTGCAAAGGTATATTATTTGTGCAACTCCGATGTATAGGTGGGGAATTATGAACAGAAAAATGTGACAGAAGTTCAAGGTAAAAACGGCGGGAAGTTCAACTACTACACGGAATGCCTTTCAGAAGAGAATAAAAGAATACAAAACTAAAATCCTAAAACGTTTGTTGCTAGAAGTTCACATGCTCCACCCTGCATGGTTCAAAAATTATATTTACGAGACGTCCGTCGTTCATTTACATGTTGTTTTAAAAGGAACACTGTTGTTTTGCCATGTTAAAAACTGTTCTCAAATGGCACCGCATTTGTAACACATGTCTACATGAAAAACTTGCTCCCATTCATAAGCTTTCCACCGGTATATTATGTGCCACATTTCGAGGGACGGTTTAAAATTTTCATGTATACCATTTAAAACATGTTTTTATGTATTCAAAAAATTCTTATCTGTTGAAAGAAGTTCATAGTGAAAGCAAAGGGAAGTTCAAGTACTGTAAGGAATCCATTTCAGTTGAGCATAAAAGTATACAAAAATAAAAGCTTAAACGGTTTGTTGAAAGAAGTTCAACTGCTCTGTCCGGGAAAGTTCAAAAATTCTTGCGAGAGAGGTTCACCTTGTATTTCCATGTTCAAAAACACAAAAAGAATTTGTTTTTTTTGCATTTTAAAATAATTCTATCAATCCACAAAGAAGTTCAATTATTATTTGGGAGCAATTTGATTTCAAAAAGAAAATAAAAAAATTCAAATTATAAAAATGGAAAAAATTCATGTACTACATGGTTTTTTTAATATGAGAAAAATGAATTAAAAGGCAAGGTCCAATTTTGTTGATGTTATAAGTTCAATCCTCGGTCGGAGAAAGTTAAAATTTTTTATTATGAGAGACGTTTGTACAAAAGAAATATCATTTGTGTAACACTGACGGATGAATGAGATAATTACAAACGAAAGTACGTCACAGAAGTTCGACATGAAAGCAGCACGAAGTTCAACTACTACGATGAATGAATTTCAGATGAAAAACATTTAAAATCATCGCGAGTATGAAAAAATGATCAACACGGGAAAGTTGTGTGCTTATAGCAGCTTTCCACCAGTATATCACTTGCTCAATTCCGGTGAGTGGATGGAGAGCTACGAGCAGTGGATGGAGAGCTACGAGCAAAAAAATCACGTCAAAAATAGAGTGAAGTTCAGGTACACGCGCCGAGAAGTTCAGGTTCTTCACGCGGACCATTTTCGAAGAATCTGTTTCGCGATAAAGAAAGAACGAATGATCTCGCCATTTTTGAAATTACATGAAAACAGATAGAAATCAGAGAAAACCATCAACAAGAAAAAGTTTCACATTTTCCATAGCTTTTCAGCGGTATATTATTTGCCTCATTCCGGTAAAGTTTGTAGAAATTACGGGGAAAATATGTTTTTAGCCATTTTCAAAATTGACTTAAAACCGTAAGGAATTGGGAGAAACAATATATACAAAAAAGTTTCGAATTTGTTCACGCTTTCCAATGCCATATCATTTGCTGCATTCGGACGTATGATTAAAAAATTAGCTCGAAAATACGAACTCGTGGAACTTGTATCGTTTTATAAATTACTTTTAACCCATTCAAAATTAGAAAAAACTTTTAACATGAAAAAGTAGTGCCTTTTCATAAGCTTTCCAACGCCATATTATTTGCCTCAATTGGATTAGCAGTTTAGAAATGGCATCGAAAATACGAACTCAGGTGTTCCGTTTGTGAAATTCTATGATTTTCCAAATTACTCTTTATCCATAGGGAATTAGAGGAAGCTTTCAACATGTGGAAGGAGCGGTTTTGCAGCATCTTTCCAATGCCATATTATTTGCCTCATTCCAATAAACGGTTTAGAAATGCGATCGAAAATACGATTCACGTTTTTTGTATGAGGAAAAAATGGTTTTCAAAACCGCTCTTAAACCGCTTACATTTTGCCAAAAATTTAACTTGGGTCATGATACTGGTGTCCATAGCTTTCCAATGGTATATCGCAAGCCCCATTTGGGCAATGTTGGCGAAAGTTCAACCTAGCACTAGGAGAAGTTCAGGTCGAACAACTCAGGCAGTAAAATTGCAAAAAATGCAATTTCAACACGAGCCGAGAGCAAAATCCGCCAACGAGCGAGATTCCTATTTAAAACTGGTATTTAGTTGCTAAAAAACGTTTCTAGATTACACTAACATCATATAGAACACGACTAACAAGAATAATTCACGGGGGAAGCCACGGTTGCGAAGATAGCTCGAAGGTCGGGTTCGTACAGAGGGAAGTTCAGACGCATTACTCAGGTTGTGATCAGAATATTATTCTGATCCCGTGATCAGAATAGTGTTTATATATATATATATATATCAGGATCTTTCCAACACATAGTGTCGGATTTCGGGTTCCGGCAAAACCCTTAAGGTTCGAACACTGGGGTGCGTGCGAAGATCTCTCCCTAACAGATCACGCCCTCAAACACTATGTGATCTCAAAGGCTAGCTCGACGAACTCGCAACACAAGGGACACAAGATTTATACTGGTTCGGGCCACCGTTGTGGTGTAATACCCTACTCCAGTGTGGTGTGGTGGATTGCCCCTTGGTCTGATGATGAACAGTACAAGGGGAAGAACAGCCTCCTGAGGAGAGGTGTTCTTGTGCTTGGTTGGTGTGTGGATGGGATGGATCTAGGTCTCAATCAGCTTGCCTCTCTATGTTGGTGGCTAGTCCTACTTATTGAGGCCCTGGTTCTCTCCCAAATTTAAGCGGGAAGGGAGCCAACAACGGCCAATTTGAAAGGGGACAGCTAGTACAAGTTATCCTTACAAAAGCAGTCTTCGCCTTCCAAAGGCTCTGGTGGTGACGTCGTCCTGGGCTCCACGGGACCTCCGTCCTGCCGTCCTGCTGGTCCTAGTCTCGTTGCACTGATATGGAAGCCTTTGCTTGACGCCTTGGTACTCTTCGTCCGTGCTTGCCTCCTTAACACAAAAGGGGAAACAAGGACACTGTGAGTGCTGGCGCCCGCCTGGCTCTCGCCTGGTCTCGATCGTCATGGCTCACGTCACTGAACCTTGCTAGGTTTGCCTGGCCTTGAACTCTCCGCCCCTCGCGGGCCAGCCTGGTGAGGCCACTCCCGAGGAGGTCTTGTGTCGTCCGCCTCGCGAGGGTCTCGAATGCTTGTTGGTGAAGATGGGCCGTACGGTCCCGCTTGCAGAGCCACGCCGTGGGCCGCAGGCAGGCAAGTCTAGGGACCCCCATTCCCAAAACACCGACAGTAGCCCCCGGGCCCAAGGCGTGCTCGGGCTAGGCTTCGAGGCGAAGCCAAAGGGCAAGTGCGGAGCGCCGTGGTCCCCATTAGCCTGCGGCCTTGGTCGACGCGTGGCAATTGATTGGACGTGGGCGTCTTCACTTCCCCACATCGCCTCGGCAACTGCCTAATTTGATGAGTCCCTGCTCCATGCAAGGAAAAAACCATCATTACCTGTGATCGTGGGGGCGCTAGTTGGCCTTCTTCTGCTATAAATGGGGAGGGGGCGGAGCCCCCGTCGCCCATCTCTTCCCATTCCGATCGCTTCTCCCCCTTGCTCCATCGCCAGCTACGACACCAATGGCACCGTCGAAGAGGTTCTCCGCCTCAGAGATGGGGAAGGCCCCTCGCGAGGGGCCCGGCTCTCCGGTGCCCAAGCGTGGTCGCGGTCGTCCCCGCAAGCACAATGCGACCCCGCGCGGCCGTGGCGGGGCCGCTTCTCGTGGCAGGGGTCGCTCCGATCATGGCAGTCCTGTTGATGAGGGGAGACGTGCCGTGGTCGCGCGGCCTCCCCGGCCGCGCTTCCACTCGGTGGAGGTGCTGCCGGAGTTCGTCGTCTGGTCGGAAAACCCGACCGGCAACTGGCTTCAGCTCCCGCGCTTCTTCACCAACGAGCTGCCGACCTCAGGTCCAGGAGGGCTCTGGCTATAGGCGGACGGCTGCTACAGCAGGGCTTCCTAGGTCGCGGTTGAGGTCTCCGTCGCAGGCAATATAGCCCTGGCCCGCGGCTGGTAGCCGTTTGCCCGCGCGCGTGGCCTGGGCAGGCGGTGCACCCTCCATTTCAAGTATGACAGTGACGCGACCCTCTACGTGAGGGTGTTTGGGGAAGATGGTCGCCGCGCCGGGTGCTGCCCCGAGGTCAACGACGGCGAGGAGGTGCTCGGCCTTGGAGATGACCGCGATGAGGATGAGGGCGAACCTGCCCTTGGGGCTGACCACGTCTTGTCCAGCTATGATGGCTCGTCCTCCGGTGACAGCTCCAGCAGCGGCGGTTATGACCAGCCGCCACGCTGCCGCACCCGCTTCGAAGGTGGCAGTGGGTTGTCTCGTCGCCGCGCCACCATGAAGCGTGAGGAGGGGTCTGGCTGAGCTCGGGACGACACGAAGAGCCCGCCCTCGCGGATCGCTATAGGGGCACGTGCCACTTTTATTTTGTTCTTCCTTTCATTCATGCATCAAGAAAGAAACCAGTATGGGCCTCGGACCGGCGTGCAACAAACTGTGATTCCTCAATTATTATGCTATGTTTATCGTTTTTGTGTTGTGCCACAACATCGTTGTTTTATGTAGAGGTAACTTAGCTTGACTTGCTCGGAGTAGTTTCCTCCTCACGAGGCGCTTGCTCCCTGGTGCCTGCCGAGGCCTCCTTGGCCTGGTAGGCGCTTAGGAACTGCAAAAAATTCGTTAAGAGGATTATCGTTCACCCGAGCCTTGGTCACAGGCGCCGTTGGCCTTGACCCAGCGCTTTGTATCGTGGTACCCCGGGGGCACGGATTAGGAGAGGTGCGCCAACTTGCGGGCTCGAACGAGGGTACCTCGCAAAAAACAGAAGAAGGAAGCTTACGAGGGTACTTGCTCAGCCCCCTCGCGAGGGACACGCGAGAGAGTATAGGTCGACCAGAGAAATGAAGGCAGAAACAGAGGCAGAAAGCGACAGGACGAGACCAGCAAGAGATGCCAGAAAGCAAATTTCGATTAAAAGAGGGGCAAGCCAACTTCGGAAAGCAAATGAAAAGCCGCATTCGACACCTAGTCTAGTCTTCATGTCTTCTCACCAGCGCAGAGCTAAGTGCTGCCACTAAGAAGTGGGAGGGAGCCCTCGAGGCCCAAGGGCGACACTCCTGAGACTCCGGGGCGTGTACAGCCCCACTCATTATTATGTGAGAGTGTCACGAGCGGAGACCTTCACAGGCATGGGGCCTTGCTTCACAGGCACTAGGCCTTTCTTCAGGGGTAGAACTTTCGGAGGTGCTGGATGTTCCAGGCGTTCTGGATGGGTACCCCGTCCTGTGTCTCCAGGCGCGCGGCGCTAGGCCTGGAGACATGGACGACCTTGAATGGGCCCTCCCACATGGGTGAGAGTTTATGCAACCCTTCCCTGGAGAGCACCCGCCTCAGGACGAGGTCACCCACCTCGAGCGTCCTGGAGCGGACGCTGCGACAGTGGTACCGCCGCAGCGCCTGCTGGTATCTTGCCGCCCGCAGTGCAGCTTCGCGGCGGCGTTCCTCCCCCAGCATGAGGTCCATCCTCCGCGTGGCGTCCTGCTGTGTCTCATCAAACGCCAGGACCCTTGCAGAGCGATGCATGACCTCGTGAGGGAGAGCCGCTTCTGCTCCGTAGACGAGGAAGAATGGGGTCTCTTCCGTTGGCTTGGTGGCGGTGGTGCAGATGGACCACAACACGGACTGGAGCTCGTCGTGCCAGCCCCTGCCACAGGCTTCGAGATTCTTCTTGAAGGTCCTGGTCTTGAGGCCTCTCAGGACCTCTGCGTTGGCGCGTTCGTCTTGACCATTGCTCCGGGGGTGCGCCACCAAAGTGTAGCAGATCTGCGTTCCAAGGTTAGCACAATATGTTTTGAAGAGATTACTGGTGAACTGTGAACCATTATCGGTGATGATGCGGTTGGGGACCCCAAAACGGCTCACGAGACCCTTGATGAACTTGACCGTGGAGCCAGCTGGGATGGTGCGGACGGCTTCCACCTCCGCCCACTTAGTGCACTTGTCGATGGCGACGTAGAGGTATTGATAGCCCCCAGGCGCCCGAGGGAACGGGCTCAGGATATCCAGTACCCAGACTACGAATAGCCACGGGAGTGGAATGGTCTGGAGGCCCTGAGCTGGCTGATGGATTTGCTTGGCGTGGAATTGGCAGGCTTCGCAGGACTTCACCAGCTTAGCTGCGTCATTGAGCGCCGTAGGCCAGTAGAATCCGCTGCGGAATGCCTTGCCGACGAGGGTTCGTGACGACGAGTGGTGCCCGCAGTCCCCGCCATGTATGTCGGCTAGCAGCTCCTTCCCCTGTTCCCGGGAGATGCAATGCAGTGAGACGTCATTTGGCTGCTTCCTATATAACTCACCGTCCTAGATGCAGTATGCCGTGGCTTGCCGGGCCACATGCTCCGCGTCCTCCTCCTTCTTTGGCAACGTCCCTTGCATCAGATATTCCTTGAATTCCTTGGTCCAGCACCCCTCCTGGGGCTCGAGCGCCAAGAGTAGACGCACTCCCGAAGTCGGGCCACAGGATGGGGCTCCTGCGGCAGGTGGCTGCGGGCGCTCCTCCTGAGGCTGTGCTATCCTTGAAAGTGGTGGTGTCGCTTGAAGAGCCGCTCCTCAAAGATGCCAGGCTCTTGGGGCTGTCACTTGGATGCCCTTCTGGCGATGTCGTTAGCTTCCTTGTTGGTTCCCTAGGGCACGTGCTGCAACTCCAAGCCCATGAACTGCTTCTCCATCTTGCATACCTCCGCAAGATATGCCTCCATGTGTTCGTCCTTCGGCTCGTATACCTTGTTGGAGAAGTTGACGAGGAGTTGCGAGTCGCCTCTGATGGTGAGACGCTTCACCCCCAGTGCCGCCACAGCCTTTAGGCCGGCTATGAGGCCTTCATACTCTGCAATGTTGTTGGGGACCTTCTCGCCCTGCTGGAAGCAGAGCTGCACGGTGTAGTAGAGCTTGTCCTGAGTGGGCGAGATGAGCACTGCTCCAGCCCCCGCGCCCTGGCGCACGAAGGCACCATCGAAATACATGACCCAGCCGTCGGGCGCCTCACTTCCCGGTGATAGAGACCGGTCCTCGCCTATTTCAAGCGCCGGGGCGTCCATCCATTCTGCCACAAAATCGGCGAGCGCGACCCCCTTGATGACCCTGGTGGTGCTGAACTCCAACTGGAACGCCTGCAGCTCGATGTTCCACTCGGCTACCCTCCTGGCGGAGTTGGAGCTTTTGAGCACCCTCTCCAGTGGGTAGGTTGAGACGACCTTGATGGATTGGCCTTGAAAGTAGTGCCGCAACTTTCGCGAGGCCACCAGGAGCGTGAGTAAGAGCTTCTGAGGCATGGGGTACCGTTCTCTTGCATCCCGCAACACCGTGCTGACGAAGTATACAGATGCTCGACGAGGGTAGGCGCGCTAATGAGGTTTGCGTCCTTCGGGAGTTGGTGTGCCTCCTGAGGTGGTGGAGCCCCCAACGCTTGATCGCTTGTCGGGGCCCTTGCGGGTTCGGGAGCATCGTCCTGCTGAGCTTGACCCTCTGCTGTTGTTGTTGTGGCCCTTGTGGCACCCTCCTAGTCTTGCGTCATCTCTTCTGGGGGCGTAGCTTGACACGATGCGCCCTTGGCTTGGTGCTCTTCTCGAACCGCCACTAGAGCTATGCTGGCGGAGTAGGGAATGGCAGTAAGATAAAGCACTAGGGGCTCGAGAGGTCGCGGCGCCACCATCACTGGAGGGCTGGTCAGGTATCTCTTGAGGTCTTGAAATGCTCGATCGGCCTCTGGGGTCCACTCGAATGGGCCCTTCTTCTTCTTCATCTTGAAGAAGGGTAGGGCACGCTCTCCCAGCTTGGAAATAAAGTGTCCCAACGCATTCACCCGTCCAGCAAGCTTCTGCATTTCCTTGAGGGTCTGTGGTGGACTCATGTCTTCAATGGCCTTGACCTTCTCTGGGTTGGCCTCGATCCCCCTGTGGGACACAAGGAAGCCCAACAGCTTGCCAGAAGGGACGCCAAACATGCACTTCTCCGGGTTGAGCCGCAAGTCCACCTGGCGGAGGCTTTCAAAGGTTTCCTCCAGGTCTTGGATCACGGTCCTCGCCTCCTGAGACTTCAGCATGATGTCGTCGATGTAGGCTTCAGTGTTCCTCCCGAGCTGCTGACCCAAGGCATGCAAGTGTAGCAGTACACCCCACACGAGGTCAGGAAGGCTGTCTTCTCCACATCTTCTACCACCATCTTGATCTGGTGATATCCTGAGAACGCGTCCAGGAAGCACAACAAGTCGCATTCTGCTATGGATTCGACGATTTGGTCAATTTGTGGAAGGGGGAACGGATCTTGGGGGCAGGCCTTGTTGAGGTTGGTGAAGTCGACGCACATCCGCTCCTTCCCGCCTTTCTTGGAGACGAAGACGGGGTTTGCCAGCCACTCGGGGTACTGAATCTCGCGAATGACACCCGCAGCCTCCAACTTGCGGGTCTCTTGGACGATGAAAGCTTGCTTCTCCGTGGACTGTCGCCTCGCCTTCTGCTTTACGGGGTGTACGTTGGGGCACACCTTCAGGTGGTGCTCTATCACCCCTCTTGGGATCCCTACCAGTTGATCGGGCTCCCAAGCAAACACTTCCTTGTTTGTGTGCAAGAACTTCACCAGCGCCTCCTCCTGACCAGGCTCGAGGTTGGCGCCTATGGTAAAGGTTGCCCTCGAGGACCCGTCCTCCTCGATTGGCACTTGCTTGGTTTTTGCCTTGTCCTGAGTGAAAAACCGCTTCTTCTTGGTTGGTGTGGCTCCCTTGGCCTTGGAGGTATCCGTGTCGGAGGGTTGCGCTGTTGCGGCAGTCTTGAGGGCGAGCTTGAGCATCATCAAGGCTTCCTTGGTGTCCCCAACTACTGTGAGGACACTCTTGCTCCCGGGCATCTTCATGAGGTTGTAGGCCGGATGGGTTGCCGCCATAAACTGAGCCAGGGCCGGGTACCCGAGGATGGTGTTGTACAGGAGGCCGATGTGAGCGATGTAGAAGTTGATGAGCTCGGTGCGGTAGTTGTCGCGCGTGCCGAAGGTCACGGGGAGGCGGATCTACCCCAGGGAGCGGGCGTAGCCTCCACCAACCCCTGAGAAAGGCTTGCTAGGGCGGAGCCGCTCGAGCAGTACATGAAGAAGGATGAAGGCCTCGATGGAGAGCACGTTGAGGCCGGCGCCGCCGTCGATGAGCGTCTTGGTGATGGAAACATGGCAGATGGTGGGTGTGCAAAGCATTGGGAGCGCACCCGAGCCGACGGTGGAGGCAGGATGATCCCCTGAGTCGAAGGTGAGGTCGCCCTCGGGCGCAACCCAGCCCGGTGGAGCCCCTGGTCTCTTGAAAGTGGCACCGATTTGGCGAAAGAACGGCTTGACGTGATGATTCGAGGGCGGCGCTTGTGAGCCGCCGAGGAGGGGCGCAACCGCGTGGTGCGCCGGCGCTGCGTAGCACGCAACAAAGAGGCCGCACAATTCCTCCCAGGACGCCACCGTGGATCCGGGGAGGTTGAGCAGCCAGGCGCACGGTGCGCCAGTGAGGGCCATGGGAAGCCAGTTGGCCATGACCTTGTCGTCGCTCCCGGCCTCAAGGACGGCCTCCTCATATGCCAGTAGGAAAGCCGACGGGTCCGCCATGCCGTCGTAGTGCGGCGGCATCTCCGGCTTGAACTTGGGTTATGGGCCCACCATGTGGGTTAAAAGTAGAAAGAGCGGTGACATGTTACACGGTTATGATATCAAGGCATGTCAGAGTGTAGCCTGTCAGTTATGTCAGCAACAACATCGGTACCAAGGACGAGGGGCGAAGAGAACCATTTTCCTGCTCGTTGAACGAGGCGGGCCATTAGGCAAAGTTCTCGTTCATCGGTGGCTACCGGAATGTCATCAACAATAGTAACAGGGTCTTACTGACAGAGTGATATAATGAGGTGTTTACATAAGCAGGGAAATATGCCTGCTTATATAATATAGATCACAATAAGGTTTAAACAAACCAATGGAAAGGAAAAGGTAATTGTCAGATTAAACAGAACAATGGAAAGGAAAATGTGGTTAACACATATTTCAAGGGTATATCCTTCCCAAGGACAAGAAGAGCATGATATCCATGACAGGATAGAAGTATAAAACCATTTAGGTAAGGGGAAAGAAATTTCATGACATTACCCATACAACGGTATTTGGATAACTGATAAAGAAAATTTAGTATCGTGCTTCAAATGTTCTTATTGGAGATCGGATTACCACAGACCTGCTTCGGGATAGCATTGACATGGTTTCAAGCAACGGTCAGACTTTGGATACACCAAGGATCCATCGGAAACAACTTAGAAAATAAGTCATACAATTTTAGCAGGGAAAAGATGAGGGTGTGGCCGACGGGCTCAGTAGCAATCCATCGACATGTCAAAAAGGATGTATTCCCAAAATTAATATGATCAAGTTTGTGTTGGGGGGAAGACAAGAATGTTGTTGATGCTGACAAAAATCATCGAGAGGCAAGGATGGTATTTCTAGCCATGAATTCAATTGACATCTTTGAAGAAGCCAAAGTGTGACGGTGATCAATACAAAGTTTTTCGAGAGACTCTATGAAGATGCCCTCGAGCAGAAAAGGGAGGATGAAGTGAAAGGCTACGAGAACCACGGATTCGTCACAATCTCAAAGTCAAGCTTGTTGTTCGAGGTGAAATAATAAGATGAGGAAGATCGACGTAAGCTTAGCTCATCGTCGGAAGTTGCTCCGGGCATAAGGACCAGGTAGCATAGTTAAAAAGTTGTCATGATAAAATATAGCCGTTCATGCTAGGAATGATGTGATGGGGTATAAGGCTTCACAGTATCAAGTACTAGGTGTAATGCCAGAAGGTAAATCAGAGTAGAGGTTGGACGGGGGAAATGATTTGCAGAGGATAAGTAATTTTAACTTACCTAGTAAATGAGATCAAGGAGGAAATATGGTCGAGACCATAACTGTAAGGGATCCAATTTATGATACCGGAAGAATTATTCATATGATTAAATATCCTTGCAAGAAGCTTTCATGATAAGTTCCACACCGTGTCCGTCGGCATGAACACAAAGGTTCAGGGTCGACTCCCACTTCTGCAATGCATAACCTTTCATTTTATTTCTCGCTCTTGATGAAGCTGTTGTATTGAAATTTTATCTGACGAAAAGCCAGTCGCATAACTTTCGAGTTCCCATAGATTAGGGAAGGCATAGGTTCAACCCATCGGGGAACATATATCATAAATTCCAAGAATAAATAACACAAGCTCGGTAGTAGAGCATGATTGAGAAAGCGGAGGATACAATTTACCAAAAGCATTATGTATCCGAGGAAAGGCTCACAAGCTTATTGAATATGAAGGACGTTGTCGGATAAAATCCGAAAAAGGGGGGTTTGGTGGTCCACAAGGGATCTGATGTGAGCATCAGTACTCAATCAGAGGAGGAAAGAATGCAAGGAGATCAGATTATAGAAACAACTGACTAACTCAAAGCTCAATTGCAAAGGAAGTATGAATTCCAAGACAAGGGATCAAAAGCAATGCTCTGATTAGGGATGGATAGGTAGAATAGCCTTAGGGGTACAATCGATGGCGATTTGATTAATCGAGATTCAGCACATGTTAAAATGACGTCTAAGCCGGAAGGATGAATTCTAGGATCTGATTGAGGATTGAGAGCATTCACAACATATTGTATCAACGGACTCAAAATGATAATGACAAAGGCTGACAATAAGATTACTAGACTTATGGTATTGACCATAATGCAAGCAAGCAAGAAATTCAAGAACAATAGGCTGTTGAGGATTTTCGCAAGAAGGAATGGTATTACGAAGACTTTTGTGAAGTACATGAATCAACTGAGGGTGAGCGGATACTCGGTAGGTGCACAAAGTTATCCGTAGGGGTATTCAGATGACAAGGAACTGCAAGGCAGTAAGCTCAAAGGATTCTCGGAAAAAGGAGAGCAGTTCAGGACATCTTGTAATAACAAGATCAATGGGTTAGAATGTAAGATTCGCAAGTGTGTGTAGCTATCCATAAGGATATTTCGGTGGCAGGGAATTGCAAAGGAAACAGGCACAAAGTCTCGAGAGAATATCGTAGAGTATCTTCAGAATCTTCTGATGTAGCAGGCGATCATCTGAAATAAGGGGCTCTCCGGGCAGATGTGATCACGAGATCTTAATGTTCGAGTTAGTAAAACCATTTAACCCGAATAGAAGAGAGATCAGAGTCCCAGAGTATAGACGAGGAATAAAAGATCCTAATACCACTCAATTGGCGACGTGGGCCCGTAAGACACACAGCCAAGTTAGTAAAACGGTTTTCGGTTTCTAGACTCAACTTCGGCCATGGAGTTGGAAAGGGGGGTCCTACAGGCAGTCGGCTCTGATACCAACTTGTGACGCCCTCGATTTGACCGTACACTAATCATACACGCAAATGTGTACGATCAAGTCAAGGACTCACGGGAAGATATCACAACACAACTCTAGACACAAATTAAAATATTACAAGCCAGGGGCCTCGAGGGCTCGAATACATAAGCTCGAAAACATAAGAGTCAGCGGAAGCAAAAATATCAGAGTACGGACATAAGTTAGACAAGTTTGCCTTAAGAAGGCTAGCACAAAAGCAACATCGATCGAAGAGGCAAGGCCTCCTGCCTGGGAGCCTCCTAACTACTCCAAGTCATCAGCGGTCGTCACGTAGTAGTAGGCACCCTCGGGGTAGCAGTAGTCATCAGTGGCGTCGTTTGGCTCCTGGGATCCATCATCTCTGGTCGCAACAATCGGGTATGGGGGAAAAAGAAGTAGCAAAGCAACCGTGAGTACTCATCCAAAGTACTCGCAAGACTTACATCAGATCTAAACTAAGTATGCATCTGTATCAAAGGAATGGGTTGTATATGTGGAATGGGCTGCAGAAATGCCAGAATAGAGAGAAGGCCTAGTCCTATCGAAGACTAGCACCTTCTGGAAACCACCATCTTGCAGCAACAGGAGGGAGTAGAGTAGCATAAAGTAAAGTAGTAGTAGTTTTATCAACCTCGGCCAGAGATCCTTTCTCGACTCCATGCGAGAAAGCAATCCCAGAGCCATACTATCCAGTTATCATCACAATCCAATTCTCATCTCCGAACAGTTCTCATCACAAGTATCCAGTTCTAGTTGTATCGATCGGGATACAACTCCAAGTGTCGGTTACCGTAGGATAGGCTATCGATAGATGTTTTCTTCCCTGCAGGGGTGCACCAACTTACCCACCATGCTCGATTAACTCCGGCCGGATACACTTTCCTGGGTCATGCCCGGCCTCGGCCAAACAATACGCCGCAACCCGACCTAGACTTAATAGAGAGGCCAACACGCCGGTCTAAACCTATGCCCCCAGGGGTCATGGGCCATCTCCCCGGGAACTCCAGCACGTTGCGTACGCGGCCGGTGAGTAGACCTAGCTACCTCCTTCAACAAGGTAGGTGCTTACGCAGTCCAACCCGGCGCGCGCCGCTCAGTCACTGACGTCTATTAAGCTTTGGCTGATGTGTACGACGCAGAACGCCCATACTATGCCCACGTGATGGTTAGTGCTATCAGGCCAGAGGCCCCTCGGATCAAATATCCAAATCGTAGTGGATTAGGAACGCGCGGTAACGAGAAGAGACTCACGATCGATGTGACCTCGTCTCCCCATCTCGAGTACTTGCGGCAAGGGCTACGAATGCCCGGCCACGCCTTGTAAGTATCTCGCGGGCACCTTCCAGGTCAACCCGTCTCCACATCACTCGCAATTAAGCTCGCGTAGGTACCCCTCAGGGTTGACCCATCTTTCCAAGTAACAGGGGTAAAGTCCATGTATGTGTGTGTCCAAACATCAAGGGGAAAACCCGAGGAATCACCCCCGGTGAATTCCAATCGATGTAATCATCAAGGTGAACGTAAGAGGAACCACCCTCGAGGTTCACACTTGAGGGGTTGCATGACAGGGCCGTATCAGAAGTGGTTAAGGAGGAAATCACCCTCGATGACCACGACCGAATAGCTACACTACAGGTTAACAACAGAAGTGCTGAAGAGGTCTCACCCTCGGCTCTCGATAGTAACCCAGTAGTGTCGAGCAACTAAGAGGAAAGTGATGTGCGGTGTCGGGGCCTGGTCTTCGATCCCGTTGATCGGGTCTTCAATGATGAAGCAGGGGCAACAGGGACAAGGTGGGGGTCACTGATGTATCACTAACCAACCTATCCTAAGCAGTTTAGGATAAGCAGATAAGGTATGAAAGCAGGTAACAACAACAGCCTATGCATCAGAGTAGGATCATACAAAAAGCAGTAGCAGTTCTAATGCAAGCATGAGAGGGAAAGAAATGGGCAATATCGAAATGCTCAAGGGGGGTTTGCTTGCCTGGTTGCTCTAGCAAGGAGGGGGGGTCGTCGTCGACGTAGTCGATCACAAGGGCAGCATCGGTCTCGGAGTCTACCGGAGAGAAGAGGGGGAAGAAACAGTAAATATAAAGCAAACATAGCACCGCAAAGCATAACATGGCAATAAGATGTGCCAGGTGTGACCTAACGCGGTAGGAGGTGATACCGGCGAAGGGGGGAAACATCCGGGAAAGTATCCCCGGTGTTTCACATTTTCGGACAAATGAACCGGAGGGGGAAAGTTGTGTGTTCGCTATGCTAGGGATGCGTGGCGGACGAACGGGCTGCGTATCTGGGTTCGTCTCGTCGTTCTGAGCAACTTTCATGTACAAAGTTTTTCCATCCGAGCTACGATTTATTTTATATTGATTTTAAAAGATTTAAATTATTTTTAGAATCTATTTAATTTATTTAATTCAACATTATCCAGAATAGTGTTTGCTGACGTCATCATGACATCAGCATGACATCAGCAGTCAATAGAGGTTAACTCGTCAACCTGACGTGTGGGTCCCACTTGTCAGTGACACTTTTTAATATCTACTTTTAGTTAATCTAAACAGGGTTACTTAGGGGCGGGCCCCACTATCATTGACTGCTTAATTAGTTAAATAACTAACAATTTAATTAGTTTAATTAGCAGATTAGTCAGGTTAATTAAATAATTAGTTAATCTAATCAGAATTAATTAAGTTAATTAATTAATTAATTAATTAATTAATTAATTTAATTATTATTATTATTATTTTATTTCATTTAAAAAACGTTCTGGGGGCAGGGCCCCACTGGTCATTGGCCCACAGGGGCATAGCGGGCTAACGGGCGCAGTTGCTTGGGCGGACCCCTGAGCGTGAGGGCGTAACCCGCCCAGGCGACGCGGCACAACCGGGCGGGGGCGTCGGCGGCCAGGGGCCGCACGAGCGCTGGCCGGAACAGGGCGACGGGGACCAGAGCCGTGGGCGCGCGCGTCGGTGAGCG
>NC_041388.1:149626002-149637742 GCF_002162155.2 Triticum dicoccoides
GGCCCTCTGCCCCGATCCAGATGAGGGAAGGGGAGAGAGGTGTGCGGGGGAGCGAGTGGGAGGAGTGGGGATCGTGTGGAGGGGGGGTTAGGGTTTCAGTGCCCCCTGGAGGGGGTTATTGGCCTGGGGCTAGGTCGGCCTGGTGGCTTAGTTGCCAGTTGGGCCGGTCAGCCCAGTGGGGGGGGGGGGGGGGCCCTTTCTCTTTTTCTGTTTCCTCTTTTTAAAATAACAGAGATAGAAAATGACTATCTACGGTAACCAAAAGAGCTGAGAAAAAACGTGGGACTTAGCCTATTAAATAGTTTGCATTTTTAGGCAGTGCCACAAATAGTTTGGAGGCTAGAGGAATCCATTTGCATTTTTCGCAAATAAGATAGCACTTTAAAATGCTGAAATTGCGTTGTAATAATTGCTACAGTCCATCTTAGCGCTTAGGTGATGTTGTTCTCCTTAACAATTAAATGTTATGGAATTTTGGCTAAATGATGGACTATTTTGCAACAACTTTTGTGCAACTTCAAAATTCACTTGCAAATTGAATTTGATTCCTAAGTGGAATTTAAATTGAGATTTGAATCAAATGTGATTAAGCACTGTTTGAAAAAATGATTAGCTTAATCACAGAGGGTTACTGTAGCATGACACTGGGGGTGTTACAACAATGGACAGGACTTACCCACTGACTATCAGCAACATGATAAATTATACCTGCCTCCAGAAGCTTTAGTATTTCATTTCTTACCACTTCTTTCATCCTAGGATTTAACCGTCGTTGGTGATCAACAACCGGTTTAGCGCCTTTCTCCAATTTTATTTTGTGCTGGCATAGAGTTGGACTAATGCCCTTAAGATCATCAAGAGTATATCCAATAGCAGCACAATGCTTCTTTAGAGTTTTCAATAATTTCTCTTCTTCCTGCTCTGAAAGTTAGCACTAATAATAACTGGATATACCTTCTTTTCATCAAGGTAAGCATATTTAAGAGTATCATGTAATGGCTTAAGCTCAAACACGAGATCACCTTTGGGTGGAGGAGGATCCCCTAGAATTTCAACATGCAAGTTGTGTTTCAAAATAGGTCCCTGTTTGAAGAATACTTCATCTATTTCCCTTCTTTCATTCATAAACATATCATTTTCATGGTCTAGCAAATATTGTTCTAAAGGACCATTAGGAGGCACGGCAATAGAAGCAAGACAAATAATTTCATCTTTACTAGGCATTTCTTTATCATGGGGTTGTCTACGAAATTTAGCAAAATTAAAATCACGAGAAATATCCCCTAAACCAACAGTAACAATATCCTTTTCGCAGTCTATCTTAGCATTAATATTATTCAAGAAGGGTCTACCAAATATAATGGGACAAAAGTCATCTTGTGGGGAAGCAAGAACAAGAAAATCTAGGATATTTAATTTTCCCACCCAAGACTTCAACATCTCTAACAATCCAACTGGTGAAATACTATCTCTATTGGCAAGCTTAATAGTAACATCAATATCTTCTATCTCAGTAGGTGCAATATCTTGCATAATTTCTTTATGTAAATTATAAGGTATTGCTCTGACAGTAGCACCCATATCACATAAGACATGATAACAATGATCTCCTATTTTAACAGAAACAACATGCATGCCAACAACAGGTATATGTTTATTTTTAGTATCAAGTCTAGTAATTCTAGCAGCTTCATCAAAGAAGTAAATAACATGCCCATCAATATTATTGACCAAGAGATCCTTAACCATAGCAATACTAGGTTCAACTTTAATTTGCTCAGAGGATTTAGGTGTTCTACCATTACTCTTACGAACCACAGTTGAAGCTTTAGCATGATCCTTTATTCTAACAGGGAAAGGTGGTTTCTCAATATAAGCGGTAGGAACAATAGGATCAACATTATAAGTGATAGTCTTTTCTTAAACTTTAATAGGTTCACCTACTTTTACTTTAATGCGAGGATGATATTTAAGACACTTCTCCTTAGGGAGATCAACATGACTAGCAAATGATTCACAAAAAGAAGCTACTATCTCAAAGTCAAGTCCATATTTAGTGCTAAATTCACGAAAAGCATCGGTATGCATAAAAGATTTAACACAATCAAACTTAGGTGTTATACCCGACTCCTTACCTTCGTCGAGTTCCCAATCTTCAGAGTTGCGTTTAATTCTTTCCAATAAGTCCCATCTGAATTCAATAGTCTTCATCATAAAAGAACCAGTACAAGAAGTATCGAGCATGGAGCGATTATTGAGAGAAAGCCGAGCATAAATTTTTTGAATAATATTTTCTCTTGAGAGCTCATGATTGGGGCATGAATATAACATTGACTTAAGCCTCCCCCAAGCTTGAGCGATACTTTATCCTTTGCGAGGCCAAAAATTATATATATAATTACGATCACGATGAACCAGATGCATAGGATAAAACTTCTGATGAAATTCCAATTTCAATTGGTTGTAGTTGCATGATCCAATATCATCACATAGCCTAAACCATGTCAATGCCTTTCCCTTCAAAGATAAAGGGAATACCTTCTTCTTGATAACATCCTCGGTCATACCTGCAAGCTTAAATAATCCACAAACTTCATCCACATAGATTAGGTGCATATCAGGATGTAATGTTCCATCTCCTGTAAAAGGATTAGCTAGCAGTTTCAATATCATACCCGAAGGAATTTCAAAGTAAAAAATTTCAGTAGGTTGAGGAGCAACTCTTTGCTCTACTGGTCGGGGTGAAGATACCCCGAACAAACCCCTCGAACGATTATTTTCCATAGTAACAAGTGACAGTAAATTTCAGCACACTATATTAAATTTTCCGTACCAAATTCCACCTACCAAAGGCGCTTCACTCCCCGGCAATGACGCTAGAAAAGAGTCTTGATGACCCAAAGTATAGGGGATCTATCGTAGTCCTTTCGATAAGTAAGAGTGTCGAACCCAACAAGGAGCAGAAGGAAATGACAAACCGTCGCTGTCGATGAGCTTGATGTCGTAGCCAACTTTCCCGAGATATAGTAATACGCAAGCCCGCTGACATGAAGCCTTCGGCATGGCAACGTAGTCAACGTCTTCATCGGCTTCCATGGCGATGTGTTGCTCTGGGATGGACAGGTCGGGGCGAACGGCGGCCACCTCGCCAACGTCCGGTAGAGAGACCATGATAAACCTCTACTTGGCTGAACGCTCGTCGGGCTCCCCGGGATACGTGGTCGAGCTTAGGCTGCAACATTCTGTAGCAGGGGATGTGGATCTGGTGGGGAGGGACAGCGCATGCCTCATCTAAAAACTCAGGGGAGTGGGGCGACAGTATGGGAATCGTTGGGTAACCTGAACTTTATTATCTAAGCTAGGAGGAACGGGCAGACCGGCAGGGGTTGGCGACAGCGCCTGATGACCCACAAGTATAGGGGATCTATCATAGTGCTTTCGATAAGTAAGAGTGTCGAACCCAACGAGGAGCAAAAGGAAATGACAAGCAGTTATCAGTAAGGTATTCTCTGCAAGCACTGAAATTATCGGTAATAGATAGTTTTGTGATAAGGTAATTCGTAAATGGTAACAAGTAACAAAAGTAAACAAGGTGCAACAAGGTGGCCCAATCCTTTTTAGCAAAGGACAAGCCTGGGAAAACTCTTATATAAAGGAAAGCGCTCCCGAGGAAACATGAAATTATCGTCAAGCTAGTTTTCATCATGCTCATATGATTCGTGTTTGTTACTTTGATAATTTGATATGTGGGTGGACCGGTGCTTGGGTACTACCATTCCTTGGACAAGCACCCCACTTATGATTAACCCCCTTCACAAGCATCTGCAACTACAAAAGGATAATTAAGGTAAACCTAACCATAACATGAAACATATGGATCCAAATCAGCCCCTTACGAAGCAACACATAAACTAGGGTTTATGCTTCTGTCACTCTAGCAACCCATCATCTACTTATTACTTCCCACTGCCTTCCCCTAGGCCCAAACAATGGTTAAGTGTCATGTAGTTGATGTTCACATAACACCACTAGAGGAAAGACAACATACATCTCATCAAAATATCGAACGAATACCAAATTCACATGACTACTTATAACAAGACTTCTCCCATGTCCTCAGGAACAAACGTAACTACTCACAAATCATATTCATGTTCATAATCAGAGGGGTATTAATGTGCATAAAGGATCTGAACATATAATCTTCCACCAAATAATCCAACTAGCATCAACTACAAGGAGTAATCAACACTACTAGCAACCCACAGGTACCAATCTGAGGTTTTGAGACAAAGATCGGATACAAGAGATGAACTAGGGTTTGAGAGGAGATGGTGCTTGTGAAGATGTTGATGGAGATTGACCCCCTCCCGATGAGAGGATCGATGATGACGATTTCCCCCTCCCGGAGAGATGTTTCCGAACAGCTCCGCCGGAGCCCTAGATTGGTTCCGCCAAGGTTCCGCCTCGAGACGGCGGCGCTTCGTCCCGAAAGCTTCCTTCTGATTTTTTTCCAGGGCAAAAGACACCTTATACCAGAAGATGGGCATCGGGGGCCTTCCAGGTGGCCCACGAGGCAAGGGGTGCACCAAGGGGGTAGGGCGCGCCCCCACCCTCGTGGACGGTGGGTGGCCCCCCTCTGGTGCTTTCTTCGCCCAATATTTTTAATATATTCCAAAAGTGACAGGGGGTAGGACTTTTGGAGTTGTGCAGAATAGGTCTCTAATATTTGCTCCTTTTCCAGCCTAGAATTCCAGCTGCCGGCATTCTCCCTCTTCATGTAAACCTTGTAAAATAAGAGAGAAAAGGCATAAGTATTGTGACATAATGTGTAATAACAACCCATAGTGCAATAAATATCGATATGAAAGCATGATACAAAATGGACGTATCAGCGCCGGTGGCGCTAGCGATGGCGCCGAGCTAGGGTTCAAGGGGTGGAGGGGGCCGGGTGGGGGGACTATGGAGGGGGGTGTGTTTGAGTATACGCCGCGGCTACTAAAATTTTTAGTAATGGTGGGTGGAGATGGTGGTGGACGAGGGAGGGCGACGATTCAAATGCCTCCGCTACTGCAATTTTACTATAAGGTCAGTGCTGGAGGAGTGTGGGCGACGATTGAAGTACGGCGTCAATTAAAATTTGGGTAAAGGAATTGATGCGGGGCGGGAGTGCCCAAGATCGTGCACGGTCCAATAAGAATATGCGTGTATGATAATAAGGAAAAGTGGCGGAACCGCCGATTTTTGCAATGCTCAAGGCGGGTAGTTTGTTTTTATATTTCTAGCTAGATGGTCTATCACACATGGTTCATCCTAATTTCCAAATAAATTTTCCCGCCTTTAGATTGCGCACGTGGTGATTTTACGGCGCACTTGCATCGCACACGGTTAAGCCAGTACCTCCACCCTTTGCTCGCGCTTGCGTAGTTGTGGTGATTTTACAGCGCACTTGCATCACACACGGTTGAGCCAGTACCTCCACCTTCGCTCGCACTTGCGCAGTTGTTGTGATTCACAGTGCACTTGCACCGCACGCGGTTAAGATATTATACCTGTGTCCGTTGAGCGTCATCAGAGTCTTCGCAGCAAAAAAAATGTTAGAGAGGGTCAGACCGTGTGCGATGTGGCCCAAATATATATGAGTGAAAAGGGTGGTCTGTGATGTTCAAAATACCAATGCACAACTTTGACCGCGTGGGCCCAAGGTTGGGCGCGTCGTCTAAGATCGATGAGAGGGGCCAGAAGTCAAGAACCACCTAGAAGTGGCCAAATATATGTAGGAATATTGGGTGTGATGTTTAAAAGTTTAAATACACGATGCATAACTTTGGTGGCACCTGCCTCGCAAACCCGAAAGCACCCTTGGATATATCTATAATGACATAATGTCGTAGCTAGCTAGGATACTTGGCCCACCACCTCCCACTTCGTGTCAGCGGGGCGGATGCATGTAATGATACTTTGGTCATACATGCATGTCGCCATGACCTACCATAAGACGAACCAATGAACCTATCGTTTGATCAAATGACAACTGTTGTTGTCGATAAACCACTTGGGCCAATAGATTGAACCATCGATACTTTGGTAATACATGCATGTCGCCACGACCTACCATAAGACGGACCAATGAATCTATCGTTTGGTCAAATGACAGTTGTTGTTGTCGATAAACCGCTTGGGCCAATAGATTGAACCATCATAAAAATCACATGAGAGGGACCACAGAACCAGCACCTCTTGCATGCGGCCCAAAATGATGTACGTTGGGAAGGGGTGATGTGTGTTTTCAATATAGAATAATGTACAATTTAGATGTGGTGCCTACCTCTCGATACAGACAACAATCATGAAGGAAAGGTAGTTAAGGACGAGATACGCAGGGTACGATGTAGGTTGAACCCAGCAATCCGAGCATGTGGGAGGGAATCCCGACAACGCATGAGCTCGAGCTTTGGTTGAGTGACATGTGGTGGTGACCGGCCCTAACACGAACTAGGAGGAATCCATTCATGGCCAACACATACCCCTCGTTATCGGTCAAAGGGATGATATATATAGACACTTGGGGAGCCCACAAATATTGTGTCATCACAAAAAACTGCACAAGGGAGACGTGGTCGATCAGAAGACCCCTTACACTGCATGCGGCACGAAAATATGTATGGGTATGGTGGTGCGTGATGTGTTTAAATCCCAAATGCACAACTTCTATGGGCCACCAACTACATTACAAACCGAACACCGTACTCGACTCCAAGCCTGGTTCAATACGTATGATGTTGGTTTCCCAACTTCAAGGCGGTGGGGGGGGGGGGCTCGTCCCATGCATGCGCTCAAACTTTATTTGGTCTAGCATGGCACGCATATATACCCCTATATAGTGCGCGAATAACTTTGAAAGTTGGTCGTTGGATGAAGCCAATCCGACGGTGTAGAGATGGCAAATCCGAGCACTACTGGTCGTTGGATATCGTCTACATTCCACCAGATTCTACCACATATAAAATCTAGAAGACTCCATGGTTGAACTTAAGCATAATACACAAACCTGAAAACACAAGCAGTTCTCCTTTGTTCTAGAATCTTCCATATCTTAATTGCCCAAACTTTTTTCCCTAAATGACTTGTCACAATGCATAATTCCATGAATCTTAAAATAGATTTTTTATAAAACTAATTTATTTTGAATGAGATGAACTATAAGAGTTAAACGAATATCTACATCATGCATATATGACTCAAAGTTTACATGCTATAGTGTGGTATTTATTCATATTTTGGTTACAAAATCTCATGCGTGCAATGCATGTGTACCTTACTAGTATCAATAGGAAACCATCATGGTCAAACCCTTCTCGTTGTTGGGTCAAAGGGATAGATTGTGTGGGCCCCCCTCATTGTCGATAAAGGATAGTATATATACCTCGGGGAGCCCACAGATATGTGTAGCGTCTATAAGTCGCACATGGGAGACATGCTCGATAAGAACACCCCGCCACCTATACCCTACATGCGACCCGAAAAAGGTTTATATAATCGCCATGACAGGTCAAGTCAATCATTCTTTAATTTTTTTAGAGAAAAAAATAACCAATAAAAACATAGTCTACAAATTAGCAAAACAAGGATCCAAAGGTTTATATAATTGCCATGATAGGTCACTATAGAGATATTTATCTCTATAATGACCGTGTCATGGCATTTAAATGAAGCTTGAGATATGAAACTTCCCACCGGGTCACCCATCCTCGGACTACTCCAGCCCGAGCATGCTTAACTTCTGCGTTCTATTCGACTGGGCTAGCGGATGGGAAGATGCCCCTTGCTATTAGGAATTGCCTCCTTGCCGTTAAGGTGTTTCAGGCTGGTCACCCTATGGGACCTACTCCCTCCTATCACACACATTTCTGCTTTTAGAAACTGTGTGCGATATTTACATGGCCGGTGTGTCGCCGCTAGCCTTCAATGAGCACTAACACTGGTAGCGGGAAAATGATGGGAGAAGAGGCAGGAAACCGATGAGAGGAGTGGCGGGAAATAGTAGCCTGTTTAGAAATATAGTAGAGAAGGAAGTGTGAGCTAGCACGACACATGCGCACAGTGCTTACCCATGTACTGCATGTGCTGTCGAAAGGGCTGAGGGTTGCTGTTTGGTCTGGGAGCATCCAACGGTGCACACGTAGGATCCGTGGGTTTTGGGTTATGGCCAATCAGAACGCACGACTCAGATCGCGCGCGTAGCAGAGGGGGAGGGGGCATCGGCCATGGTTTGGTAGGCACACGACTTTCATGAGTGAACCATTGTAACACCCTCAATGTGACTATATCTCCCACGTGTCGAGGCACGACTTAGAGGCATAATCGCATTGAAGGCATATGTCGCAAGTTAGGCAATCTTCACAACATCCCATGTAATATAGATAATAAAAGGGGAGATAACATAGTTAGCTTACACTCGCCACGTCAATCAAGTACAGAAATAACATTACATCATCCAAACACTCATGGCCCGACTATGGCGCCAAAATAAAAGATAACCCAACATGCGACACGGTCCCGATCACCCCCAACTGGGCACCACTACTGATCATCAGGGAAGGAAACATAGTAACGTTGAGAGTCCTCGTCGAACTCCCACTTGAGCTCAAGCGCGTCTCCTGGAGCGGAATCATCAGGTCCTGCATCTGGTGTAATAGTAATCTGTGAGCCATAGGGACTCAGCAATCTCGCACCCTCGCGATCAAGACTATTTAAGCTTATAGGTATGGCAAGGTAAATATGTGGAGCTCCAGCAAGCGACTAGCAAGATATGGTGGCTATCCTGTTCACAAAAGAGAGCGAGAAGAGAAGGCAAAGCGCGAGCGAGAAACTAGAGAACAACCTGCGCAAGCATTACTCCAACACCGTGTCCACCTCCCGGACTCCACCGAGAAGAGGCCATCACGGTAACACACTCAGTTGGTTCTTTTTAATTAAGTTAAGGTTCAAGTTATCTACAACCGGACATTAACAAATTCCCATCTGCCCATAACCGCGGGCACGGCTTTCGAAAGTTCAAATCCCTGCAGGGGAGTCCCAACTTAGCCCATGACAAGCTCTCATGGTCAACAAAGGAATAGACCTCCTCCCAAGACGTTCCGATTAGAGTCGGTATCTCGGTTCTTCAAGACACTCCGACAGGTTAAAACAAGACCAGCAACACCGCCCGAATGTGCCGACAAATCCCGATAGGAGCTGCACATATCTCGTTCTCAGGGCAAATTCAGATGAGACTAGCTACGAGTAAAACCAACCCTCAAGTTTCCCCGAGGTGGCCCCGCAGGCAGCTCAGTTCGGACCAACACTCAGAGGAGCACTGGCCCGGGGAGTGGGGGGGGGGGGTTAAAATAAGATGACCCTCGGGCTCCGGAAACCCAAGGGAAAAAGAGGCTAGGTGGAAAATGGTAAAACCAAGGTTGGGCATTGCTGGAAAAGCTTTAATCAAGGTGAACTATCAAGGGGTTCCCATTATAACCCACCCGCGTAAGGAACGCAAAATCCGGGAACATAACACCGATATGACGGAAACTAGGGCGGCAAGAGTGGAACAAAACACTAGGAGAGAGGCCGAGCCTTCCACCCTTTACCAAGTCTATAGATGCATTAAGATAACATGGCAATATAATGATATCCCAACAAGTAAATAAATGTTCCAACAAGGAATGGCCTCCAATCTTCACCTGCAACTAGCAACGCTATAAGAGGGGTTGAGAAAAGCGGTAACATAGCCAATCAACGGTTTGCTAGGAACATGGTGGGTTAGAAGTTTGGCATGGCAATTTGGGAGGCTTGAAAGCAAGTGGTAGGCATCGTAGCATTGGCATAGCAAAAGAGCGAGCAAACTAGCATAGCAAAGATAGTAGTGATTTCGAGGGTATGATCATCTTGCCTGCACAGTTGTCAGAGTTGACTGGATCCTCGAAAGCGAACTCAACGGGCTCCTCGTTAGCGAACTCGTCTCCCGGCTCTACCCAAACAAGACAAACAAGCAATAAGGACACAATCAACCACGTGCAAGGATCAAACAAGATGATGCAAGGATGATATGTTATGCGGGATGCGATGCGGGATGCATATGCAAGATGTGATAGGAAATGCAAGAACCTGGCCTCAACCTGGAAATCCAAGTGTGCCACTGGGAAGATGAGATGAAATCGCTTGAAAATGATATAAAGAACGCCGGAATCGGAGTTACGGTTTGGAAATGGTAAGCGATTCAAATATGACACCGATCTGCAATTTACAGCAAGTAGCCATCTAAATGCAATGAGATGAACATGCTACATCACCCAAACATGACAACAAAATACATGGCAGGGATGCATTCAAGATGCTTAACAAAAGTCTAGCACTGAGCTACGGACAAATCATCCATTAACAGGTTCAAACAAGCATGGCAAAACTGCATAAGGCAAACAGATTTCAGACTTAGTGAGATTAACACTTGTCTGGAATTTCAGATCAGGTAGCACTCTTCGGAGCAACAAAACTACATGATACAGGACTTGAACATGGCAAAGTAAAACATGGCATGGAGCTACTCAAAGAGCTTACCAAAAGTCCCTTGGTGACCTTGAGCCAAAAGGGATCAGAAAATACAATTGCAAGCATGTGAACATAGCAAAAACATAATCAGTTTTCAGACTTAGTGAAAACTGGCACATGCTGAAACATAACTCAAGTAGGCATGTTTACGAGCTCGATGCACTCACTACGGAGCAAGTCATGAAAGCTAAGCATACATCTATCAAGAACACACAAAATGCAAGCTAGACATGGCAAGAACAATAGCATAGCATGCACAGATCAACTACAACATCATCGGCAAAATTGCAAACAAGTTGTCAATCTGCCCAGATTCACAAAGTAGCAAAAGTAGAGCTCGATTGACTCAAGCTAGGGTGCTCCATAATTGCAAACAAAGACATGTATCGATAGAGCATTACAAGGTTAACAAAACATCCTTACTGATCATCCTCAAAAGAGGCACGGATCACTAGGAAACAACATGAACATATGGCCATATGAGATAAAGAGCTCAAGGACTTAGTGGAAATGCTAAGTCCCTGAAATCCGAATTACCAAGTGCACCACTTTGCAAGCTCGTGCTAGTCACCACGCACATCACAAAAATACATGGGTTGCACCTCTGGAAAGATGGCAAAACCCTTAACAAAACATATGTAGAGCTCATGGGCATATCATGCACACAATCATCATGGCAAAAATGACAAATATCTAAAATGGAGCAGCAGATCTGACAATTATCTCAAGTAGCCCTCTTCTAACAGCATTTCGGGCATCAAGATGAACTCAAATGAAAATGATGCATTGGAATGAAATGATGTACTCTCTGAGATGAACATTTTGATATGCTATATGCCAAAAACGGAGTTACGTATGCAAAGTTACAGCACGATGAACAGGGGCACTTGAAACTAAAAAACACGAGGACTTAGTAGAATTTCGACCTCCGGATCTAGGGTTTGATGGCACGCGGACCGAGGCAGCGGCGGACTCGCCGGAGAAGGGCAGGGCGGCGACGGGAGCTCACCGGCGACCCGGATCCGGCCGCGGGACGGCGCGGAGCGGCGCGGCAGGCGCGGTGGGGAGGCACGGGCGCGGCGGGGCCGCAGCGGCGGTCGTTGGCGGCGGGGCCGTGGCCGGTCGGCGAGGAGGGCCAGCGGGGCGGCGGCGT
>NC_041388.1:149638229-149678841 GCF_002162155.2 Triticum dicoccoides
GGAGGCGCGACGGCGCAGAGATGATCGGCGGAGGGGGCGCGCGGGGGCCCGCCTCGGGCTCGCCCAGGCCGACGGCGGGACAAGCGGCGGGGCGCCACGTGGCAGCCTGCCACTGGTGCGGGCATCGGCGGGAATTCGTCCGCCCGGGCCGGACGTGTGCGGCGGTGGCGAGAGGAGGATTTTAGGGTTTGAGAGAGAGGAGATCCGCGAATTTCGGGAGGGGACTTTAAATAGAGGTAGAGGGAGCTAGGAGAGTCCAGATGAGGTGCGGTTTTCGGCCACGCGATCGTGATCGAATGCTCTAGATGATGGAGAAGGTTTAGGTGGGTTTTGGGCCAAATTGGAGGGGTGTTGGGCTGCAACACACACAAGGCCTTTTCGGTCCCTCGGTTAACCGTTGGAGTATCAAACAAAGTCCAAATGCCACGAAACTTGACAGGCGGGCTACCGGTAGTAAACCAAGGCCACTTTGCAAGTCTCGGTCCAATCCGGAAATGTTTAATCCCCACACATGAAAGAAAGGTAGAAATGACCACCGGAGGAGAAGAAGCGCCGGAATGCAAAACGGACAACGGGGAAAATGCTCGAATGCAAGAGACGAACACGTATGCAAATGCAATGCACATGATGACATGATATGAGATGCATGACAATGACAACAACACACAGAGAGAAAAACCCGAACCCGAGAAAATAAAATAACTTAATGCCGGAAACGGCAAGAGTTGGAGTACAAATTGGGTAAGTTATATCCGGGGTGTTACAACACTCCACCACTACGAAAGGATCTCATCCCGAGATGTAGGACTGAAAGAACGCCGGGTACTCAGAACGGAGGTGATCCTCGCGTTCCCAGGTAGCTTCACGGTCGGAATGGTGTGACCACTTGACTTTGAGAAATTCGATTGACTTGTTGCGAGTCTTGTGTTCAGTCTCTTCAAGAATAGCAACTCGGTGCTCACGATAGGAGAGATCTTCTTGGAGCTCAATGTCCTCGAAGTTGAAGGTGCGGTCAGGAGTCTTGAAGCACTTTCAAAGCTGAGAGATATGGAAAACGTCATGAACATTTGCAAAGTTTGAAGGAAGCTCGAGTTGATAGGCGAGGTCGCCTCTCTTGCTGACAATCTTGAAAGGTCCCACGTATCTGGGGGCAAGCTTCCCTTCGATACCGAAGCGACGAGTACCTTTCATAGGAGATACGCGGAGGTAAACATGATCTCCGATCTCGAAAGCTAAATCACGGTGCTTACTATCATAGTAGCTCTTCTGGCGGGATTGGGCTGCTTTGAGGTTATCACGAATGACTTTACACATCTCCTCTGCCTCTATGATTAAGTCATTACCCAAAAGTTGGCGTTCACCGGTATCAGACCAGTTGAGAGGGGTACGACACTTCCTGCCATACAAAATTTCAAATGGGGCCTTGCCCGAACTTGCTTGAAAATTGTTGTTGTAGGAGAATTCAGCATAAGGAAGACAATCCTCCCACTTCATGCGGAAGGATATCACACAAGCCCTGAGCATATCTTCAAGAATCTGGTTGACACGCTCGACTTGACCGCTAGTTTGAGGATGGAAAGTTGTGCTGAAGCGGATGTTAGTGCCCATGGCCTTCTAAAAATAATACCAAAACTTTGAGGTAAAGATGTTGCCACGGTCTGAAGAGATCACTTGTGGAATACCGTGCAGGGAGACAATATGAGAGGTATAGAGTTCCGCCAATTGAGCTACAGTGATTGACTCTTTGATAGGCAGAAAGTGAGCCACTTTAGTGAGTTTGTCGATGACAACGAATATAGCATCATTGCCACGCTTGGACTTTGGAAACCCAGTCACGAAGTCCATCTCAATGTGGTCAAACTTCCATTCTGGAATGGCAAGAGGTTGGAGGAGACCAGCTGGCCTTTGGTGTTCTGCCTTCACTCTTCTGCAGACATCACATTCATTCACGAATTGAGCAATCTCGCGCTTCATTCGAGTCCACCAATAAGCCTGTTTGAGGTCCTGATACATCTTCATGCTCCCAGGGTGGATGGAGAGGAGAGAATTGTGAGCCTCGTTCATGATCACTTTACAGAGGTCACCTTTGGGTACAACAATACGATCCTCGAAGAAGAGAGTATCTTTGTCATCAAGGCGGTAGCACTTGTACTTGGGTTGACTCTTGGCAATCCCAATCTTCACCTTTTTCACCATAGCATCAAGAAGCTGGGCTTGGCAAATCTGGTCTTCCAAGGTAGGAGAGACTTGAAGGTTGGCGAGGAAACCTTGAGGAACAACTTGCATATTAAGTTTGCGGAAAGCTTCACAAAGCTCGGGTTGATAAGGCTTGAGAATCAGACTGTTGCAGTAAGCCTTTCTGCTCAATGCGTCAGCAATCACATTGGCCTTGCCTGGAGTATACTCGATACTCGGATTATACTCTTGAATCATTTCGACCCATCGAGTTTGTCTGAGGTTGAGATTAGGCTGAGTGAAGATGTACTTGAGACTCTTGTGATCAGTGAAAATGTCCACTTTTCTTCCCAATAGAAGATGTCTCCAAGTCAGCATGCACAACTGCCGCCAACTCGAGATCATGAGTGGGGTAGTTCTTCTCATTAGGCTTCAATTGGCGAGGGGTATAAGCAACAACTTTCTTCTCTTGCATCAATACTGCGCCAAGACCTTGGAGAGAGGCATCACAAAAGACCTCGTACGGCTTGGATTCATCAGGCGGAGTCAGAACTGGAGCAGTGATCAATTTCTCTTTCAAAGTGTTGAAAGCAATGTCACACTCCAGAGACCAAACATACTTGACGTGCTTCTGGAGAAGATTAGAGAGAGGCTTCGCGATCTTAGAAAAGTTTTCAACGAATCTTCGGCAATAGCTTGCGAGACCGAGGAAGCTACGAAGTTGCTTCACATTCTGAGGAGGTTCCCAATTGACAATTGCAGACACCTTCTCAGGATTCACCGCAATGCCCTTGGCAGAGATGATATGACCAAGATAAAGAACCTCATCAAGCCAAAATTCACACTTGGAGAACTTGGCATAGAACTGATGTTCCCTGAGCTTATCAAGAACCAAACGCAAGTGCTTGGCATGATCTTCCCTGTTCTTGGAGAAAACCAGAATGTCGTCGAGATAGACCAAAACAAAGTCGTTGGTGTAGGCGTTGAAGATGAAGTTCATCATGCGAGAGAACGTCGGAGGAGCGTTGACGAGGCCAAAAGACATGACAGTGTATTCATATGAACCATAGCTTGTCCTGGAAGCTGTCTTGGGAATATCTTGCTCACGGATTCGAATCTGATGATAACCCATACGGAGATCAAGCTTGGAGAATACTTGGGCACCTTTGAGTTGTTCGAACAGCTCGTTGATGTTGGGAAGTGGGTATTTGTTCTTGATGGTCTTCTTGTTCAATGGACGGTAATCAACAGAAAGTCGGTCCGTTCCATCCTTCTTCTTCACAAAAAGAACACCACAACCCCACGGAGAAGAACTAGGCCAGATGAGACCCATTTTCTCTTGAATATCGAGTTGCTTCTTCAGCTCCTTCAACTCTTCAGGTCCGAGCTTGTAAGGACGTTTGCACACAGGTTCCGTGTCGGGCTCAAGATCAATGACGAATTCAACTGGCCGGTGCGGAGGCATTCCTGGAAGCTCTTCTGGAAAGACGTCTTGATATTCGCAAACGACTGGAATTTGCGAGATAGCATCCAGTTCACCCTTCTCATTGAGAGAAAACAGACGGATGGTATTATCCCGAGCGGCAAAGACAATTACATCCTCAGACGAATGAGTCAATTGAATCTGCCTTGCTGCACAATCAAGCTGAGCCTTGTGCTTAGAAAGCCAATCCATCCCGAGAATAAGATCAATATCCGAGTTACCAAGAACCATTGGAGAAGCCAGAAACTTGAAATCACCCATCATGACAGAAATATCCGGAACCGTCATACTAGAACTCAGACGCTTAGCCGGAGAGACGACTTGCATAGCTCTAGGTAAAGCCTTAGTACTAAAATTGTTCTCCGATGCAAATGGGAATGACATGAAGGAATGCGATGCACCAGAGTCAAAAAGTACTTTTGCAGGAACATCGTTAACAGGAAGGTTACCCATGATGACATCTGACGAGTGCTCTGCCTGAGCTGCATTCATCAAGTTGACCTTGGCGTGCTTGGGATTATGCTTGACCATAGCTGTACTTGCCGATCTAACAGGAGGAGGAGGAGGAAGACGCCTCTGGTTGAAACACTTGTTGGCATAGTGACCCTTCTGTTGGCACTTGTTGCACGTGACCTCTGAAAGCGGACGGTGATACGGAACACTCGATCTTGGAGCTTGAGACGAAGTCTTGTTCTGAAAGCCAGGGTTGGGTGGGTGGGAAGAACCACTGCCACCTTTGCTCTTCTGCTGATACGGCTGACGAAACGGAGGAGGAGGAAGCCAATACTTCTGCTGCTTGGCCACTTGAGTAGAGGAAGAAGGAGTAACATCTCTGACTCGCTTCTTGGAAGCATCACACCTCAACTGAGCAGCCTCTTGCTTCAATGCCATGTTGTAGAACTCATCCTATCTCAAGGGCTCGAAGAGAACAAGAGCTAGCTGAATTTCTTCTCTGAGACCACCCCTGAATTGGTATATCATGCTCTTCTCATCAGGCACGTCCTGCTTGTCAAAGCGGGCGAGCTTCTGAAACAACTTGTTGTAGTCATAGACAGACAAAGAGCCTTGCTTCAGGTTGCGGAATTCCTCACGCTTGCTTTCAACCACGCTCTGAGGGATATGATGAGCTCGGAAATCTTGACGAAATTCATCCCAGGTGATAACACGTCCACCTTTGGAGTCCTTGTACTACTGGAACCATTCTGCAGCTTGATCTTTGAGTTGGAAGGAAGCGAACTTAACAAAGTCCTCAGGCCTGACGTTACTGCACTCTAAATGCTTGCACAGATCCACAAGCCAATCGTCAGCATCGGTTGCCTCAACACAATTGCTGAAAGTCTTTGGCCCGTTAGCAAGGAACTGGTTGAGTGTAGCAAAGTGATTCTGATTGTTGCCTTGATTCCCTTGGTTGCCTTGATTGCGCTCTTGAAGAATTTGCATGATCAACTGTGTGTTTGCATTGGTTGCGGCCATCACATCTTGTCATGCCTCCGGAGGAGGGGGGGTGGTGGCGGATCAGGATTCAGAGTCATGCGCGTTGGAGGAGCCATCCTGAAGAGGTTGACATCCATTAGCACATTGATAGGAAAATATTGAAGCTGAATCCAACGGAATGAAAATTGCAACATATAGTCTTCACATTCGAACAAAATGAACGGATGCATTTCTCTTGAAATGGTCACATATACATAAATTGAGAAGCCACTTAGAATTAAGGTAGAGAAATAAATCAACAAGGTATGGATCAAGAACGAATAATCGGTAAGAAATCCCAATCTCAAACCAATATCCGTGGAAGAAGAACTAGAGCTACTAGAATTCCCACCTATGAAACTCCCGAACCTTTCCGGTTATGCAATCAGGTGTTGGGGATACAGGGGAAGCATAATATCTCACCCAAACTAGCAAATCCTACATCCAGCTGTATCCATCCTTCAACACATAACCAAGAAATCTTCGGAAACCATCTACCTCAACCTTCGAAAAGCATCCGTTATACAAGTTATGGCGATACTCCCGAACTCCCGCCCCAGTACTGGGTGGCGTCGAGGTTATCTCACCAATGAACTGCATAAAAGAGATTTTCGATGTCGGCGTACTAAACTCAGGTATTCCAGAACTGCAACGATAAAATTATGACGACAACACCTCAAAGCTCAACTCCCCGGGACACTTCCACAAAACCCCTAACGGGAGGCACCAAGACAATGTTCTCATCATAAAACCATCGGAACGATTCCAAGATACCCGCGTGATCCTAAATTTCTTTTAGTGAAATTTGAGAAGAGAAGAGTCAAAACTCTACGTCAGGATGCCTTACCAGAGCGATGAGGAGACTGGGAAGTAAAAAGAATTCCTAAACTCTTCGATATATAATTCCTAAATGACTCAAAACATTTTTCTAGACACAACTCGGCCGCTAAAAATGATCAAGCAATGGGGCTCCTAAGGTCGGGGAAGGCTCTGATACCAACTTGTAACACCCTCGATGCGACTATATCTCCCACGTGTCGAGGCACGACTTAGAGGCATAATCGCATTGAAGGCATATGTCGCAAGTTAGGCAATCTTCACAACATCCCATGTAATATAGATAATAAAAGGGGAGATAACATAGTTGGCTTACACTCGCCACATTAATCAAGTACAGAAATAACATTACATCATCCAAACACTCATGGCCCGCCTACGGCACCAAAATAAAAGATAACCCAACATGCGACACGGTCCCGATCACCCCCAACTGGGCACCACTACTGATCATTAGGGAAGGAAACATAGTAACGTTGAGAGTCCTCGTCGAACTCCCACTTGAGCTCAAGCGCGTCTCCTGGAGCGGAATCATCAGCCCCGCAGCTGGTGTAATAGTAATCTGTGAGCCACAGGGACTCAGCAATCTCGCACCCTCGCGATCAAGACTATTTAAGCTTATAGGTATGGCAAGGTAAATATGTGGAGCTGCAGCAAGCGACTAGCAAGATATGGTGGCTATCCTATTCGCAAAAGAGAGCGAGAAGAGGAGGCAAAGCGTGAGCGAGAAACTAGAGAACAACCTGCGCAAGCATTACTCCAACACCGTGTCCACCTCCTGGACTCCGCCGAGAAGAGGCCATCACGGTAACACACTCAATTGGTTCTTTTTAATTAAGTTAAGGTTCAAGTTATCTACAACCGGACATTAACAAATTCCCATCTGCCCATAACCGTGGGCACGACTTTCGAAAGTTCAAATCCCTGCAGGGGAGTCCCAACTTAGCCCATGACAAGCTCTCACGGTCAACGAAGGAATAGACCTCCTCCCAAGACGTTCCGATCAGACTCGGTATCTCGGTTCTTCAAGACACTTCGACAGGTTAAAACAAGACCAGCAACACCGCCCGAATGTGCCGACAAATCCCGATAGGAGCTGCACATATCTCGTTCTTAGGGCAAACTCAGATGAGACTAGCTACGAGTAAAACCAACCCTCAAGTTTCCCCGAGGTGGCCCCGCAGGCAGCTCAGTTCGGACCAACACTCAGAGGAGCACTGGCCCGGGGGGGTTAAAATAAGATGACCCTCGGGCTCCGGAAACCCAAGGGAAAAATAGGCTAGGTGGAAAATGGTAAAACCAAGGTTGGGCATTGCTGGAAAAGCTTTAATCAAGGCGAACTATCAAAGGGTTCCCATTATAACCCAACCGTGTAAGGAACGCAAAATCCGGGAACATAACACCGATATGACGGAAACTAGGGCGGCAAGAGTGGAACAAAACACTAGGCGAGAGGCCGAGCCTTCCACCCTTTACCAAGTGTATAGATGCATTAAGATAACATGGCAATATAATGATATCCCAACAAGTAAATAAATGTTCCAACAAGGAACGGCCTCCAATCTTCACCTGCAACTAGCAACACTGTCGTGGTCTTATCACGGCAGATGTCCTAGAGAAAGGACTTAGTCATGGAGCCATCGCGACGGGTTAGCTTGAAGGGGTTAAAGCGGACACAAGGACGCAAGAGGGTTTATACTAGTTCGGCCCCTTCAAGGAAGGTAAAAGCCTACGTCTAGTTGTGATGGAATTGATGGGGTTTCGATGACTAGGGAGCAAACAAGCTTCGCCTATGTCTCGAGTTGTTGTCCGTCGTCCCTGAACCGCCGCCAGGTCGCCCCCTTATATACACGGGTGACGCCCGCCGGTTCAGAGAGTCCCAACACCAGTTCATACTCGTATCCGGGTTGGTCCCTCCTTGTTCCTAACTTACAGTAGAAGTATATGCACAAACGTCGATGTACGGCTACAGGTTGTAAACCGACTACGGGCCCTGGGCCTTCATCTGCCTCTTTAGGCTTTAACACCTTTGATCTACTGATGAAGTTAATCCGGCCCAGGTAGGCCAGTTTATGCCCAGTAGTAATATCCCCAACATTAGGCCCCAGATTGATTTGAACAGGTTCATGTCAATCCTTAGCAAAAATCTTCGTCTTCAACATCTTCTTGCAGTTGTTGAACCGCCGTGACGTCATCTTCTCTGTTTGCTGTAAACCGGCGTGACATCATCTGTCATAAAGAAAACATCCATGATATCCTCTTGTTTAATAGATTTGCAATGACTGAGGTGACCGCCCCACTTCCAAAATCTGCGGTCCCTTGATTCCCGCGCCTGACACATGTCCTTTGCCTTATAAATAGGCCCGAAGGGTCATTTCTTTTCTTCCCTTCGTGCCCTTCTTCTTCGTCTTCCTCGCGTCGCCAGTCTCAGAGCTCCGCCGCCGCTGTCGTCTTCTGCATCACCCTTGGCCACTACATCAACTTGAACGCACCAGAAAGCCGCGGCGACCTTCCGCGTCTTCCTCAGCTCTGGTAGGTCTTCTGTTCTTCTCAACATAGATCTGATCTAGGGCTTCGTGTTCTTGCGGTGTTCATCATTTGTTCATACTCATGTACTAGCTCCTGGATGCACATGTGAACCCTTGCTTTGTGTAGCGGTAACTTTCAGTATCCGCCGCTAGTTTCCTGCCCAAAACCATAGATCTCACATATACTTCTGCTCATTGATTCAATACTATTCTGCTTTGATCTTCGACTATTTTTATTATTTTCTGAACTTGCTTCAGATCCAACGCAGTAATAAGATCTTGTGAAACCTGTTTCTGCATACTTAATCATCCGCAATCTCAATTGCTTCAATGTTTAGGTCAGGCGGTTTAACCTTATAGAAAATTTTCCAAACCGGTATATGCCATTAGTCCCCTTGTTGAACCGCCAGATGTAGGTTGCTTCATGAAACTCCGGTTTAGATAGGGCTGTTTCCGGTTTACCATTGTACATACCAGTGCATTTTAATCAATGTATTTTTGAACCGGGATCTTTTACCTTGTAGATTCCATCATGGCCAAGCAAGTGTATGAGTGCACTTGGGTTCCTTCGTGCGTCACAGAGGCTGAACTGGACGATTTAGTCCTGATTGGTGCTTTAGGCAGTAAGGATACAATCCATTGGAGGGCTCCTGGCAAAGAATGCCCTCCCACACCTCGAGAAGGAGAGGTTGTTGTTTTCGTAGATCACTTAGCCCGGGGCTTTAAGCCGCCCGGTTCTAAATTTTACCAGGATGTCTTAGCTGATTTCCAGCTCCATCCACAAGATACTGGCCCCAACTCTGTTACAAATATGTGTCACTTCCAAGTGCTCTGTGAAGCATTCTTTCAAGAGGAGCCCACAGTGGAACTATTCAGAGACCTATTCCATCTAAACCATCGTACTGAATTTACTGACGGCTCCAATACGGAGTTGGGTGGTGTGGCGATTCAGAAAAGGAAAGAGGTCACATACCCTCGCGCAAAACTGCATAGCCACCCCAAAGAATGGAATCAGACATGGTTCTACTGCAAAGACACCTCCCCTGCTGGTGAAAATCCCTTGCCTGGCTTTCGACCGGAGCGGCTCAGCAACACACACCCTTCTCCACAAAGATTGACTGCACAGGAGAGAAGTAAATATGCTCCGCAGCTATCAAAGCTCAGAGCTTTTATGGCCAACGGTTTAACAGGGGTTGACCTTGCTCGCTGTTGGATATCATGGAGCATACTGCCTCTTAGTCTGCGCTCTGGTTTGATGTGCCAGTATACTGACCATGTTGATGACCCACTGCGACACTCAAGACTCCAGCTCTCTGGTGAAGAAATCACAGAGGTTGTGCGTAAGATACTGAATGAACCGGAACACATCTGCGCCAGAACCGGCCTGCTTCCCTTCTGTGCCACCAACAAACCGCCAGCTATAAGACTTTGACTTTTCCCTTTACTGAATCTGTTATTGATATGTCTGGTCATTGTTTTTAATATCATTGTCTGCATAATTAGGGCGATGATCCGTTTTGGAGCAAAACACTGCCGCAGGAGAAGCCAGACAAACCAGACAAACCGGAAAGAGCAACCCGGCAAAAGACTAAAGCTATGAAGAAGACTGCCCATAGGAAAAGAACCACTGCCTCTTCTAATCCGGCTCCTGACGATGAGGTTGATAACCCGGACTTTGAGGTAGAGCTTGACTCACTTGGTTTATTTTTCATGCGTCTTATTGATGATGATATTTGTCAGGACGATGTTGAAGCCAGCCACGCGGATGTTGCCGAGGTAATTATTCTCTCTTCTGATTCAAAAACTTTGCCTTCACAAAAAATCCGTCAGGCAAACCGGAAAGTTAAATTTTCTCATCCTCTTGCTTATTTGGATCCTAAACTTCTTATGAAGACCCAACAACACGAAGCTCGCCGCACCACCCGGCACAGCGGTCAGGTAGTTACCTCCGCCGGTTTACCGAACAGTCCGGTTCGGAAACGCCATTCCGAGGTCTCTAATTTGCTTGTCAGTGCTTGTCCTAAAGCGGGCTGCTTTCGTCAACCTCTTACTCCGTCTGACTCCAATTATCTGGTTACTTCCCACTCATCTTCTGGCGAGTCATCGGCTACTCAGCTCCCACCGCTCAAAACGGTGTTTGGGTAAGCTATACTTATTGTGATGTTTGCAGTACATTGCCTTAGAACATATTCTGTATTTGATTTTGTTATCCTTCTCAGGGCCAAACCTAGGCCAAGCAAGAAGGCCCGCCTAGACAAAGCGGCCGAAGAGGATGTCGTTCTTGAAGCAGACGAGACACCCAATGCTGAAACGGCTATTCCTGAGGATATTCCCAACGATCCACCGCAGCAAGATGATGATCTTATTGCAGAAGAGAGACCTACTAACACCTCAGGTCCTACCCATCAGCCTACAGGTTCCATCCGGATTGAAAGCTCCACCGGTCCAGCAAAGCCTACTGACAAGCCAACAGCTCCAATGCAAACCGGCGGTACCAAAGATGATGAGGTTGTCATTACTGGTACTGGCCATACTGAGCCAAACAATCATGTCGCTTTATCCAAACATTCTGCCAAGGAAGAACTTGCTGCCTTTGGTAAAGGCAAGTCGAACACTGATCTGACGACTTACGCTGCTCTGAACGCCCAAGATATCCATTCCGGCTATCTGAACCGGCTGTATACCAGCCGTGACTATGAAGCCGGTCTGGTCAACATGATGAAAGACAAATATGAGGTAATTTCCATATGCTCCTTCCTGCTTGTATGCTTCCATTCCTGACTCTCCTAGCCCCCAAGGGCCGGTTTGGAATATTCTTTCAAACCGGGACTTAAATAATATAAATCTTGTTGCTTTGAAATTTGCTGATGTATCCCCCAAGGGCCGGTTCAACTTTAGCGTAGTTAAACCGGTACTTTAAGTAATTGAAACTGCCGTTTCAGAATATATATGATCAAGTAGCCATTAGCCCCCAAGTGCCAAGTTGAATACTTGTATTGATCTTGGGACTTTGTAAACAATCGAAAGATGAAAGGGGTAAACCGGAGGCCGCTTTAGATCAAATATGCATTAGCCCCCAAGTACTAAGTGCATAACTTGTTATGTGGTTGGTACTTGAATCCTTCTACCAATTTGTTGAAGCATATATTTGTATGCATGCAGGCGGAGCTGAAGACGAAAGAGAACCAAGTCATCGATCTTCAAGAAGCCCTGAAAACTCAACAAGCTGAAACCTCCAAAACAAAAGAGGAATTGGCCAGTGCTTTAAGCGCCATGGAACAACTTAAGGAGAACTTCAAAAAGAAACGGGCGGACTGGGCCACTGAGAAATCCGCTTTGATCAAATGAGCAGAGGATGCTGAGGCTGCATTAAAACTAGTGGCAGATGAACTGACCAGCATAAAGCGGCACGTGCATGCCATGACTGCTGCTATCTTTGGTAAGCCAGTTTTCCTACTGAATTGGCTCTGCCTTCTGACAAAGTCGCCGATTTATTAACCCTTTATGGTATTTCAGGGACACACATTGGTCACTTGGGGTCAGATGTACGGAAGAAGCTAAAAGCCGCCTATACATTGGTTGAACAATTGTATACTGGTGCCCAGCGGATCATCTATACCGCCTCTCATAACAAACCGGCGCCTACTTTGATTCAAGATACTCTGATGAAACTGTCAGTGCTTCCTGCTCGGATTGAAGAGCTAAAGAAATCTGCTGCTCGAACCGGCGCAATCAATGCTTTAATCAGGGCAAAAGCCTGGGTGCCGGATTTTGATCCTGTTGAAGCGGCTCAGGGCTATCCCAGCTTGAAGGAAGACAGATCAGAATTCGGTGAAGCGGATCTGCGAGCGATAAACCGGGAGGTGCGTCCACTAGCTTGTCAGTTGGCTGAGGAAGCAGACTTGTCTCGTTATCAAGCGCAATATGACAGTTAGAACAAGCGAATAGCTGCGCCAATCCATGAATCGGAAAATCTGATTCCTCCAATCCGTAAGAATACTTATGCTCCCGATATTGACCCGTCCTTGCTGATCCATGATGAAGCTGTTTTTCAAGCATTAATGGGAATCGACTGGACAACTGTGGATTTCCAACCACTGGGTAGGGATACGGAGGCTGAAGCGGCGCAGGACGACCCACAACCATCAGGCCAGGCTGATGACCAAGCTTGAACCGGACGCCGGTTTAAAACTGCCTCTTCTTCGCGAAACACAATTATATTATTATGGGCACCATGTTGCCTTGTAATGGGCTAGCTGATACCTTTGATGTTGATATGCCTTCGTGCATAATTTGTTCTTCTTGTGGCAATGAACTTTCCAAAACACTTTCTGAAATGAAAAATTCGTCAAGTGCCACCGCGGTTGTACCGTCAGGCGGAATATGATGTCTGCATATATGAAAACAAAATTTTAAGTATGACCAAATTTTGAGATACATGATACCTGTCGTCATTGAGCGTGAAGTTGGCTTGGCCAATCTTGAAGCGGAGTTTTGCAAACCCATACTGTTGGAGGAGATAACAGCTCCTATATATATATATATATATATATATATATATATATATATATATATATATATATATATATATATATATGACGCTGGTTTACCATGTAAACCATGCCGGGTTATAATAAACACCATGTTACTCCATAAGAAGATGTTAACAACATGGATCAAACCGGTCAAATAGCCTCCGGATTGACGTGAACTGTGTTCCGTCAATTGAAAAAAATTGTCGGTTTAAGAAACACAATGAAAAGCAAAAAACACCCCTTCAAAGAAAAGTGTGAAGCAAAAGAAAAGTTTTATTTAAGCTGATCAAATGGCGTTACCATGGCTAAACACGACCAAGTTCCCGTTAGGTGTAACTATGGTTCTAATCAGCCAGGTCCCCAGATGAAACCATGGCATTTATGCCGACCAAATGGCGTGGTCATGGTTCGGGTTCGACCAAGCCCCCAAGTGATTCTGTGGCCTTAGGCCGACCAAGAGGCATGACTGGTTCAGACATGACGAAGTCCCCAAGTGATCTGGTGGCTTTCGCCTATCAAGAGGCATGGTATTGGTTCGGACACGACCAATCCTCCAAGTGATATAACACGATGCTTTTAGCAAAGCGAACTCAAGGGGTAAACCGGAGGCCGCTTAAGAGCAACTCCGTGTAACCTCACATGATGTAAAAGAACAGATACCCCGCTTTAGCTGAGGTTCCGGTTTATTATATAATATATACATTGTCGTAATATGTACATAAGTATAGCCAATGGCTCAGGTGTAGTAAGGCCGAAGATGAGCTATATTCCACGGCCTGTTAGTCTCCTCCTCTGATGTATGTGAGTCCTTATGCTCTCGAATATCGATCACATAGTACGACCCGTTGTGCAGATTCTTGCTGACCACGAAAGGCCCCTCCCAAGGTGGGGATAGCTTATGCATGTTAGTCTGATCTTGGATGAGCCGAAGCACCAAATCTCCTTCCTGAAAGGTTTTGGTTCTGACCCGGCGACTATGATAATGACGAAGATCCTGCTAGTAAATCGCCGATCGGGCGGCTGCGATGTCACGCTCTTCATCCAACCGGTCCAAAGCATCTTACTGTGATGTCTCGTTGTCCGCTTCAATATAAGCTGTGACACAAGGTGAATCATGCCGGATATCACTGGGGAGAACCGCCTCCGCTCCATAAACCATGAAGAACGGCGTGTATCCTGTTGATCTATTGGGTGTTGTATTGATACTCCATAGCACATATGGTAATTCTTCTACCCAACAACCCGGCGTTCTCTGCAAAGGAACCATGAGCCGGGGCTTGATGCCTCTCAAGATCTCTTGATTAGCTCTTTCTGCTTGACCTTTGGACTATGGATGTGCCACTGATGAAATGTCGAGCCGGATGTGCTCTCGTTCACAGAACTCCTTCATAGCACCTTTGGATAAATTGGCACCATTATCTGTGATAATACTGTGCGGAAAGCCAAACCGGAAAATCACCTTTTTGATGAACTGAACCGCCGTGGCCGCATCACACTTGCTAACAGGTTCTGCCTCCACCCACTTTGTAAACTTGTCAACCGCCACCAGGAGGTGGGTCTTCTTATCTTTGGACCTTTTGAAAGGCCCAACCATATCCAGCCCCCAAGTCGCAAACGGCCAAGTAATCGGAATCATTCTCAATTCTTGAGCTGGTACATGAGCGCGCCTTGAAAACCTTTGGCAACCATCACACCGTCTGACCAGATCCTCCGCATCAGCATGAGCAGTTAACCAATAAAAACCATGGAGAAACGCTTTAGCCACCAGAGACTTTGAACCGGCGTGGTGACCACAATCTCCTTCGTGGATCTCACGCAAGATTTCACGGCCTTCTTCAGGAGACACACATTGTTGGAAAGCCCCTGATATACTACAATGATGCAACTCGCCGTTGATGATAGCCATGGACTTGGATCGCCAGATTATCTGCCTTGCTAGAATTTCATCCTCTGGCAACTCACCCTGGTTCTTGTACGCCAGGTAAGGAAGCGTCCAATCCGGAATAACATGAAGAGCCGCCACCAATCGAGCCTCCGGATCAGGAATAGCCAAATCCTCTTCACCAGGGATCTTGACCGACGGGTTGTGCAGCACATCCAGAAAAACATTGGGTGGGACCGGTTTGCGCTGAGAGCCCAGCCGGCTTAAAGTGTCTGCCGCTTCATTTTTCCGCCTGTCCACGTGATCCACCTGATAGCCTTTGAAATAACCTGCGACAGTATCCACCTCACGATGATATGCTGCCATGAGTGGGTCCTTGGAGTCCCAAGTGCCAGACACTTGCTGGGCCACAAGGTCCGAGTCACCGAAGCACTTAACTCGACTTAGATTCATCTCCTTAGCCATCCGGAGACCATGGAGCAAGGCTTCATACTCAGCTGCATTGTTAGTACAAGGGAACATTAAGCGGAGAACATAACAAAACTTATCACCTCATGGGGAAGTTAATACGACTCTAGCCCCCGAGCCTTCCAACTGCCTGGATCCGTCAAAATGGATGGTCCAATACGTATGATCCGGCTTTTCTTCAGGTGCTTGCATTTCCGTCCAATCATTGATGAAATCAACAAGTGCTTGAGACTTAACCGCTGTCCGAGGCACATACTTCAAACCGTACGGCCCCAGCTCTATGGCCCACTTTGCAATCCGGCCAGTTGCTTCCCGGTTTTGGATGATATCTCCCAAAGGAGCAGAACTGACCACCGTAATTGAGTGCCCTTGGAAATATTGTTTAAGCTTCTGGCTTGCCATAAAGACTCCATACACCAGCTTCTTCCAATGCAGATACCTTTGCTTGGACTCAATGAGCACCTCGCTGATGTAATAAACCGGACGTTGAACCGGATGCTCCTTACCTGCCTCCTTTCGCTCTACCACAATAGCTACACTGACCGCCCGAACATTAGCAGCAACATATAGCAGTAACGGCTCCTTGTCAACGGGAGCGGCGAGCACATGCGGATTGGCCAATTGTCGCTTTAAGTCCTCAAACGCTTCATCAGCAGCAGAACTCCAGGCAAACTGATCCGTCTTTTTCAACATCTGATACAAAAGGATTGCCTTCTCACCCAGGCGACTGATAAACCGACTTAGCGCAGCAATCCTGCCTGCCAGGTGTTGAACATCGTTGATACACTTTGGTTTAGCCAGGGAGGTGATAGCTGTGATCTTCTCCGGATTAGCCTCAATTCCCCTGTCGGACACTAGAAAACCCAATAGCTTGCCTGCCGGTACACCAAAAACACACTTGTCCGGATTAAGCATCATCTTGTATGTTCTCAGATTATCAAAGGTTTCTTTCAAATCATCAATCAGAGTCACCTTCTCCCTGGATTTAACCACGATATCATCCACGTAAGCATGTACATTACGGCCAATCTGCTTGTGAAGACAATTTTGTACACACCGTTGGTAAGTTGCCTGGGCACTCTTGAGCCCGAAGGGCATAGACACATAGCAGAAGGCTCCAAAGGGAGTTATAAATGCTGTCTTCTCCTAGTCCTTACTGCCATTTTGATCTGATGATAGCCAGAATACGCATCCAAAAAACTTAGACGCTCACAACCCGCCGTAGCATCAATAATTTGATCAATACGGGGGAGGGCAAAAGGATCTGCTGGACAAGCCTTATTAAGATCTATGTAATCCACACACATGCGCCAGGTGCCGTTTTTCTTGAGGACCAGCACCGGATTGGCAAGCCACTCAGGGTGAAAAACTTCAATAATAAAGCTAGCTGCTAAGAGCCTGGCTACCTCTTCTCCAATCGCCTTGCGCCTTTCTTCGTTAAACCAGCGGAGGAACTGTTTCACCGGTTTGTATTTAGGATCCACATTAAGTGTGTGCTCAGCGAGTTGCCTCGGTACACCTAGCATGTCAGAAGGTTTCCATGCGAAAATGTCCCGATTCTCATGGATGAACTCGATGAGCGCGCCTTCCTATTTCGGATCCAAGTTGGCACTGATGCTGAACTGCTTGGACGAATCGCCAGGTACGAAATCAACAAGCTTAGTCTCCGCTGCCGATTTGAACTTCAGGGCCGGATCATGCTCCGTAGTTGGCTTCTTCAATGGAGTCATGTCCGTCGGATCAACATTGTCTTTATAGTACTTCAACTCCACGGTGGCACAAACCGACTCTGCATAAGCCGCATCTCCTTCCTCGCATTCCAAAGCGATTTTGCGGCTTCCATGAACCGTTATTGTCCCCTTGTGACCCGGCATCTTGAGCTGCAAATATACATAACAGGGCCGAGCCATAAACTTGGCGTATGCCGGTCGCCCAAACAGGGCATGATATGGACTTTGGATTTTCACCACCTCAAATGTCAATGTCTCCGACCTGGAATCATGATCATCCCCAAAGGCCACTTCCAGAGCTATCTTACCAACGGGATATCCCCAAAGGCACTACATTGTGGAATACTGTATTAGACGGTTTGAGATTCTTATCTGTTAACCCCATACGTCGGAAGGTCTCATAGTACAGGATGTTATTACTGCTCCCTCCATCCATGAGCACCTTGGTAAACTTATAACCTCCCACCTGAGGCGCCACCACCAGAGCCAACTGACCCAGATTATCGACCTGGGGTGGGTGATCTTCTCTCCTCCATATGATCGGCTGTTCAGACCAACGTAGATAACGGGGTATGGCCGGTTCAACAGAGTTGACTGCCCGCCTCTGAACCTTCCGGTCTCGCTTGTCCAAGCTAGTGGTAAAGACATGGTACTGTCCACCACTCAATTGCTTTGGGTTGCTCTGGTAACCCGACTGCTGTTGCTGCTGTTGCTGTTGGTTGTAACCACCCTGGTTGTTCCGATTATTTTGACCATTATTTCCGCCCGGATTACCATTAAACCCTGAACCGGAACTTCCTCCACCATAACCCGGCCCGGACCCTGAGCCATCGCCAGATTCGCGATCATACCGGAAATTATTAGAATTCTTGAACTCCTGCATAATAAAGCAATCCTTCCAAAGGTGGTTTGCTGGTTCCTCCTTCGTCCCATGTTTTGGACAGGGCTGGCTTAGCAGATAGTTTAGGCGGTTTGGGTTAGGGTTGGGCGCCCCACTACGACTTCTTGGCCTACCCTTGCGTCGCTGGCCATTGTTCTATGCGTTGGTATTAGCCACAAAGTCCATGTTACCGTCCGCTTTACGCTTGCCTCCTCCGCCATTGCCTACCCAATGATGCTGCTGACCTTTGGAGCTGCTATTCTTCTTTACCTTCCCTGTCTTGTCATCATCAGATTCGGGATCCTTGGTACTATCAGAATCAGCATATTTCACCAAAGCGGCCATGAGAGTCCCCATGTCGGTGCAATGATGCTTCATCCGTCCCAACTTCAGCTTCAGGGGTCCAAACCGGCAGTTACCCTCTAGGGTTAATACTGCGGTGTCAGCGTTGATGCGGTCTAAGGAGTGCAACACTTCTGAAACCCGGCGCACCCAATGAGTTGTTGATTCTCCTTCCTCCTGGACGCATGGAGCTAAGTCCACTATCGACATAGGCTGTTTACAGGTATCTTTGAAATTGCTGATACACCGGGCCCGTAATTGGGCCCATGAACTGATAGAATTAGCCGGTAAGCTTTTTAACCAAGTACGGGCCGTTCCTTCGAGCATCATGGTGAAGTATTTTGCACACGCCATGTCATTCACATCGAGCATCTCCATGGCCATCTCATAGCTCTCCACCCATGTCTCTGGAGGTTGATCCGCCGTGTAATTTGGTATCTTGCGCGGGCCTTTGAAATCCTTGGGCAGGCGCACGTTACATAAAGCGGGGATAAGGCAAGGCACCCCCAAAGAGTTGGAAGTAACACCAGGTTCAGTCAAGGTGGTTGGATGAACCGGCGTGAGCTGCCGAGCCTGATGATGTGCGGCTAACTCGGCCTCCCTGCGTGCGCGGGCCCGGTCCACCACTCCCTGAGCGTCATCAGCACCACCCGCTGGGTTGTTGTCCCGGGGTGCCCCACGTCGTTCATTACTCGACACTGCCGGTTCATCCATATGTCTGTTATAGCTCCGGGTTGGACGAGGGGTCGAGTGGATCCGGTCGCGGCTGTACGAGTATGCTTCCTGTTGGGCCAAAGCGGTCCTCAGAAGTTCCTTGACCCGCCGTGTCTCTACTGCCTGCGGCGAGTCACCTTCAATTGGAATGGCCTCCAGCCGTGCAGCAGCGGCAACAAGATTGTCCATTGGGTTGGAGTAGTGACCCGGGGGTGTTAAAGCAGCCTGAGGTACAACGGTGTTTTGACGAGGTGGGTCGATCTGACGAGGCTGAACCGGTGCACCGGTCCCAGGGGCTTCTGCCCGGTTCCCCTCCAGCGGATTGCCAGCTCTTGGCCCTGGAGTGTTGAAAAGGTCTCTGGCCTCAAAAACCGGAGGTAAGCGGGATCGGTGCTTCCTCCTCATGACTTCATGTGATGCGCTCTGGTCTAACATAAGCATGTAGGCCTGTGCGTCTAAAGCAGCCCGCTCTGCGGCCATCCTGGTGTCCTCAGCCGCCAGATCCGCTTTGGCCTGGGTGATCTGTTCCTTTACCCTTGCAATCTCCGTATTATGAACGTCCTGATCTGGCGGATTAACTTCCGCCATAAGCACAGCCAACGCATCAAATAGCTCTGATAGAACCTGAGTCGGCGGGCGCACAGGGCCTCCTGCCCCGACGGCCATCGCTGCTGTTGAACCGGAAATCATTGCCGCAACTGTCGAAGAATGAAACGCTTCTTGTGTTCCGGCCATGAATACTCCAACCCGGTTGGGCAGATCAGAGGGGTCCGGAATACTGTCACCATCAGAACAGCTCCCAATCCGGCCATCTTGTAGCTGATAAAGAGATTCGGTTTCTCCGGTCGAAGATTCGTCACCGGAACAAATGACAGTCGCCCCGCGAAATCCCGATCCGTCCTCATGACTTCCTCCATGGATGACTCCCACGAAGGCACGCTTCATGGCCGGTTTAACCCGGGCGGATTGTGCACGCTGAGCCGTCTCGACGAGGTCGGTGCAGATGTCCGGCTCAGGGCCCGGTTCACCGATCTTACCAATGAAAACGTGAATGCTACCAAAGGGGACCTGGTACCCATACTCAACTGAGCCAGCCTCGGGGCCCCAGCCTGCGTCGTCGATGTAGAGCCTGCCGCGACGACTCTTAGTCATCCGGCCTACAGCATAGCCCTCGAGTCCTTTAAAGCGGCCCTCTAAGAACCGGAAACCATCGTGCGATCGCCCCACGGTGGGCGCCAACTGTCGTGGTTTTGTCACGGCAGATGTCCTAGAGAAAGGACTTAGTCGTGGAGCCATCGCGACGGGTTAGCTTGAAGGGGTTAAAGTGGACACAAGGACGCAAGAGGGTTTATACTAGTTCGGCCCCTTCAAGGAAGGTAAAAGCCTACGTCTAGTTGTGATGGAATTGATGGGGTTTCGATGACTAGGGAACAAACAAGCTTCGCCTATGTCTCGAGTTGTTATCCGTCGTCCCTGAACCGCCGCCAGGTCGCCCCCTTATATACACGGGTGACGCCCGCCGGTTCAAAGAGTCCCAACACCGGTTCATACTCGTATCCGGGTTGGTCCCTCCTTGTTCCTAACTTACAGTACAAGTATATGCACAAACATCGATGTACGGCTACAGGTTGTAAACTGACTACGGGCCCTGGGCCTTTATCTGCCTCTTTAGGCTTTAACACCTTTGATCTACTGATGAAGTTAATCCGGCCCAAGTAGGCTGGTTTATGCCCAGTAGTAATATCCCCAACAAACGCTATAAGAGGGGCTGAGCAAAGCGGTAACATAGCCAATCAACGGTTTGCTAGGAACATGGTGGGTTAGAGGTTTGACATGGCAATTTGGGAGGCTTGAAAGTAAGTGGTAGGCATCGTAGCATTGGCATAGCAAAAGAGCGAGCAAACTAGCATAACAAAGATAGTAGTGATTTCGAGGGTATGATCATCTTGCCTGCACAGTTGTCAGAGTTGACTGAATCCTCGAAAGCGAACTCAACGGGCTCCTCGTTAGCGAACTCGTCTCCCGGCTCTACCCAAACAAGACAACAAGCAACAAGGACACAATCAACCACGTGCAAGGATCAAACAAGATGATGCAAGGATGATATGTTATGCGGGATGCGATGCGGGATGCATAGGCAAGATGTGACAGGAAATGCAAGAACCTGGCCTCAACCTGGAAATCCAAGTGTGCCACTGGGAAGATGAGATGAAATCGCTTGAAAATGATATAAAGAACGCCGGAATCGGAGTTACGGTTTGGAAATGGTAAGCGATTCAAATATGACACCGATCTGCAATTTACAGCAAGTAGCCATCTAAATGCAATGAGATGAACATGCTACATCACCCAAACATGACAACAAAATACATGGCAGGGATGCATTCAAGATGCTTAACAAAAGTCTAGCACTGAGCTACGGACAAATCATCCATTAACAGGTTCAAACAAGCATGGCAAAACTGCATAAGGCAAACAGATTTCAGACTTAGTGAGATTAACACTTGTCTGGAATTTCAGATCAGGTAGCACTCTTCGGAGCAACAAAACTACATGATACAGGACTTGAACATGGCAAAGTAAAACATGGCATGGAGCTACTCAAAGAGCTTACCAAAAGTCCCTTGGTGACCTTGAGCCAAAAGGGATCAGAAAATACAATTGCAAGCATGTGAACATAGCAAAAACATAATCAGTTTTCAGACTTAGTGAAAACTGGCACATGCTGAAACATAACTCAAGTAGGCATGTTTACGAGCTCGATGCACTCACTACAGAGCAAGTCATGACAAGCTAAGCATACATCTATCAAGAACACACAAAATGCAAGCTAGACATGGCAAGAACAATAGCATAGCATGCACGGATCAACTACAACATCATCGGCAAAATTGCAAACAAGTTGACAATCTGCCCAGATTCACAAAGTAGCAAAAGTAGAGCTCGATTGACTCAAGCTAGGGTGCTCCATAATTGCAAACAAAGAAATGTATGGATAGAGCACTACAAGGTTAACAAAACATCCTTACTGATCATCCTCAAAAGAGGCACGGATCACTAGGAAACAACATGAACATATGGCCATATGAGATAAACAGCTCAAGGACTTAGTGGAAATGCTAAGTCCCTGAAATCCGAATTACCAAGTGCACCACTTTGCAAGCTCGTGCTAGTCACCACGCACATCACAAAAATACATGGGTTGCACCTCTGGAAAGATGGCAAAACCCTTAACAAAACATATGTAGAGCTCATGGGCATATCATGCACACAATCATCATGGCAAAAATGACAAATATCTAAAACGGAGCAGCAGATCTGAAAATTATCTCAAGTAGCCCTCTTCTAACAGCATTTCGGGCATCAAGATGAACTCAAATGAAAATGATGCAATGGAATGAGATGATGTACTCTCTGAGATGAACATTTTGATAGGCTATATGGCAAAAACGGAGTTACGGATGCAAAGTTACGGCACGATGAACAGGGGCACTTGAAACTGAAAAACACGGGGACTTAGTAGAATTTCGACCTCCGGATCTAGGGTTTGATGGCACGCGGACCAAGGCGGCGGCGGACTCACCGGAGAAGGGCAGGGTGGCGATGGGAGCTCACCGGCGACCCGGATCCGGCAGCGGGACGGCGGGGAGCGGCGCGGCAGGCGCGGTGGGGAGGCGCGGGCGCGGCGGGGCCGCAGCGGCGGTCGTCGGCGGCGGGGCCGTGGCCGGTCGGCGAGGAGGGCCAGCGGGGCGGCGGCGTCCGCGTGGGAGGCGCGACGGCGCGGAGAGGATCGGCGGTGGGGGCGCGCGGGGCGCGTGGGCCGTGCGGGGGCCCTGCTCGGTCTCGCTCGGGCCGACGGCGGGACAGACGTCGGGGTGCCATGTGGAAGCCTGCCATTGGTGCGGGCGGCGGCGGGAATTCGTCCGCCCGGGGCGGACATGTCCGGCGGCGGCGAGAGGAGGATTTTAGGGTTTGAGAAAGAGGAGATCCGCGAATTTCGGGAGGGGACTTTAAATAGAGGTAGATGGAGCTAGGAGAGTCCAAATGAGGTGCGGTTTTCGGCCACGCGATCGTGATCGAACGCTCTAGATGATGGAGAAGGTTTAGGTGGGTTTTGGGCCAAATTGGAGGGGTGTTGGGCTGCAACACACACAAGGCCTTTTCGGTCCCTCGGTTATCCGTTGGAGTATCAAACGAAGTCCAAATGACACGAAACTTGACAGGCGGTCTACCGGTAGTAAACCAAGGCCGCTTGGCAAGTCTCGGTCCAATCCGGAAATGTTTAATCCCACACACGAAAGAAAGGTAGAAATGACCACCGGAGGAGAACGAAGCGTCGGAATGCAAAACGGACAACGGGGAAAATGCTCGAATGCAAGAGACGAACACGTATGCAAATGCAATGCACATGATGACATGATATGAGATGCATGACAATGACAACAACACACGGAGACAAAAACCCGAACCCGAGAAAATAAAATAACTTAATGCCGGAAACGGCAAGAGTTGGAGTACAAATTGGGTAAGTTACATCCGGGGTGTTACAACCATGTGCTATTTGAAAACATTTTGTGAGAAGAATCTTGTTTTTTAAATCCCCGTAAATCCAAAACTCACCCGAAAATCGTGAAACCTGGCATGGTGTCACGACATGGCACATATATGTCGAGGAATTTTTTTCGTCCGTTTTGGTGCAAGTTTTATTACAAGCCTCTTACAAACCAGAGCTTCTATTAAATTGGGTTTCGATAGAGAAACGTGTCCCCCTTGTGGGCGAAACGTAATCAGTGCCTCTTTTCGCCTTGTATTATCTTGTACGGGCAACATGGAACGACAGGATATCCATGCTGAAATTTAAACTTATTCAGGGTTCGTTTGGCCTTTTTATACACAAATTGGGTTTCCTAGGCATTTAGTGTCCATAATTCAAATCTGAACTTCAAATACATGCTCCAATTGACCAAAATGGCTAGAAAATTTATACATGTGTCTGATGTCTACTACGCAACTTTATTCTTGTAGACACATGTTGGGCCTCCAAGCGCAGAGTTCTGTAGGACAGTAGCAATTTCCCCTCAAGTGGATGACCTAAGGTTTATCAATCCATGAGAGGTGTAGGATGAAGATGGTCTCTCTCAAACGACCCTGCAACCAAATACAAGAAATCTCTTGTGTCCCCAACACACCCAATACAATGGAAAATTGTATAGGTGCACTAGTTCGGCGAAGAGATGGTGATAAAAGTGTAATATGGATGGTAGAAATATATTTTTATAATCTGAATAAATAAAAACAGCAAGGTAGAAAATAGTAAATGAGCACAAAAACGGTATTTCAATGCTTAAAAACAAGGCCTAGGGTCCGTACTTTCGCTACACTGGTACGCGTCGGTCCTAAACAAACAGTTTTTAACCCCTTTCCACGACGGCATTTGGAACCGTCGCCAAGTGAGTGTGGGAGATAGGGAGTCCTTCCCACACGACCCAGAAACCATCGGGGATATTCCCTCCTGGCACACATGCTCGGCAAAATGAGGTCGTGTGCGACCAGTGAGCGCTCAAATATAGAAATACGTACAATGGAGCTAAAAAATACAATTATACGGCGAAATTGTTTCCGGTCGCAAGTACATCCCACACAGTCAGTCGCCGCTAAACGTTTCCGTTCGTTTATACATCCCACCAGTCGCTCCAAGAAAAACATTTCCATTCATAGGTACATCACACACAATTTTTCCCGTTAAATCGTTTGTGATAGCGTTGCCATTGCACATGATATTAATAATTTTATCGTTTGCGTTATTGAATGCATCACACACGGTGCGTAGAAGAAATTGTGTGGCAAAGACTGTCCATCACACACACTTTTTATGTGGTAAACGTTTGCGCAAAGTGGCCTAACGCAAACAATTTTCAAGAGAAATTCGTGTGTGCAGTGGAGACTGATCGCACACATAGTGGATCCTAGAAATGTTTCTGATCTCCTCGTATATTGCAGACGTTTCGCTTTCACAAATCATGTGCAGTGTAATCCCTAATTTAAAAATCACATGTTTTGAATGTGAAAGTAGGCAATCACTTATTTCATATCCAACCATGTCTATTACAAATATAGGTTCAACCATGAATCTATAATTCGATGCACAAGTACATATATTGAAGAATTACAGAAGCACCAAGTAAAGAGTGATGAACCATAGTTGTACTAAAGACTGTAAAGAGAGAGGCGAAAAGACATTCCGGTTGCTGGAGAAGGTGAAGCGGAATGCCCATATTGTGCCCTCCTCCATGCGTAATGCGCACACGACTCTAGGCCAACCCCTTGTGATGGCTGTCCGTCCATCCTTCACTGTCTTCATTAGGACTTCTCGATGCTCATTGTAGTCTGGATGAAATACTTTAAACTTCATTGCATGTCCACCAATCATGTACTTTGCGAGGTAATCTTGAGTGAACTGCTTCGGGAACCACTAGGAATGAAAAAGATTCAGACATTGTTGTCTAACAACTCATTATGGGCAGTAAAAAGAGGAGGCTGCAGAGTTTGCAGTTACCATCCTATAGCTCACTGTTGTGTTGGATAGAGCATAAAAAAATAATTTGCTTGCCACCATTCGTATCTTTTTGCTAATAATCCTTATCAGTTTCCTCACTTGATGCTTGTTCATCAATATCTCATTGCCCCATACGCAAAAAGGGTCGATGCATGGATCCTTGCCAAGGGCATATGTACCTACAAGCAACAAGTCAATATTAGAAGCTAACTCATGTCCAGGCTTGGATCTATATGCACTACATTATGGAACAGCGGGGGGAGTACAAGGCAAGGGATGAAGCTAACCTCGGCGGAAAATGGTGGCCACTCCCGTTGTTGTCCTGCATAAGTAGTGGAAAGGCATGATAAGTACAACAATCTTAACATCAAACAAATATAGCAAAGGTAAACAACATCATCTCCAAATGATAGCTTGAATGTGTTGGTTTCAGCATGATATTAAAGCAGATATAAAGTGAAAGGCAATGTTACCGACAACAAGCTTAACAACCATCAAATATTGCAATTCAAACTGGTATTGTTGAAAATGAATAGAACGTAGGTAATGCTTAACCATCACACTGGATAAATGTGTAAAACAGAAATAAAGGGCATGTGTTAACTACACTAGGAATAATTGGAACCAAATATAGCCGTTCAAACTGGTATTGATGTAGTCGAGCGGCACAGTTCCGACTTGCACATAATGAACAACACATTGTGAATGACTGAAATAAACAAGGCATAAATGACAAGTATAACAACCAAATATAGCCATTGAAAACTGGACAATGTCTCACCGCAACCAACCTAACAAGTTAATAAAGATAAACAGGGCATATGCTTAAAAACTGGACAAATGCTCACTGCAACCAACCTAACAAGCAGATAAAGATAAACAAGGCATCTGCTTGATAACTAGACAAATGTTAAAAAAGCAACCTAACAACCAAATAGAGATAAACAAGGCATTTGCTTGATAACTGGACAAATGCTTAAAAAAGCAACCTAACAACCAAATACAGATAAACAAGGCATCTGCTTGATAACTGGACAAATGCTCACTGCAACCAAACTAAGAACCAAATATAGATAAACAAGGCATCTGCTCGATAACTGGAAAAATGCTCACTCCAACCAACCTAACAACCAAATACAGATAAACAATGCATCTACTCACTATAAACAACCAAATACAGCCATTCGTGAAACTGAAGTGGACAATTCATACTTAAACATCGCATAGACCTATTGAACAATACATTTTTGCATAACTGGAATAATTAAACATGGCACAGTTAAAGCACCGCATGACAAATGCTACTACAAAAAAGGGTACGGGTTGCCAAGCTAGAAAATGTAAGATTTGCTGATAGAATGTTGCCTCACATTTCATGGACGGGATCCTTCCAGTTGGAAGAGCACAGACCCATGGTGCGCTCTCTGATGTCACAGATGGGCTGTTTCACCTTGGAAGAACCTTCGTGGGTGCCGTCCACATGGTCGTGGTCGTGGTCGATGAGATCTGACTTGGCAATTGAGGATCCCAAGCCACCGCCGTAGAACATGTCCTTCAGAAGTGAAAAAATGGGCTTGATGGCGTATAAAGCTCGCAAATCCTTGACCGCTTGGTGGAGGAGATCAGCGGCAGGGCCATAGAAGAGATCGATGATGATTGAACTAGAGGGGTTGGGGATGGACCACTTAACCTATGACATGGCCCGCGTGAAGCCGTCGCTGTGGACGAGCTTGATGTCGTAGCCAGCTTTCCCGAGATACAGTAATACGCTAGGTCACTGACATGAAGCCTTCGGCATGGCAACGTAGTCAACGTCTTCGCTGGCTTCCGCGGTGACGTGTTGCTTAGGGATCAACAGGTCGGGGCAAACGGCGGCCACCTCGCCAATGTCCGCTGGAGAGGCCATGATAAAGCTCTTCTTGGCCGAACGCTCGTCGAGCTCCCCGGGATACGTGGTCGAGCTTAGGCTGCGACATTCTGGAGCAGGGGAAGTGGATCTGGCGAGAAGGGACACTGCAGGCCTCATCTAAAACCTCAAGGGAGTGGGGCGACGGTATGGAAATCGCTGGGTAACCTGAACTTTATCATCTAAGCTAGGAGGAACAGGCAGACCGACAGGGGTTGGCGGCAGCGCCGGCGGCGGCCACGAGCTAGGGTTCGAGGGGGGAGGGGGGCGGGTGGGGGACTGTGGAGGGGGGTGTTTGAGGATACGTTGCGGCTACTGAAAATTTTAGTAATGGTGGGTGGATATGGTGGTGGACGAGGGAGGGTGATGGTTCAAATGCCTCGGCTACTGCAATTTTATTATAAGGTCGGTGCTGGAGGAGTGTGGGCGATGGTTGAAGTACGGTGGCTACTAAAATTTGGGTAAAGGAATTGATGCGGGGCGGGAGTGCCCAAGATCGCGCACGGTCCAATAACAATATGCGTGTATGATAATAAGGAGAAGTGGCGCGGATCCGCCAATTTTTGCAACGCTCAAGGCGGGTAGTTTGTTTTTTATATTTCTAGCTAGCTGGTCTATTGCACATGGTTCATCCTAATTTCCAAATAAACTTACCTGCCTTTAGCTTGCACAAATGGTGGTTTTACAGCGCACTTGCATCTCACACGGTTAAGCCAGTACCTCCATCCTTTGCTCGCGCTTGCGTGATCGTGGTGATTTTAGCACACTTGCATCGCACACGGTTGAGCCAGTACCTCCACCTTAATTTGCTCGCGCTTCCGCGGTCGTGGTGATTTCAGCGCACTTGCATCGCACACGGTTGAGCCAGTACCTCCACCTTAATTTGCTCGCGCTTGCACAGGCGTGGTGATTCACATTGCACTTGTATCGCACGCGGTTAAGATATTATACCCCGTGTCCGTTGAGGGTCATCAGAGTCTTTGCAGCAAAAAAATGTTAGAGAGGGTCAAAAGACAGCTAGACCAGCATGTGGCCCAAATATATGTGAGTGAAAAGGGTGGTCTGTGATGTTCAAAATTCCAATGCACAACTTTGACCCCACGGGCCCACGGTTGGGCGTGTCGTTGAACATCGATGAGAGGGGCCAGAAGTCAAGAACCACCTGGAAGTGGCCAAATATATGTACGAATATTGGGGATGTTTAAAACTTTAAATACACAATGCATAACTCTGGTGGCACCTACCTCGCAAACCCGAAAGCACCCTAACAACCACCTAGCTAGGATATATATGATGACATAATGTCGTACCTAGCTAGGATGCTTGGCCCACCACCTCCCACTTCGTGTCAACGGGGTGGATGCACGTAATGATCGATACTTTGGTCATACATGCATGTCGCCACGACCTACCATAAGACGGACCAATGAATCTATCGTTTGGTCAAATGACAGTTGTTGTTGTCGATAAACCGCTTGGGCCAATAGATTGAACCATCATAAAAATCGCATGAGAGGGACCACAAAACCAGAACCTCTTGCATGTGGCCCAAAATGATGTATGTTGGGAAGGGGTGATGTGTGTTTTCAATATAGAATAATGTACAATTTAGATGTGGTGCCTACCTCTCGATACAGACAACAACCATGAAGGCAAGGTAGTTAAGGACGAGATACGTATGCAGGGTTTGATGTAGGTCAAACCCAGCAATCCGAGCATTTGGGAGGGAATCCTTACAACGCATGAGCTCGAGCTTTGGTTGACCGACATTTGATGGTGACCGGCCCTAACACGAACTAGGAGGAATCCATTCATGGCCAACACATACCCCTCATTATCGGTCAAAGGGATGATATATATACACTTGGGGAGCCCACAGATATCCATGTCGTCACAAAAAACCTGCACAAAGGAGACGTGGTCAATCAGAAGACCCCGTATACACTGCATGCGGCCTGAAAATATGTATTGGTACGATGGTGTATGATGTATTTAAATCCCAAATGCACAACTTCGATGGGCCATGCCAACTACATTACAAACCAAACACCGTACCCGACTCCAAGCCTGGTTCAATACATATGATGTCAGTTTCCCAACTTCGAGGCGGCGGGAGGGGGGCGTCCCATGCATGCGCTCAAACTTCATTTTGTCTAGCATGGGACACATCTATATATATATACACCTATATAGTGTGCGAATAACTTTGAAAGTTGCTCATTGGATGAAGCCAATCCGACGGTACAGAGATGGCAAATCCGAGCACTACTGGCCATTGGATATCATCTACAATCCACCAGATTCTGCCACATGTACAATCTAGAAGACTCCATCGTTGAACTTAAGCATAATGCACAAACCTCAAAACACAAGCACTTATCCTTTGTTCTCTAGAATCTTCCATATCTTAATTGCCCAAACCTTTTTTTTCTAAATGAAGTGTCACTTTTTGTTTTTACCTTTACAATGCACAATTCCATGAATCTTAAAATAGTTTTTTTATAAAACTAATTGATTTTGGATGAGATGAACTATAAGAATTAAATGAACATCTACATCATGCATATATGGGAGAAGAGGCGGGAAACCGATGAGAGGAGTGGCGATAAACGGTAGCCTGTTTTGAATGAAAACCTAGTAGAGAAGGAAGCGTGAGCTACACGACGCATGCGCATAGTGCTTACCCATGTACTACATGTGCTGTCAAAAGGGCTTAGGGTTGTCGTTCGATCTGGGAGCATCCAACGGTGCACACGTACACTCTATGGGGTTTGGGTTCTGGCCTGTCAGAACGCATGACTCAGATCGCGCGCGCAGCGGCGGGGGGGGGGGGATATCATACGAAAACCAACATTCGGTGGAAACCGGTAAAAACCACGAGAAAAAGTTGTTTTGAAGTTTCAAAAAAATTCCAAAAATGCGGGATGTTAAGAGGATGATGTTTTATTGCCACACAAAATTTCAAGTTGAAACACATTACGAGATGTGAGATATGAAAAATACAAAATCAGTGTTGAATAGTGTCGAATAGTAATGTCACTATTCAGGGTAGAATTTGTCTTTTTCATAGCTCACATCTCGTAATGTTTTTCAAATTGAAATTTTATGTCGCAATAAAACATCAACTTCTTAACGTCTCACATTTTTTTCATTTTTTATGAAACTTTAAAATATGGTTTCCACGAAGTTTTCATTGAATATCAGCTTTCGTGAGTGAACCGTGTGCTATTTGAAAACATTTCATGAGAAGAATCTCGGTTTTTAAATCCCCGTAAATCCAAAACTAATCTGAAAATCACGAAACCTGCCATAGTGTCACAACATGGCACTTATATGTCGAGGAATTTTTTTCGTCCATTATGTCGCAAGTTTTATTACAAGCCTCTTACAAACCGGAGCTTCTCTCAAAGAAGCCTCGTGGTTCCGATAGGGAAATGTGTCCCCCTTGTGGGCGAAACATAATCACTGCCTCTTTTCGCCTTGTATTTTCTTCTACGAGCAACATGGAATGACAGGATATCCGTGCTGAAATTTAAACTTATTTAGGGTTCGTTTGGCCTTTTTATACACTAATTGAGTTTCATAGGCATTTAATGTCCATAATTCAAATCTGAACTACAAATACATGCTCCAGTTCACCAAAATGGCTAGAAAAATTATACATGTGTCCTTGGGTGCATGTTTAGGCCCCATGCTAGGAATGGGAACGAATTACAACCGCACCGGTGTCATGGCTCGTCCTCAAACATTTCTAATCTTGGTTTTGAAGTCCCCATAAATTCTAAACTCACCATAAAGTCATCAAAGGAGGCATGGTATCACGTCATGGCACATATATGTCATGGTAAAAACATTTTCCAATTTGGGACAAGCTTTATTACAAACCTCTTACAAAAACTGGAGCTCTCTCAAAGAAGCCTTCGTGGTTCCGATAGGGAAACGTGTTCCCCTTGTGGGCGAAACGTAATCACTGCCTCTTTTCGCCTTGTATTTTCTTCCATGGGCAACATGGAACGACAGGATATCTGTGTTGAAATTTAAACTTATTTAGGGTTCATTTGGCCTTTTTATACACTAATTGAGTTACCTAGGCATTTAATGTCCATAATTCAAATCTAAACTACAAATACATGCTCCAATTCACCAAAATGGCTAGAGAAAGTATACATGTGTCCTTGGGTGCATGTTTAGGTCCCATGCCAGGAATGGGAACGAATTACAACCGTCCCGGTGTCATGGCTCGTCCTCAAACATTTCTAATCTCGGTTTTTAAGTCCCCATAAATCTTAAACTCACCAGAAAGTCATCAAATGTGGCATGGTGTCACGTCATGGCACATATATGTCGCGGTAAAAACATTGTCCAATTTGGGCCAAGCTTTATTACAAACCTCTTGCAAAAACTAGAGCTTCTCTCAGAGAAGCCTCGTGGTTCTGATAGGGAAACATGTTCCCCTTGTGGGCGAAACGTAATCACTACCTCTTTTCGCCTTGTATTTTCTTCCACGAGCAACATGGAACGACAGGATATCCGTGCTGAGATTTAAACTTATTCAGGGTTCGTTTGGCCTTTTTATGCACTAATTGAGTTTCCTAGGCATTTAATGTCCATAATTCAAATCTAAACTACAAATACATGCTCCAGTTCACCAAAATGGCTAGAAAAATTATACATGTGTCCTTGGGTGCATGTTTAGGTCCCATGCCAGGAATAGGAACGAATTACAACCGTACCGGTGTCATGGCTTTTCCTCAAAAATTTCGAATCTCGGTTTTTAAGTCCCCGTAAATCCTTAATTCACCAGAAAGTCATCAAAGGTGGCATGTTCTTCCTCTTGAGCATGCATTGGTTTTCCCTTGAAGAGGAAAGGGTGATGCAGCAAAGTAGCATAAGTATTTCCCTCAGCTTTTGAGAACCAAGGTATCAATCCAGTAGGAGACAACGCTCAAGTCACCTAGTACCTGCACAAACAATCAAGAACCTTGCAACCAACACGATAAAGGGGGCGCCAATACCTTCACGGCCACTCGCAGAAGTGAGATCTGATAAAGATAATAAGATAAATATTTTTGGTATTTTTGTTGTATAGATCGGAAAGTAAAGATTGCAAAATAGTAAACGAGATGCGATGTAAATAAAAGAGATGCAATATAATAAGAAAGAGACCCAGGGGCCATAGGTTTCACTAGTGTCTTCTCTCAAGATAGCATGTATTACGGTGGGTGGACAAATTACTGTCGAGCAATTGATAGAAAAGCGCATAGTTATGAAGATATCTAAGGCAATGATCATGAATATAGGCATCATGTCCGTGTCCAGTAGATCGAAACGATTCTGCATCTACTACTATTACTCCACACATCGAACGCTATCTAGCATGCATCTAGAGTATTAAGTTCATAATAATAGAGTAACACATTAAGCAAGATGACATGATGTAGAGGGATAAACTCAAGCAATATGATATAAACCACATCTTTTTATCCTCGATGGCAACAATACAATACGTGTCTTGCTGCCCCTACTGTCACTGGGAAAGGACACCGCAAGATTGAACCCAAAGCTAAGCACTTCTCCCATTGCAAGAAAGATCAATCTAGTAGGCCAAACTAAACCAATAATTCGAAGAGACTTGCAAAGATATCAAATCATGCATATGAGAATTCAGAGAAGAAGCAAATAATATTCATAGATAATCAAGTTCATAAATCCACAATTCACCGATCTCGGCAAACACACCACAAAAGAGTATTACATCGAATAGATCTCCAAGAACATCGAGGAGAACTTTGTATTGAAGATCAAAGAGAGAGAAGAAGCCATCTAATTAATAACTATGAACCCGAAGGTCTGTGGTAAACTACTCAAGCTTCATCGGAGAGGCTATGGTGTTGATGTAGAAGCCCTCTGTGATCGATTCCCTTCCGGAAGATCGCCAGAAAAGGCCCCAAGATGGGATCTCATGGGTACAGAAGGTTCCGGCGGTGGAAAAGTGGTTTCGTGGCTCCCCATGATGTTTCTAGGGTATAAGAGTATATATAGGCGAAAGAAGTACGTCAGTAGAGCTTTGTGGGGCCCACGAGGGTGGGGGTGCGCCTACCCCCTGGGCGCGCCCTCCTGCCTCGTGGCCGCCTCGCGGAGTTCCACACTTCGACTCCAAGTCTTCTGGATTGCTTTCGGTCCAAGAAAGATCATCACGAAGGTTTCATTCCATTTGGATTCTGTTTGGTATTCCTTTTCTGCGAAACTCTAAAATAGGCAAACAACAGAAACTGGCACTGGGCCTCTGGTTCATAGGTTAGTCCCAAAAGTAATATAATAGAGCATATTAAAGCCCATTAAACATCCAAAACAGATAATATAATAGCATGGAACAATAAAAAATTATAGATACATTGGAGACGTATCAAGCATCCCCAAGCTTAATTCCTGCTCGTCCTCAAGTAGGTAAATGATAAAAACAGAATTATTGATGTGTAATTATGTCCTCTCAAAATAACATGGCCAAAGAAAGTTCATCCCTACAAAATCATATAGTTTGGTTATGCTCCATCTTCGTCACACAAAATATCCAAATCATGCACAACCCCAATGACAAGGCAAGAAATTGTTTCATACTTTAGTATTCTCAACCTTTCTCAACTTTCACGCAATACATGAGCATGAGCCATGGACATAACACTATAGGTGGAATAGAGTGGTGGTTGTGGAGAAGACAAAAAGGTGGAAGATGGTCTCACATCAACTAGGCGTATCAATGGGCTATGGATATGCCCATCAATAGATATCAATGTGAGTGAGTAGGGATTGCCATGCAACGGATGCACTAGAGCTATAAATGTATGAAAGCTCAACAAAAGAAACTAAGTGGGTGTGCATCCAACTTTCTTGTTCACAAAGACCTAGGGCATTTTAGGAAGCCCATCGTTGGAATATACAAGACAAGTTCTATAATTAAAATTTCCCACTAGTATATGAAAGTGACAAAATAAGAGACTCTCTATCATGAAGATCATGGTGCTGCTTTGAAGCACAAGTGTGGAAAAAGGATAGTAGCATTGTCCCTTCTCTCTTTTTATCTCTCTCTTTTTGACTTCTTTGGCCTCTTTCTCTCTCTCTCTTTTTGGCTTCTCTGGCCTCCTTTTCTCTCTTTTTTGTTTCCTCACATGGTACAATGCTCTAATAATGATGATCATCACACTTCTATTTATTTACAACTCAAAGATTACAACTCGATAATTAGAACAAAAATATGACTCTATATGCGTGCCTCCGGCAGTGTACCCGGATGTGCAATAAATCAAGAGTGACATGTATGAAAAAATTATGAATGGTGGCTTTGCCACAAATATGATGTCGACTACATGATCATGCAAGGCAATATGAAATGATGGAACATGTCATAATAAACGGAACGGTGGAAGGTTGCATGGCAATATTTCTCGGAATGGCTATCGAAATGACATAATAGGTAGGTACGGTGGCTGTTTTGAGGAAGGTAAATGGTGGGTCTATGGTACCGGCGAAAGTTGCGCGATACTTAGAGAGGCTAGCGACAGTGGAAGGGTGAGAGTGCATATAATCCATGGACTCAACATTAGTCATAAAGAACTCACATACTTATTGCAAAAATCTACAAGTCATCAAAACCAAGTGCTATGCGCATGCTCCTAGGGGGATAGATTGGTAGGAAAAGACCATTGCTCATCCCCGACAGCCACTCATAAGGTAGACAATCAAAGAAATACCTCATGCTTCAAATTTGTTACACAACGGTACCATACGTGCATGCTACGGGACTTGCAAACCTCAACACAAGTATTTCTCAAATTCACAACTACTCAACTAGCATGACTATAATATCACCATCCTTATATCTCAAAACAATCATCAAGCATCAAACTTCTCATAGTATTCAACGCACTTTATATGAAAGTTTTTATGATACCCATCTTGGATGCCCATCATATTAGGACCAGTTTTATAGCCAAAGAAAATTACCATGCTGTTCTAAAAGACTCTCAAAATAATATAAGTGAAGCATGATAGATCAATAATTTCTATAAAATAAAACCACCACCGTGCTCTAAAAAGATATAAGTGAAGCACTAGAGCAAAATTGTATAGCTCAAAAGATATAAGTGAAGCACATAGAGTATTCTAATAAATTCCGATTCATGCGTGTGTCTCCCAAAAGGTGTGTACATCAAGGATGATTGTGGTAAACTAAAAAGCAAAGACTCAAATCATATAAGGCGCTCCAAGCAAAACACATATCATGTGGTGAATAAAAATATAGCCTCAAGTAAAGTTACCGATAGACGAAGACGAAAGAGGGGATGCCTTCCGGGGCATCCCCAAGCTTAGGCTTTTGGTTGTCCTTGAATTTTACCCTGGGGTGCCTTGGGCATCCCCAAGCTTAGGCTCTTGCCACCCCTTGTTCCAAAATCCATCAAATCTTTACCCAAAAACTTGAAAACTTCACAACACAAAACTGAACAGAAAATCTCAGGAGCTCCGTTAGTATAAGAAAATAAACCACCACTTTAAGGTACTATAATGAACTTATTCTTTATTTATATTGGTGTTAAACCTACTGTATTCCAACTTCTCTATGGTTCATACCCCCCGATACTAGCCATTGATGCATCAAAAAAAGCAAACAACACGCGAAAAACAGAATCTGTCAAAAACAGAACAGTCTGTAGCAATCTGGAAGTTTGAATACTTCTATAACTCCAAAAATCCTTAAAAATTAGGGAGACCAGGAAAATTTGTATATTGATCTACTGCAGTTGGAACTGGTATTTTATCTCTCTCTGGTAAAAAATTAAAGTTATTTTCATGAGCGCACACTTTCTATTTTTATCAGCAAGAGCAAACAATAATCACCCAAGAAGATCCTAAAGGCTTTAGTTGGCACAAACACTAATTAAAACATAAAAAATACAATAATAACTGAATCTATAAGAGTTATTTATTACTAAACAGGAGCAAAATTCAAAGAACAAAAATAAAATTGGGTTGCCTCCCAACAAGCGCTGTTGTTTAACGCCCCTAGCTAGGCATTGATAATTTCAATGATGCTCGCATGAAAGACAAGAATTGAAGCACAGAGAGAGCATCATGAAACACGTGACAAACACATCTAAGTCTAACATACGTCCTATGCATAGGCATCTTATAGGCAAACAAATTATCATAGCAAGCAAAAACTAGCATATGCAAGGAAACGGAAAGAAACAGTAGCAATCTCAACATAACGAGAGGTAATTTAGTAACATGAAAATTTCTACAATCATATTTTCCTCTCTCATAATAATTACATGTGGGATCATAAGAAAATTCAACAAAATAGCTATCACATAAAATATTTTCAACACGATCCACATGCATGCAAAGTTGACCTCTTCCAAAATAGTGGGATTAACATTAACTAAAGTCATGACCTCTCCAAACCCACTTTTATCAAAAATTGCATAAGATTGAACATTCTCCAAATACGTGGGATCTAGAGTTGACACTCTTCCAAACCCACTTTAAATATTGCAAACATTATTATCAATCTTATATTCATCGTGGGGCTTAAATAAATTTTTAAGATTAAAAGAAGAATCACCTCAATCATGATCATTGCAACAAGTAGTGGACATAGCAAAACTAGCATCCCCAAGCTTAGGGTTTTGCATATTATTAGCAGAATCGACATTCATAGAATTTATAATAACATCATTGCAATCATGCTTTTTATTCAAAGATCTATCGCGAATCACTTCATAAAGTACTTCATCACAATTTTAAGATTCATGATTTCAAGCAAAACTTCATAAAGATAATCTAGTGCACAAAACTCACTAGCAATTTGTTCATCATAATTGGATCTCTTAAAAAGATTAGCAAGTGGATGAGGATCCACAAGTTTTTAGCAAGCGAAGATGCAAGCAAAAAGAATGCACATGGTAACACAAAATCAAACGGAAGAAGGGCGAAAGAAAAGGGCAAATCTTTTCGAAAATCGTTTTAGAATTGGGGGAGAGGAAAACGAGAGGCGAATGGAAAATAATGTAATGCGAGGGAGAAGAGTTTATGATGTGTACTTGGTATGTCTTGACTTGGCGTAGATCTCCCCGGCAACGGTGCCAGAAATCCTTCTTGCTTCCTTCTTGAGCATGCGTTGGTTTTCCCTTGAAGAGGAAAGGGTGATGCAGCAAAGTAGCGTAAGTATTTCCCTCAACTTTTGAGAACCAAGGTATCAATCCAGTAGGAGACAACGCTCAAGTCACCTAGTACCTGCATAAACAATCAATAACCTTGCAACCAACGTGATAAAGGGGTTGTCAATCCCTTCACGGCCACTCGCAAAAGTGAGATCTAATAAAGATAATAAGATAAATATTTTTGGTATTTTTGTTGTATAGATCAGAAAGTAAAGACTGCAAAATAGTAAATGAGATACGATGTAAATAAAAGATATGCAATATAATAAGAAAGAGACCCGGTGGCCATAGGTTTCACTAGTGGCTTCTCTCAAGATAGCATGTATTAGGTGGGTGAACACATTACTGCCGAGCAATTGATAGAAAAGCGCATAGTTATGAAGATATCTAAGGAAATAATCATGAATATAGGCATCACATCCGTGTCAAGTCAATCGAAATGATTCTACATCTACTACTATTACTCCACACATCGACCGCTATCCAACATGCATCTAGAGTATTAAGTTCATAATAATAGAGTAACGCATTAAGCAAGATGACATGATGTAGAGGGATAAACTCAGGCAATGTGATATAAACCCCATCTTTTTATCCTCGATGGCAACAATACAATATGTGCCTTGCTGCCCCTACTGTCACTGGGAAAGGACATCGCAAGATTGAACCCAAAGCTAAGCACTTCTCCCATTGCAAGAAAGATCAATCTAGTAGGCCAAACTAAATCGATAATTCGAAGAGACTTGAAAAGATATCAAATCATGCATATAAGAATTCAGAGAAGAACCAAATAGTATTCATAGATAATCAATTTCATAAATCCATAATTCACCGGATCTCGGCAAACACACCACAAAAGAGTATTACATCAAATAGATCTCCAAGAACATCGAGGAGACCTTTGTATTGAAGATCAAAGAGAGATAAGAAGCCATCTAGCCAATAACTATGGACCCGAAGGTCTATGGTAAACTACTCACACTTCATCGGAGAGGCTATGGTGTTGATGTAGAAGCACTCCGTGACCGATTCCCCTTCCGGCAGATCGCTAGAAAATGCCCCACGATGGGATCTCACGGGTACAGAAGGTTGCGATGGTGGAAAAGTGGTTTCGTGGGTCCCCCTGATGTTTCTAGGGTATAAGAGTATATATAGGCGAAAGAAGTACGTCGGTGGAGCTTCGTGGGGCCCACGAGGGTGGGGGCGCGCCTACCCCCTTGGGCACGCCCTCCTGCCTCGTGGCCGCCTCGCGGAGTTCCAGACTTCAACTCCAAGTCTTCTGTATTACTTTGGTCCAAGAAAGATCATCGTGAAGGTTTCGTTCCGTTTGGTATTCCTTTTCTGCGAAACTCTAAAATAGGCAAAAAAAATAGAAACTGGCACTAGACCCCCGGTTAATAGGTTAGTCCCAAAAATAATATAAAAGAGCATATTAAAGCCCATTAAACGTCCAAAACATGTAATATAATAGCATGGAACAACAACAAAATATAGATACATTGGAGACTAATGTCTACTACACAACCTTCTTCTTGTAGACGTTGTTGGGCCTCCAAGTGCAGAGGTTTGTCGCACAGTAGCAAATTTCCCTCAAGTTGATGACCTAAGGTTTATCAATCCGTGGGAGGCGTACGATGAAGATGGTCTTTGTCAAACAACCCTGCAACCAAATAACAAAGAGTCGCTTATGTCCCCAACACACCCAATACAATGGTAAATTGTATAGGTGCACCAGTTCGACGAAGAGATGGTGATACAAGTGCAATATGGATGGTAGATATAGGTTTTTGTAATCTGAAAATATAAAAACAGCAAGGTAACTTATGATAAAAGTGAGCGAAAACGATATTGCAATGCGTTGAAACAAGGCCTAGGGTTCATACTTTCACTAGTGCAAGTTCTCTCAACAATAATAACATAATTGGATCATATAACTATCCCTCAACATGCAACAAAGAGTCACTCCAAAGTCACTAATAGCGGAGAACAAACGCAGAGATTATTTTAGGGTACGAAACCACCTCAAAGTTATCCTTTCTGATCGATCTATTCAATAGTCTGTAGTAAAATATCACGAAGCTATTCTTTCCGTTCGATCTATCCTAGAGTTCGTACTAGAATAACACCTTAAGACACAAATCAACCAAAACCCTAATGTCACCTAGATACTTCAATGTCACCTCAAGTATCCGTGGGTATGATTATATGATATGCATCACACAATCTCAGATTCATCTATTCAACCAACACAAAGAACTTCAAAGAGTGCCCCAAAGTTTCTACCTAAGATTCAAGACGAAAACGTGTGCCAACCCCTATGCATAAGTTCACAAGGTCACGGAACTCGCAAGTTGATCACCAAAACATACGTCAAGTGGATCACATGAATATCCCATTGTCACCACAGATAAGCCCATGCAAGACATACATCAAGTGTTGTCAAATCCTTAAAGACTCATTCCGATAAGATAACTTCAAAGGGAAAACTCAATCCATTACAAGAGAGTAGAGGAGGAGAAACATCATAAGATCCAACTATAATAGCAAAGCTCGCGATACATCAAGATTGTGCCGAATCAAGAACACGAGAGAGAGAGAGAGAGAGAGAGAGAGAGAGAGAGAGAGATCAAACACATAGCTATTGGTACATACCCTCATCTCCGAGGGTGAACTACTCCCTCCTCGTCATGGAGAGCACCGAGATGATGAAGATGGCCACCGGTGATGGATCCCCCCTCCGGCAGGGTGCTGGAACGGGGTCCTGATTGGTTTTTGGTGGCTATAGAGGCTTGCGGCGGCGGAACTCCTGATCTAGGTTATTTTCTGGAGGTTTCAGTATTTATAGGAATTTTTGGCGCCAGGAACAAGTCAGGAAGGTGCCCGACT
>NC_041388.1:149679154-149694191 GCF_002162155.2 Triticum dicoccoides
TAGGGCGTCCTGCCCACCCTCGTGGACAGCACGGGACTCTTCTGGCCCAACTCTTTTACTCTGGGGGCTTCTTTTGGTCCATAAAAAATCATCAAAAATTGGCACTTCAATTGGACTCCGTTTGGTATTCCTTTTCTATAAAACTCAAAAGCAAGGAAAAAACAGAAAGTGGCACTGGGCTCTAGGTTAATAGGTTAGTCCCAAAAATCATATAAAATAGCATATAAATGCATATAAAACATCCTAGATGGATAATATAAATAGCATGGAACAATAAAAAATTATAGATACGTTGGAGACGTAGCAAGCATCCCCAAGCTTAATTCCTGCTCGTCCTCGAGTAGGTAAATGATAAAAAACGGAATTTTTGATGTGGAATGCTACCTAACATATTCATCAATGTAATCCTATTTATTGTGGCAAGAATATTCAGATCCTAAAGATTCAAGACAAAATTTCAATATTGACATAAAAATAATAATACTTCAAGCATACTAACCAAGCAATTATGTCTTCTCAAAATAACATAGCCAAAGAAAGCTCATACCTACAAAATCATATAGTTTGGCCATGCTTCATTTTCGTCACAGAAAATGCTCTCATCATGCACAACCACGATGACAAGCCAAGAAATTGTTTCATACTTTAGTATTCTCAAACTTTTTCAACTTTCACGCAATACACAAGCGCGAGCCATGGACATAGCACTATGGGTGGAATATAATATGATGATGGAGGTTGTGTGGAGAGACAAAAAGGGAGAAATCCTCGCATCAACGCGGCTAATCAACGGGCTATGGAGATGCCCATCAATTGATGTCAATGCAAGGAGTAGGGATTGCCATGCAATAGATGCACTAGAGCTATAAATGTATGAAAGCTCAACAAAAGAAACTAAGTGGGTGTGCATCCAACTTGCTTGCTCAAGAAGACCTAGGGCACTTTGAGGAAGACCATTGTTGGAATATACAAGCCAAGTTCTATAATGAAAATTCCCACTAGTATATGGAAGTGAAAAAATAAGAGACTCTCTATCATGAAGACCATGGTGCTAGTTTGAAGCACAAGTGTCGTAAAAGGATAGTAGTATTGCCCCTTCTATCTTTTTCTCTCAATTTTTTGGTTTTTTGTTTTATTTTTTGGCCTTACTCTCTTTTTTTATTTTTTATTTCCTCACACAGGACAATGCCCTTATAATGATGATCGTCACACTTCTATTTATTTACAACTCAAAAATTACAAATCGATACTAGAACACAATATGACTCTATATGAATGCCTCTGGCGGTGTACCGGGATGTGCAATGATTCAAGAGTGAAATGTTTAAAGAATTATGAGCAGTGGCTTTGCCACAAATACAATGTCAACTACATGATCATGCAAAGCAATATGACAATGATGAAGCGCGTAATAATAAACAGAACGGTGGAAAGTTGCATGGCAATATATCTCGCAATGGCTATGGAAATGCCATAATAGGTAGGTATGGTGGCTGTTTTGAGGAGGATATAAGGAGGCTTATGTGTGATAGAGCGTAACATATCACGGGGTTTGGATGCACCAGTGAAGTTTGCACCAACTTTCGAGGTGAGAAAGGGCAATGCATGGTCCCGAAGAGGCTGGCAATGATGGAAGGGTGAGAGTGCGTATAATCCATCGACTCAACATTAGTCATAAAGAACTCACCTACTTATAGCAAAAATCTACAAGTCATCAAAACCAAGCACTACATGCATGCTCCTAGGGGGATAGATTGGTAGGAAAAGACCATCGCTCGTCCCCGACCGCCACTCATAATTAAGGCAATCAAAGAACACCTCATGCTTCAAATTTGTCACACAATGGTTACCATACGTGCATGCTACGGGATTTGAAAACCTCAACACAAGTATTTCTCAATTTCACAATTACTCAACTAGCACGACTCTAATATCACCATCTTTATATCTCAAAACAATTATCAAGTATCAAACTTCTCATAGTATTCAATGCACTCTATATGGAAGTTTTTATTATACCCATCTTGGATGCCTATCATATTAGGACTAAATTCATAACCAAAGCAAATTACCATGCTGTTTTAAAGACTCTCAAAATAATATAAGTGAAGCTTGAGAGTTCATTTATTTCTTCAAAATAAAACCACCGCCGTGCTCTAAAAAGATATAAGTGAAGCACTAGAGCAAATGACAAACTACTCCAAAAGATATAAGTGAAGATCAATGAGTAGTTGAATAATTATGTAAGTATGTGAAGATTCTCTAACATTTATGAATTTAAGATCTTGGTATTTTATTCAAACAGCAAGCAAAACAAAAGAAAATAAAACGACGCTCCAAGAAAAACACATATCATGTGGTGAATAAAAATATAGCTCCAAGTAAATTTACCGATGAATGAAGACAAAAGAGGGGATTCCATCTGGGAATCCCCAACCTTAGGCTCTTGGTTGTACTTGAATATTACCTTGGGGTTCCTTGGGAATCCCCAAGCTTAGGATCTTGCCACTCCTTATTCCATAGTCAATCGAATCTTTACCCAAAACTTGAAAACTTCAGAACACAAAACTCAACAGAAAATCTCATGAGCTCCGTTAGTATAAGAAAATAAATCACCACTTTTGGTACTGTTGTGAACTCATTCTAAATTCATATTTGTGTAATATCTATTGTATTCCAACTTAGATATGGTTCATACCCTCCGATACTACTCATAGATTCATCAAAATAAGCAAACAACACATAGAAAACAGAATCTGTCAAAAACAGAACAGTCTGTAGTAATCTGTAGGTTTCGAATACTTCCGTAACTCCAAAAATTCTGAAAAATTAGGACGACCAGGAAAATTTGTGTATTAATCTACTTCAGTTGGAGTTGGTATTTTATCGCTCTCTGGTAGAAAATGAAAATTATTCTTGTGAGCGCATACTTTCTGTTTTTATCAGCAAGATCAAACAACAATCACCCAAGAAGATCCTAGAGGCTTTACTTGGCACAAACACTAATTAAACATAAGAAACACAATCATAACAGAGGCTAGATTATTTATTTATTACTAAACAGGAGCAAAAGGAAAAGAACAAAAATAAAATTGGGTTTCCTCCCAACAAGCGCTATCGTTTAACGCCCCTAGCTAGGCATGATGATTTCAATGATGCTCACATAAAAGATAAGAGTTGAAACATAAAGAGAGAATCATGAAGAATATGACTAGCACATTTAAGTCCAACCCACTTCCTATGCATAGGGATTTTGTGAGCAAATAATTTATGGGAACAAGAATCAACTTGCATAGGAAGGTAAAGCAAGCATAACTTCAAGATTTTCAACACATAGAGAGGAAACTTGATACTATTGCAATATGTAAAAGCATATGTTCCTCTCTCATAGTAATTTTCAGTAGCATCATGAATGAATTCAACAATATAACCATCACATAAAGCATTATTTTCATGATCCATAAGCATAGAAAATTTATTACTCTCCACATAAGCAAATCTATTCTCATCAATAGTAGTGTGAGCAAACTCAACGAAATAACTATCGTGTGAGGCATAATCCAATTGAAAATTAAAATCATGATGATTAGTTTCATGGATATCATTATTCTTTATAGCTACAATGAAGGAAATATGCCCTAGAGGCAATAATGAAGTTATTATTTATTTCCTCATATCATGATAAATGTTTATTATCCATGCTAGAATTGTATTAATCGGAAACATAATACATGTGTGAATACATAGACAAACATAGTGTCACTAGTATGCCTCTACTTGACTAGATCGTTGATCAAAGATGGTTAATTTTCCTAGCCATAGACATGAGTTGTCATTTGATTAATGGGATCACATCATTAGGAGAATGATGTGATTGACATGACCCATTCCGTTAGCTTAGCACTTGATCATTTAGTTTACTGCTATTGCTTTCTTCATGACTTATACATGTTCCTATGACTATGAGATTATGCAACTCCCGATTACCGGAAGAACACTTTGTGTGCTACAAAATGTCACAACGTAACTATGTGATTATAAAAGTGCTCTACAGGTGTCTCCAATGGTGTTCGTTGAGTTGGCATAGATCGAGAATAAGATATGTCACTCGGATTGTCGAAGAGGTATCTCTGGGCCCTCTCAGTAATGCACATCACTATAAGCCTTGCAAGCAATGTGACTAATGAGTTAGTTACAGGATGATGCATTGCGGAACGAGTAAAGAGACTTGTAGGTAACGAGATTGAACTAGCTATTGAGATACCGACGATCGAATCTCGGGCAAGTAACATACCGATGACAAATGGAATAACGTATGTTGTTATGCGGTTTGACCGATAAAGATCTTCGTAGAATATGTAGGAACCAATATGAGAATCCAGATTCCGCTATTGGTTATTGACCGGAGACATGTCTCAATCGTGTCAACATAGTTCTCGAACCCGTAGGGTCCGCACGCTTAAAGTTCTGTGACGATCGGTATTATGAGTTTTTGTGTTTTGATGTACCGAAGGTAGTTCAGAGTCCTGGATATGATCACGAACATGACGAGGAGTCTCTAAATGGTCGAGACGTAAAGATCGATATATTGGACGACTATGTTCGGACACCGGAAGTGTTTCGGGAGGTTTCGGACATATACCGGAGTACCTGGGGGTTACCGGAAACCCCCGGGGAGTATATTGCGCCTAATGGGCCTTAGTGGGAGAAGACAAGGGGCGGCCAGGGCAGCCACACGCCCGCTCCCCCTCTAGTCTGAATTGGACAAGGAGGGGGCCCCCTTTTCCTTCTCTCCTTCTCTCCCTTCCTTCTCCTCTCCTACTCCTACTTGGAAGGGGGGAGTCCTACTCCCGATGGGAGTAGGACTCCTCATGGGGTGCGCCATAGGAGGCCGCCCCCTCCCCCTCCTCCACTCCTTTATATACGGGGAGGGGGCACCCCTTGGAGACACAACAATTGATCATTGATCTTTTAGCCGTGTGCGGTGCCCCCCTCCCCCATAATCTACCTCGGTCATATCATAGCAGTGCTTAGGCGAAGCCCTACGTCGGTAGCTTCATCAACACCGTCACCATGCCATCGTGCTGATGAAGCTCTTCCCAAAAGCTCTATTGGATCGTGAGTTCGTGGGACGTCACCGAGATGAACGTGTGCTGAACACGCAGGTGCCGTACGTTCAGTACTAAGGATCGGTCGATCATGAAGACGTACAACTACATCAACCGCGTTGTCATAACGCTTCCACTTACGGTCTACGAGGGTACACAGACAACACTCTTCCCTCTCGTTGCTATGCATCAGCATGATCTTGTCTGTGCGTAGGAAATTTTTTGAAGTTACTATGTTCCCCAACAGTGGCATCTGAGCCAGGTTTATGCGTAGATGTTATATGCACAAGTAGAACACAAGTGAGTTGTGGGAGATACAAGTCATACTGCTTACCAGCATGTCATACTTTGGTTCGGCGGGATTTTTGGATGAAGCGGCCCGGGCCGACATTACGCGTATGATTACGCGAGACTGGTTCTACCGACGTGCTTTGAACACAGGTGTCTGGCGGGTGTCAGTTTCTCCAACTTTAGTTGAACCAAGTGTGACTACGCCCGGTCCTTATTGAAGGTTAAAATAGCACTAACTTGATGAACTATCGTTGTGGTGTTGATGCGTAGGTAAGAACGGTTCTTTCTCAGCCCGTAGCAGCCATGTAAAACTTGCAACAACAAAGTAGAGGACGTCTAACTTGTTTTTGCAGGGCACGTTGTGATATGATATGGTCAAGGCATGATGCTATGTTTTATTGTATGATATGATCATGTTTTCTAACGGAGTTATCGGCAACTAGCAGGAGTCATATGGTTGTCGCTTTATTGTATGAAATGCAATCGCCATGTAATTGCTTTACTTTATCACTAAGCGGCAGCGATAGTCGTAGAAGAAATAGTTGGCGAGATGACAACGATGCTACGATGGAGATCAAGGTGTCACGCCGGTGACGATGGTGATCATGACGGTGCTTTGGAGATGGAGATCAAAAGCACAAGATGATGATGACCATATCATATCACTTATATTGATTGCATGTGATGTTTATCCTTTATGCATCTTATTTTGCTTTGATTGTTGGTAGCATTATAATATGATCTCTCACTAAAAAAATTCAAGGTACAAGTGTTCTCCCCGAGTATGCACCATTGCAAAAGTTTGTCGTGCCGAGACACCACATGATGATCGTGTGTGATAAGCTCAACGTTCTTATACAACGGGTGCAAGCCAGTTTTGCACACGCAGAATACTCGGGTTAAACTTGACGAGCCTAGCATATACAGATATGGCATCGGAACACTGAGACCGAAAGGTCGAGTGTGAATCATATAGTAGATATGATCAACACAGTGATGTTCACCATTGAAAACTACTCCATTTCACGTGATGATCGGTTATGGTTTAGTTGATTTGGATCACGTGATCACTTAGATGATTAGAGGGATGTCTATCTAAGTGGGTGTTCTGAAGTAATATGATTAATTGAACTTAAATTTATCATGGACTTAGTACCTGATAGTAATTTTCTTGTCTATGTTGTTGTAGATAGATGGCCCGTGCTATTGTTCCATTGAATTTTAATGCGTTCATTGAGAAAGCAAAGTTGAAAGATGATGGTAGCAATTACACGGACTGGGTCCGTAACTTGAGGATTATCCTCATTGCTGCACAGAAGAATTACGTCCTGGAAGCACTGCTGGGTGCCAGGCATGCTGCAGATGCTGCTGATGACGTTAAGAACGTATGGCGGAGCAAAGCTGATGACTACTCTATAGTTCAATGTGCCATGCTTTACGGCTTAGAACCGGGACTTCAACGACGTTTTGAACGTCAAGGAGCATATGAGATGATTCAGGAGTTGAAGTTAATATTTCAAGAAAATGCCTAGATTGAGAGATATGAAGTCTCCAATAAGTTCTATAGTTGCAAGATGGAGGAGAATAGTTCTGTTAGTGAACATATACTCAGAATGTCTGGGTACCATAACCACTTGACTCAACTGGGAGTTAATCTTCCTGTTGATAGTGTCATTGACAGAGTTCTTCAATCACTGCCACCAAGCTACAAGAACTTCGTGATAAACTATAATATGCAAGGGATGTATAAGACAATTCCCGAGCTCTTCGCAATGCTAAAGGCTGCGGAGGTAGAAATCAAGAAGGAGCATCAAGTGTTGATGGTCAAGAAGACCACCAGTTTCAAGAAAAAGGGTAAAGGTAAGAAGAAAGGGAACTTCAAAAAGAACGACAAACAAGTTGCTTCCCAGGAGAAGAAACCCAAATCTGTACCTAAGCCTAAGACTGAGTGCTCCTACTGCAAACAGACTGGTCACTGGAAGCGGAACTGCCCCAAGTATTTGGCGAATAAGAAGGATGGCGAGGTGAACAAAGGTATATGTGATATACATGTTATTGATGTGTACCTTACTAGAGCTCGCAATAGCACCCGAGTATTTGATAATGGTTCTGTTGCTAATATTTGCAACTCGAAACAGGGACTACGGATTGAGCGAAGATTGGTTAAGGACGAGGTTACGGTGCGCGCGGGAAATGGTTCCAAAGTCGATGTGATCGCCGTCGGCACGCTACCTCTACATCTACCTTCGGGATTAATTTTAGACCTGAATAATTGTTATTTGGTGCCAGCGTTAAGCATGAACATTATATCTGGATCTTGTTTGATGCGAGACGGTTATTCATTTAAATCTAAGAATAATGGTTGTTCTATTTATATGATTTATATCATTTATGGTCATGCACCCTTGAATAGTGGTCTATTTGTGTTGAATCTCGATAGTAGTAATACACATATTCATAATATTAAAGCCAAAAGATACAGAGTTGATAATGATAGTGCAACTTATTTGTGGCACTGCCATTTAGGTCATATTGGTGTAAAGCGCATGAAGAAACTCCATACTAATGGACTTCTGGAATCACTTGATTATGAATCACTTGGTACTTGCGAACCATGCCTCATGGGCAAGATGACTAAAACGCCATTCTCCGGAACAATGGAGCGAGCAACAGATTTATTAGAAATCATACATACTGATGTATGTGGTCCAATGAATATTTAAGCTCGCGGCGGGTATTGTTATTTTCTCACCTTCACAGATGATTTGAGAAGATATGGGTATATCTACTTAATGAAACATAAGTCTGCAACATTTGAAAAGTTCAAAGAATTTCAGAGTGAAGTGGAAAATCATCGTAACAAGAAAATAAAGTTTCTACGATCTGATCGTGGAGGAGAATATTTGAGTTACGAGTTTGGTCTACATTTGAAACAATGCGGAATAGTATTGCAACTCACGCCACCCGGAACACCACAACGTAATGGTGTGTCCGAACGTCGTAATCGTATTTTACTAGATATGGTGCGACCTATGATGTCTTAGGGAGTCCTGGATTAGGGGGTGTTCGGATAGCCGGACTATACCTTCGGCCGGACTCCTGGGATATGAAGATACAAGATTGAAGACTCCGTCCCGTGTCCGGAAGGGACTTTCCTTGGCGTGGAAGGCAAGCTTGGCGATACGGATATGAAGATCTCCTACCATTGTAACCGACTTTGTGTAACCCTAACCCTCTACAGTGTCTATATAAACCGGAGGGTTTTAGTCCGTAGGACAACATACACATCAACAATCATACCATAGGCTAGCTTCTAGGGTTTAGCCTCCTCGCTCTCGTGGTAGATCTACTCTTGTACTACCCATATCATCAATATTAATCAAGCATGACGTAGGGTTTTACCTCCATCGAGAGGGCCCGAACCTGGGTAAAACTTTGTGTCCCTTGTCTCCTGTTACCATTCGGCCTAGATGCACAGTTCGGGACCCCCTATCCGACATCCGTTTTGACATCGACATTGGTGCTTTCATTGAGAGTTCCTCTGTGTCATCGCCGTCAGGCTCGATGGCTCTGACGATCATCGATAGCGATGCAGTCCAGGGTGAGACCTTCCTCCCCGGACAGATCTTCGTCTTCGGCGACTTCGCACTGCGGGCCAATTCGCTTGGCCGTCTGGAGCAGATCGAAAGCTACACCCCTGGCCGTCAGGTCAGATTTGGAAGTTTAAACTACACGGCTGACATCCACGGGGACTTGATCTTCAACGGATTCGAGCCACTACCGAGCGCGCCGCACTGTCACGACGAGCATGATCTAGCATTAAGTGTGTGCTCAGCGAGTTGCCTCGGTACACCTAGCATGTCAGAAGGTTTCCATGCAAAAATGTCCCGATTCTCATGGATGAACTCGATGAGCGCGCCTTCCTATTTCGGATCCAAGTTGGCACTGATGCTGAACTGCTTGGACGAATCGCCAGGTACGAAATCAACAAGCTTAGTCTCCGCTGCCGATTTGAACTTCAGGGCCGGATCATGCTCCGTAGTTGGCTTCTTCAACGGAGTCATGTCCGTCGGATCAACATTGTCTTTATAGTACTTCAACTCCACGGTGGCACAAACCGACTCTGCATAGGCCGCATCTCCTTCCTCGCATTCCAAAGCGATTTTGCGGCTTCCATGAACCGTTATTGTCCCCTTGTGACCCGGCATCTTGAGCTGCAAATATACATAACAGGGCCGAGCCATAAACTTGGCGTATGCCGGTCGCCCAAACAGGGCATGATATGGACTTTGGATTTTCACCACCTCAAACGTCAATGTCTCCGACCTGGAATCATGATCATCCCCAAAGGCCACTTCCAGAGCTATCTTACCAACGGGATATGCTGATCTGCGAGGCACTACACCATGGAATACTGTATTAGACGGTTTGAGATTCTTATCTGTTAACCCCATACGTCGGAAGGTCTCATAGTACAGGATGTTATTACTGCTCCCTCCATCCATGAGCACCTTGGTAAACTTATAACCTCCCACCTGAGGCGCCACCACCAGAGCCAACTGACCCATATTATCGACCTGGGGTGGGTGATCTTCTCTGCTCCATATGATCGGCTGTTCAGACCAACGTAGATAACGGGGTATGGCCGGTTCAATAGAGTTGACTACCCGCCTCTGAACCTTCCGGTCTCGCTTGTCCAAGCTAGTGGTAAAGACATGGTACTGTCCACCACTCAACTGCTTTGGGTTGCTCTGGTAACCCGACTGCTGCTGCTGCTGTTGCTATTGGTTGTAACCACCCTAGTTGTTCCGATTATTTTGACCATTATTTCCGCCCGGATTACCATTAAACCCTGAACCGGAACTTCCTCCACCATAACCCGGCCCGGACCCTGAGCCATCGCCAGATTCGCGATCATACCGGAAATTATTAGAATTATTGAACTCCTGCATAATAAAGCAATCCTTCCAAAGGTGGTTTGCTGGTTCCTCCTTCGTCCCATGTTTTGGACAGGGCTGGCTTAGCAGATAGTTTAGGCGGTTTGGGTTAGGGTTGGGCGCCCCACTATGATTTCTTGGCCTACCCTTGCGTCGCTGGCCATTGTTCTATGCGTTGGTATTAGCCACAAAGTCCATGTTACCGTCCGCTTTACGCTTGCCTCCTCCGCCATTGCCTACCCAATGATGCTGCTGACCTTTGGAGCTGCTATTCTTCTTTCCCTTCCCTGTCTTGTCATCATCAGATTCGGGATCCTTGGTACTATCAGAATCAACATATTTCACCAAAGCGGCCATGAGAGTCCCCATGTCGGTGCAATGATGCTTCATCCGTCCCAACTTCAGCTTCAGGGGTCCAAACCGGCAGTTGCCCTCTAGGGTTAATACTGCGGTGTCAGCGTTGATGCGGTCTAAGGAGTGCAACACTTCTGAAACCCGGCGCACCCAATGAGTCGTTGATTCTCCTTCCTCCTGGACGCATGCAGCTAAGTCCACTATCGACATAGGCTATTTACAGGTATCTTTGAAATTGCTGATAAACCGGGCCCGTAATTGGGCCCATGAACTGATAGAATTAGCCGGTAAGCTTTTTAACCAAGTACGGGCCGTTCCTTCGAGCATCATGGTGAAGTATTTTGCACACGCCGCGTCATCCACATCGAGCATCTCCATGGCCATCTCATAGCTCTCCACCCATGTCTCTAGAGGTTGATCCGCCGTGTAATTTGGTATCTTGCGCGGGCCTTTGAAATCCTTGGGCAGGCGCACGTTACGTAAAGCGGGGATAAGGCAAGGCACCCCCAAAGAGCTGGAAGTAACACCAGGTTCAGTCAAGGTGGTTGGATGAACCGGCGTGAGCTGCCGAGCCTGATGCTGTGCGCCTAACTCGGCCTCCCTGCGCGCGCGGGCCCGGTCCACCACTCCCTGAGCGTCATCAGCACCACCCGCTGGGTTGTTGTCCCGGGGTGCCCCACGTCGTTCATTACTCGACACTACCGGTTCATCCATATGTCTGTTATAGCTCCGGGTTGGACGAGGGGTCGAGTGGATCCGGTCATGGCTATACGAGTATGCTTCCTGTTGGGCCAAAGCGGTCCTCAGAAGTTCCTTGACCCGCCGTGTCTCTACTGCCTGCGGCGAGTCACCTTCAATTGGAATGGCCTCCAGCCGTGCAGCAGCGGCAACAAGATTGTCCATTGGGTTGGAGTAGTGACCCGGGGGTGTTAAAGCAGCCTGAGGTACAACGGTGTTTTGACGAGGCGGGTCGATCTGACGAGGCTGAACCGGTGCACCGGTCCCAGGGGCTTCTGCTCGGTTCCCCTCCAGCGGATTGCCAGCTCTTGGCCCTGGAGTGTTGAAAAGGTCTCTGGCCTCAAAAACCGGAGGTAAGCGGGATCGGTGCTTCCTCCTCATGACTTCATGTGATGCGCTCTGGTCTAACATAAGCCTGTAGGCCTGTGCGTCTAAAGCAGCCCGCTCTGCGGCCATCCTGGTGTCCTCAGCCGCCAGATCCGCTTTGGCCTGGGTGATCTGTTCCTTTACCCTTGCAATCTCCGTATCATGAACGTCCTGATCTGGCGGATTAACTTCCGCCATAAGCACAGCCAACACATCAAATAGCTCTGATAGAACCTGAGCCGGCGGGCGCACAGGGCCTCCTGCCCCGGCGGCCATCGCTGCTGCTGAACTGGAAATCGTTGCCGCAACTGTCGAAGAATGAAGCGCTTCTTGTGTTCCGGCCATGAATACTCCAACCCGGTTGGGCAGATCAGAGGGGTCCGGAATACTATCACCATCGGAACAGCTCCCAATCCGGCCATCTTGTAGCTGATAAAGAGATTCGGTTTCTCCGGTCAAAGATTCGTCACCGGAACAAATGACAGTCGCCTCGCGAAATCCCGATCCGTCCTCATGACTTCCTCCATGGATGACTCCCACGAAGGCACGCTTCATGGCCGGTTTAACCCGGGCGGATTGCGCACGCTGAGCCGTCTCGACGAGGTCGGTGCAGATGTCCGGCTCAGGGCCCGGTTCACCGATCTTACCAATGAAAACGTGAATGCTACCAAAGGGGACCTGGTACCCGTACTCAACTGAGCTAGCCTCGGGGCCCCAGCCTGCGTCGTCGATGTAGAGCCTGCCGCGACGACTCTTAGTCATCCGGCCTACAGCATAGCCCTCGAGTCCTTTAAAGCAGCCCTCTAAGAACCGGAAACCATCGTGCGATCGCCCCATGGTGGGCGCCAACTGTCGTGGTTTTGTCACGGCAGATGTCCTAGAGAAAGGACTTAGTCGTGGAGCCATCGCGACGGGTTAGCTTGAAGGGGTTAAAGTGGACACAAGGACGCAAGAGGGTTTATACTAGTTCGGCCCCTTCAAGGAAGGTAAAAGCCTACGTCTAGTTGTGATGGAATTGATGGGGTTTCGATGACTAGGGAGCAAACAAGCTTTGCCTATGTCTCGAGTTGTTGTCCGTCGTCCCTGAACCGCCGCCAAGTCGCCCCCTTATATACACGGGTGACGCCCGCCGGTTCAGAGAGTCCCAACACCAGTTCATACTCGTATCCGGGTTGGTCCCTCCTTGTTCCTAACTTAAAGTACAAGTATATGCACAAACGTCGATGTACGGCTACAGGTTGTAAACCGACTACGGGCCCTGGGCCTTTATCTGCCTCTTTAGGCTTTAACACCTTTGATCTACTGATGAAGTTAATCCGGCCCAGGTAGGCCGGTTTATGCCCAGTAGTAATATCCCCAACAAATGCTATAAGAGGGGCTGAGCAAAGCGGTAACATAGCCAATCAACGGTTTGCTAGGAACATGGTGGGTTAGAGGTTTGACATGGCAATTTGGGAGGCTTGAAAGCAAGTGGTAGGCATCGTAGCATTGGCATAGCAAAATAGCGAGCAAACTAGCATAGCAAAGATAGTAGTGATTTCGAGGGTATGATCATCTTGCCTGCACAGTTGTCAGAGTTGACTGGATCCTCGAAAGCGAACTCAACGGGCTCCTCGTTAGCGAACTCGTCTCCCGGCTCTACCCAAACAAGACAACAAGCAACAAGGACACAATCAACCACGTGCAAGGATCAAACAAGATGATGCAAGGATGATATGTTATGCGGGATGCGATGCGGGATGCATATGCAAGATGTGACAGGAAATGCAAGAACCTGGCCTCAACCTGGAAATCCAAGTGTGCCACTGGGAAGATGAGATGAAATCGCTTGAAAATGATATAAAGAACGCCGGAATCGGAGTTACGGTTTGGAAATGGTAAGCGATTCAAATATGACACCGATCTGCAATTTACAGCAAGTAGCCATCTAAATGCAATGAGATGAACATGCTACATCACCCAAACATGACAACAAAATACATGGCAGGGATGCATTCAAGATGCTTAACAAAAGTCTAGCACTGAGCTACGGACAAATCATCCATTAACAGGTTCAAACAAGCATGGCAAAACTGCATAAGGCAAACAGATTTCAGACTTAGTGAGATTAACACTTGTCTGGAATTTCAGATCAGGTAGCACTCTTCGGAGCAACAAAACTACATGATACAGGACTTGAACATGGCAAAGTAAAACATGGCATGGAGCTACTCAAAGAGCTTACCAAAAGTCCCTTGGTGACCTTGAGCCAAAAGGGATCAGAAAATACAATTGCAAGCATGTGAACATAGCAAAAACATAATCAGTTTTCAGACTTAGTGAAAACTGGCACATGCTGAAACATAACTCAAGTAGGCATGTTTACGAGCTCGATGCACTCACTACAGAGCAAGTCATGACAAGCTAAGCATACATCTATCAAGAACACACAAAATGCAAGCTAGACATGGCAAGAACCATAGCATAGCATGCACGGATCAACTACAACATCATCGGCAAAATTGCAAACAAGTTGACAATCTGCCCAGATTCACAAAGTAGCAAAAGTAGAGCTCGATTGACTCAAGCTAGGGTGCTCCATAATTGCAAACAAATAAATGTATGGATAAAGCACTACAAGGTTCACAAAACATCCTTACTGATCATCCTCAAAAGAGGCACGGATCACTAGGAAACAACATGAACATATGGCCATATGAGATAAACAGCTCAAGGACTTAGTGGAAATGCTAAGTCCCTGAAATCCGAATTACCAAGTGCACCACTTTGCAAGATCGTGCTAGTCACCACGCACATCACAAAAATACATGGGTTGCACCTCTGGAAAGATGGCAAAACCCTTAACAAAACATATGTAGAGCTCATGGGCATATCATGCACACAATCATCATGGCAAAAATGACAAATATCTAAAACGGAGCAGCAGATCTGAAAATTATCTCAAGTAGCCCTCTTCTAACAGCATTTCGGGCATCAAGATGAACTCAAATGAAAATGATGCAATGGAATGAGATGATGTACTCTCTGAGATGAACATTTTGATAGGCTATATGGCAAAAACGGAGTTACGGATGCAAAGTTACGGCACGATGAACAGGGGCACTTGAAACTGAAAAACACGGGGACTTAGTAGAATTTCGACCTCCGGATCTAGGGTTTGATGGCACGCGGACCAAGGCGGCGGCGGACTCACCGGAGAAGGGCAGGGTGGCGATGGGAGCTCACCGGCGACCCGGATCCGGC
>NC_041388.1:149694684-149712532 GCF_002162155.2 Triticum dicoccoides
GCCGTGGCCGGTCGGCGAGGAGGGCCAGCGGGGCGGCGGCGTCAGCGTGGGAGGTGCGACAGTGCGGAGAGGATCGGCGGTGGGGGCGCGCGGGGCGCGTGGGCCGTGCGGGGGCCCTGCTCGGTCTCGCTCGGGCCGACGGCGGGACAGACGTCGGGGTGCCACGTGGCAGCCTGCCATTGGTGCGGGCGGCGGCGGGAATTCGTCCGCCCGGGGCGGACATGTCCGGCGACGGCGAGAGGAGGATTTTAGGGTTTGAGAAAGAGGAGATCCGCGAATTTCGGGAGGGGATTTTAAATAGAGGTAGAGGGAGCTAGGAGAGTCCAAATGAGGTGCGGTTTTCGGCCACGCGATCGTGATCGAACGCTCTAGATGATGGAGAAGGTTTAGGTGGGTTTTGGGCCAAATTGGAGGGGTGTTGGGCTGCAACACACACAAGGCCTTTTCGGTCCCTCGGTTATCCGTTGGAGTATCAAACGAAGTCCAAATGACACGAAACTTGACAGGCGGTCTACCGGTAGTAAACCAAGGCCGCTTGGCAAGTCTCGGTCCAATCCGTAAATGTTTAATCCCCACACACGAAAGAAAGGTAGAAATGACCACTGGAGGAGAACGAAGCGCCGGAATGCAAAACGGACAACGGGGAAAATACTCGAATGCAAGAGACGAACACGTATGCAAATGCAATGCACATGATGACATGATATGAGATGCATGACAATGACAACAACACATGGAGACAAAAACCCGAACCCGAGAAAATAAAATAAGTTAATGCCGGAAACGGCAAGAGTTGGAGTACAAATTGGGTAAGTTACATCTGGGGTGTTACAACCATGTGCTATTTGAAAACATTTTGTGAGAAGAATCTTGTTTTTTAAATCCCCATAAATCCAAAACTCACCCGAAAATCGTGAAACCTGGCATGGTGTCACGACATGGCACATATATGTCGAGGAATTTTTTTCATCCGTTTTGGTGCAAGTTTTATTACAAGCCTCTTACAAACCAGAGCTTCTATTAAATTGGGTTTCGATAGAGAAACATGTCCCCCTTGTGGGCGAAACGTAATCAGTGCCTCTTTTCGCCTTGTATTATCTTGTACGGGCAACATGGAACGACAGGATATCCATGCTGAAATTTAAACTTATTCAGGGTTCGTTTGGCCTTTTTATACACAAATTGGGTTTCCTAGGCATTTAGTGTCCATAATTCAAATCTGAACTTCAAATACATGCTCCAATTGACCAAAATGGCTAGAAAATTTATACATGTGTCTGATGTCTACTACGCAACTTTATTCTTGTAGACACATGTTGGGCCTCCAAGCGCAGAGTTCTGTAGGACAGTAGCAATTTCCCCTCAAGTGGATGACCTAAGGTTTATCAATCCGTGAGAGGTGTAGGATGAAGATGGTCTCTCTCAAACGACCCTGCAACCAAATACAAGAAATCTCTTGTGTCCCCAACACACCCAATACAATGGAAAATTGTATAGGTGCACTAGTTCGGCGAAGAGATGGTGATAAAAGTGTAATATGGATGGTAGAAATTTATTTTTATAATCTGAATAAATAAAAAAAGCAAGGTAGAAAATAGTAAACGAGCACAAAAACGGTATTTCAATGCTTAAAAACAAGGCCTAGGGTCCGTACTTTCGCTACACTGGTACGCGTCGGTCCTAAACAAACAGTTTTTAACCCCTTTCCACGACGGCATTTGGAACCGTCGCCAAGTGAGTGTGGGAGATAGGGGGTCCTTCCCACACGACCCAGAAACCATCGGGGATATTCCCTCCTGGCACACATGCTCGGCAAAATGAGGTCGTGTGCGACCAGTGAGCGCTCAAATATAGAAATACGCACAATGGAGCTAAAAATACAATTATACGGCGAAATTGTTTCCGGTCGCAAGTACATCCCACACAGTTAGTCGCCGCTAAACGTTTCCGTTCGTTTATACATCCCACCAGTCGCTCCAAGAAAAACGTTTCCATTCATAGGTACATCACACACAATTTTTCCCGTTAAATCGTTTGTGATAGCGTTGCCATTGCACATGACATCAATAATTTTATCGTTTGCGTTATTGAATGCATCACACACGGTGCGTAGAAGAAATTGTGTGGCAAAGACTGTCCATCACACACACTTTTTATGTGGTAAACGTTTGCGTAAGGTGGCCTAACGCAAACAATTTTCAAGAGAAATTCGTGTGTGCAGTGGAGACTGATCGCACACATAGTGGATCGTAGAAATGTTCTGATCTCCTCGTATATTGCAGACGTTTCGCTTTCACAAATCATGTGCAGTGTAATCCCTAATTAATCCCTAATTTAAAAATCACATGTTTTGAATGTGAAAGTAGGCAATCACTTATTTCATATCCAACCATGTTTATTACAAATATAGGTTCAACCATGAATCTATAATTCGATGCACAAGTACATATATTGAAGAATTACAGAAGCACCAAGTAAAGAGTGATGAACCACAGTTGTACTAAAGACTGTAAAGAGAGAGGCGAAAAGACATTCCGGTTGCTGGAGAAGGTGAAGCGGAATGCCCATATTGTGCCCTCCTCCATGCGTAATGCGCACACGACTCTAGGCCAACCCCTTGTGATGGTTGTCCGTCCATCCTTCACTGTCTTCATTAGGACTTCTCGATGCTCATTGTAGTCTGGATGAAATACTTTAAACTTCATTGCATGTCCACCAATCATGTACTTTGCGAGGTAATCTTGAGTGAACTGCTTCGGGAACCACTCGGAATGAAAAAGATTCAGACATTGTTGTCTAACAACTCATTATGGGCAGTAAAAAGAGGAGGCTGCAGAGTTTGCAGTTACCATCCTATAGCTCACTGTTGTGTTGGATAGAGCATAAAAAAATAATTTGCTTGCCACCATTCGTATCTTTTTGCTAATAATCCTTATCAGTTTCCTCACTTGATGCTTGTTCATCAATATCTCATTGCCCCATACGCAAAAAGGGTCGATGCATGGATCCTTGCCAAGGGCATATGTACCTACAAGCAACAAGTCAATATTAGAAGCTAACTCATGTCCAGGCTTGGATCTATATGCACTACATTATGGAATAGCAGGGGGAGTACAAGGCAAGGGATGAAGCTAACCTCGGCGGAAAATGGTGGCCACTCCCGTTGTTGTCCTGCATAAGTAGTGGAAAGGCATGATAAGTACAACAATCTTAACATCAAACAAATATAGCAAAGGTAAACAACATCATCTCCAAATGATAGCTTGAATGTCTTGGTTTCAACATGATATTAAAGCAGATATAAAGTGAAAGGCAGTGTTACCGACAACAAGCTTAACAACCATCAAATATTGCAATTCAAACTGGTATTGTTGAAAATGAATAGAACGTAGGTAATGCTTAACCATCACATTGGATAAATGTGTAAAACAGAAATAAAGGGCATGTGTTAACTACACTAGGAATAATTGGAACCAAATATAGCCGTTCAAACTGGTATTGATGTAGTCGAGCGGCACAGTTCCGACTTGCACATAATGAACAACACATTGTGAATGACTGAAATAAACAAGGCATAAATGACAAGTATAACAACCAAATATAGCCATTGAAAACTGGACAATGTCTCACCGCAACCAACCTAACAAGTAAATAAAGATAAACAGGGCATATGCTTAAAAACTGGACAAATGCTCACTGCAACCAACCTAACAAGCAGATAAAGATAAACAAGGCATCTGCTTGATAACTAGACAAATGTTACAAAAGCAACCTAACAACCAAATAGAGATAAACAAGGCATTTTCTTGATAACTGGACAAATGCTTAAAAAAGCAACCTAACAACCAAATACAGATAAACAAGGCATCTGCTTGATAACTGGACAAATGCTCACTGCAACCAAACTAAGAACCAAATATAGATAAACAAGGCATCTGCTCGATAACTGGAAAAATGCTCACTCCAACCAACCTAACAACCAAATACAGATAAACAATGCATCTACTCACTATAAACAACCAAATACAGCCATTCGTGAAACTGAAGTGGACAATTCATACTTAAACATCGCATAGACCTATTGAACAATACATTTTTGCATAACTGGAATAATTAAACATGGCACAGTTAAAGCACCGCACGGCAAATGCTACTACAAAAAAGGGTACGGGTTGCCAAGCTAGAAAATGTAAGATTTGCTGATAGAATGTTGCCTCACATTTCATGGACGGGATCCTTCCAGTTGGAAGAGCACAGACCCATGGTGCCCTCTCTGATGTCACAGATGGGCTGTTTCACCTTGGAAGAACCTTCGTGGGTGCCGTCCACATGGTCGTGGTCGTGGTCGATGAGATCTGACTTGGCAATTGAGGATCCCAAGCCACCGCCGTAGAACATGTCCTTCAGAAGTGAAAAAATGGGCTTGATGGCGTATAAAGCTCGCAAATCCTTGACCGCTTGGTGGAGGAGATCAGCGGCAGGGCCATAGAAGAGATCGATGATGATTGAACTAGAGGGCTTGGGGATGGACCACTTAACCTATGACATGGCCCGCGTGAAGCCGTCGCTGTGGACGAGCTTGATGTCGTAGCCAGCTTTCCCGAGATACAGTAATACGCTAGGTCACTGACATGAAGCCTTCGGCATGGCAACGTAGTCAACGTCTTGGCTGGCTTCCACGGTGATGTGTTTCTTAGGGATCAACAGGTCGGGGCAAACGGCGGCTACCTCGCCAATGTCCGCTGGAGAGGCCATGATAAAGCTCTTCTTGGCCGAACGCTCGTCGGGCTCCCCGGGATACGTGGTCGAGCTTAGGCTGCGACATTCTGGAGCAGGGGAAGTGGATCTGGCGAGAAGGGACAGTGCAGGCCTCATCTAAAACCTCAAGGGAGTGGGGCGACGGTATGGAAATCGCTGGGTAACCTGAACTTTATCATCTAAGCTAGGAGGAACAGGCAGACCGACAGGGGTTGGCGGCGGCGCCGGCGGCGGCCACGAGCTAGGGTTCGAGGGGGGAGGGGGGCGGGTGGGGGACTGTGGAGGGCGGGTGTTTAAGGATACGCCGCGGCTACTGAAAATTTTAGTAATGGTGGGTGGAGATGGTGGTGGACGAGGGAGGGCGATGGTTCAAATGCCTCGGCTACTGCAATTTTATTATAAGGTCGGTGCTGGAGGAGTGTGGGCGATGGTTGAAGTACGGTGGCTACTAAAATTTGGGTAAAGGAATTGATGCGGGGCGGGACTGCCCAAGATCGCGCACGGTCCAATAACAATATGCGTGTATGATAATAAGGAGAAGTGGCGCGGATCCGCCAATTTTTGCAACGCTCAAGGCGGGTAGTTTGTTTTTTATATTTCTAGCTAGCTGGTCTATCGCACATGGTTCATCCTAGTTTCCAAATAAACTTACCTGCCTTTAGCTTGCACAAATGGTGGTTTTACAGCGCACTTGCATCTCACACGGTTAAGCCAGTACCTCCACCCTTTGCTCGCGCTTGCGCGATCGTGGTGATTTTAGCACACTTGCATCGCACACGGTTGAGCCAGTACCTCCACCTTAATTTGCTCGCGCTTCCGCGGTCGTGGTGATTTCAGCGCACTTGCATCGCACACGGTTGAGCCAGTACCTCCACCTTAATTTGCTCGCGCTTGCGCAGGCGTGGTGATTCACATTGCACTTGTATCGCACGCGGTTAAGATATTATACCCCGTGTCCGTTGAGGGTCATCAGAGTCTTTGCAGCAAAAAAAATGTTAGAGAGGGTCAAAAGACAGCTAGACCAGCATGTGGCCCAAATATATGTGAGTGAAAAGGGTGGTCTGTGATGTTCAAAATTCCAATGCACAACTTTGACCCCACGGGCCCACGGTTGGGCGTGTCGTTGAACATCGATGAGAGGGGCCAGAAGTCAAGAACCACCTGGAAGTGGCCAAATATATGTACGAATATTGGGGATGTTTAAAACTTTAAATACACAATGCATAACTCTGGTGGCACCTACCTCGCAAACCCGAAAGCACCCTAACAACCACCTAGCTAGGATATATATGATGACATAATGTCGTACCTAGCTAGGATGCTTGGCCCACCACCTCCCACTTCGTGTCAACGGGGCGGATGCACGTAATGATCGATACTTTGGTCATACATGCATGTCGCCACGACCTACCATAAGACGGACCAATGAATCTATCGTTTGGTCAAATGACAGTTGTTGTTGTCGATAAACCGCTTGGGCCAATAGATTGAACCATCATAAAAATCGCACGAGAGGGACCACAAAACCAGAACCTCTTGCATGTGGCCCAAAATGATGTACGTTGGGAAGGGGTGATGTGTGTTTTCAATATAGAATAATGTACAATTTAGATGTGGTGCCTACCTCTCGATACAGACAACAACCATGAAGGCAAGGTAGTTAAGGACGAGATACGTATGCAGGGTTTGATGTAGGTCGAACCCAGCAATCCGAGCATTTGAGAGGGAATCCTTACAACGCATGAGCTCGAGCTTTGGTTGACCGACATTTGATGGTGACCGACCCTAACACGAACTAGGAGGAATCCATTCATGGCCAACACATACCCCTCATTATCGGTCAAAGGGATGATATATATACACTTGGGGAGCCCACAGATATCCATGTCGTCACAAAAAACCTGCACAAAGGAGACGTGGTCAATCAGAAGACCCTGTATACACTGCATGCGGCCTGAAAATATGTATTGGTACGATGGTGTATGATGTATTTAAATCCCAAATGCACAACTTCGATGGGCCATGCCAACTACATTACAAACCAAACACCGTACCCGACTCCAAGCCTGGTTCAATACATATGATGTCAGTTTCCCAACTTCGAGGCGGCGGGAGGGGGGCGTCCCATGCATGCGCTCAAACTTCATTTTGTCTAGCATGGGACACATCTATATATATACACACCTATATAGTGTGCGAATAACTTTGAAAGTTGCCCGTTGGATGAAGCCAATCCGACGGTACAGAGATGGCAAATCCGAGCACTACTGGCCATTGGATATCATCTACAATCCACCAGATTCTGCCACATGTACAATCTAGAAGACTCCATGGTTGAACTTAAGCATAATGCACAAACCTCAAAACACAAGCACTTATCCTTTGTTCTCTAGAATCTTCCATATCTTAATTGCCCAAACCTTTTTTTTCTAAATGAAGTGTCACTTTTTGTTTTTACCTTTACAATGCACAATTCCATGAATCTTAAAATAGTTTTTTTATAAAACTAATTGATTTTGGATGAGATGAACTATAAGAATTAAATGAACATCTACATCATGCATATATGGGAGAAGAGGCGGGAAACCGATGAGAGGAGTGGCGATAAACGGTAGCCTGTTTTGAATGAAAACCTAGTAGAGAAGGAAGCGTGAGCTACACGACGCATGCGCATAGTGCTTACCCATGTACTACATGTGCTGTCAAAAGGGCTTAGGGTTGTCGTTCGATCTGGGAGCATCCAACGGTGCACACGTACAATCTATGGGGTTTGGGTTCTGGCCTGTCAGAACGCATGACTCAGATCGCGCGCGCAGCGGCGGGGGGGGGGGATATCATACGAAAACCAACATTCGGTGGAAACCGGTGAAAACCACGAGAAAAAGTTGTTTTGAAGTTTCAAAAAAATTCCAAAAATGCGGGATGTTAAGAGGATGATGTTTTATTGCCACACAAAATTTCAAGTTGAAACACATTACGAGATGTGAGATATGAAAAATACAAAATCAGTGTTGAATAGTGTCGAATAGTAATGTCACTATTCAGGGTAGAATTTATCTTTTTCATAGCTCACATTCGTAATGTTTTTCAAATTGAAATTTTATGTCGCAATAAAACATCAACTTCTTAACGTCTCACATTTTTTTCATTTTTTATGAAACTTTAAAATATGGTTTCCATGAAGTTTTCATTGAATATCAGCTTTCATGAGTGAATCGTGTGCTATTTGAAAACATTTCATGAGAAGAATCTCGGTTTTTAAATCCCCGTAAATCCAAAACTAATCTGAAAATCATGAAACCTGCCATAGTGTCACAACATGGCACTTATATGTCGAGGAATTTTTTTCGTCCATTATGTCGCAAGTTTTATTACAAGCCTCTTACAAACCGGAGCTTCTCTCAAAGAAGCCTCGTGGTTCTGATAGGGAAATGTGTCCCCCTTGTGGGCGAAACATAATCACTGCCTCTTTTCGCCTTGTATTTTCTTCTACGAGCAACATGGAATGACAGGATATCCGTGCTGAAATTTAAACTTATTTAGGGTTCGTTTGGCCTTTTTATACACTAATTGAGTTTCATAGGCATTTAATGTCCATAATTCAAATCTGAACTACAAATACATGCTCCAGTTCACCAAAATGGCTAGAAAAATTATACATGTGTCCTTGGGTGCATGTTTAGGCCCCATGCTAGGAATGGGAACGAATTACAACCGCACCGGTGTCATGGCTCGTCCTCAAACATTTCTAATCTTGGTTTTGAAGTCCCCATAAATTCTAAACTCACCATAAAGTCATCAAAGGAGGCATGGTATCACGTCATGGCACATATATGTCGTGGTAAAAACATTTTCCAATTTGGGCCAAGCTTTATTACAAACCTCTTACAAAAACTGGAGCTCTCTCAAAGAAGCCTTCGTGGTTCCGATAGGGAAACGTGTTCCCCTTGTGGGCGAAACGTAATCACTGCCTCTTTTCACCTTGTATTTTCTTCCATGGGCAACATGGAACGACAGGATATCCGTGCTGAAATTTAAACTTATTTAGGGTTCGTTTGGCCTTTTTATACACTAATTGAGTTACCTAGGCATTTAATGTCCATAATTCAAATCTAAACTACAAATACATGCTCCAATTCACCAAAATGGCTAGATAAAGTATACATGTGTCCTTGGGTGCATGTTTAGGTCCCATGCCAGGAATGGGAACGAATTACAACCGTCCCGGTGTCATGGCTCGTCCTCAAACATTTCTAATCTCGGTTTTTAAGTCCCCATAAATCTTAAACTCACCAGAAAGTCATCAAATGTGGCATGGTGTCACGTCATGGCACATATATGTCGCGGTAAAAACATTGTCCAATTTGGGCCAAGCTTTATTACAAACCTCTTGCAAAAACTAAAGCTTCTCTCAGAGAAGCCTCGTGGTTCTGATAGGGAAACGTGTTCCCCTTGTGGGCGAAACGTAATCACTACCTCTTTTCGCCTTGTATTTTCTTCCACGAGCAACATGGAACGACAGGATATCCGTGCTGAGATTTAAACTTATTCAGGGTTCGTTTGGCCTTTTTATGCACTAATTGAGTTTCCTAGGCATTTAATGTCCATAATTCAAATCTAAACTACAAATACATGCTCCAGTTCACCAAAATGGCTAGAAAAATTATACATGTGTCCTTGGGTGCATGTTTAGGTCCCATGCCAGGAATAGGAACGAATTACAACCGTACCGGTGTCATGGCTTTTCCTCAAAAATTTCGAATCTCGGTTTTTAAGTCCCCGTAAATCCTTAATTCACCAGAAAGTCATCAAAGGTGGCATGTTCTTCCTCTTGAGCATGCATTGGTTTTCCCTTGAAGAGGAAAGGGTGATGCAGCAAAGTAGCGTAAGTATTTCCCTCAGCTTTTGAGAACCAAGGTATCAATCCAGTAGGAGACAACGCTCAAGTCACCTAGTACCTGCACAAACAATCAAGAACCTTGCAACCAACATGATAAAGGGGGTGTCAATACCTTCACGGCCACTCGCAGAAGTGAGATCTGATAAAGATAATAAGATAAATATATTTGGTATTTTTGTTGTATAGATCGGAAAGTAAAGATTGCAAAATAGTAAACGAGATGCGATGTAAATAAAAGAGATGCAATATAATAAGAAAGAGACCCAGGGGCCATAGGTTTCACTAGTGTCTTCTCTCAAGATAGCATGTATTACGGTGGGTGGACAAATTACTGTCGAGCAATTGATAGAAAAGCGCATAGTTATGAAGATATCTAAGGCAATGATCATGAATATAGGCATCACGTCCGTGTCCAGTAGATCGAAACGATTCTGCATCTACTACTATTACTCCACACATCGAACGCTATCCAGCATGCATCTAGAGTATTAAGTTCATAATAATAGAGTAACGCATTAAGCAAGATGACATGATGTAGAGGGATAAACTCAAGCAATATGATATAAACCACATCTTTTTATCCTCGATGGCAACAATACAATACGTGCCTTGCTGCCCCTACTGTCACTGGGAAAGGACACCGCAAGATTGAACCCAAAGCTAAGCACTTCTCCCATTGCAAGAAAGATCAATCTAGTAGGCCAAACTAAACCAATAATTCGAAGAGACTTGCAAATATATCAAATCATGCATATGAGAATTCAGAGAAGAACCAAATAATATTCATAGATAATCAAGTTCATAAATCCACAATTCATCCGATCTCGGCAAACACACCACAAAAGAGTATTACATCGAATAGATCTCCAAGAACATCGAGGAGAACTTTGTATTGAAGATCAAAGAGAGAGAAGAAGCCATCTAATTAATAACTATGAACCCGAAGGTCTGTGGTAAACTACTCAAGCTTCATCGGAGAGGCTATGGTGTTGATGTAGAAGCCCTCTGTGATCGATTCCCCTTCCGGGAGATCGCCAGAAAAGGCCCCAAGATGGGATCTCATGGGTACAGAAGGTTTCGGCAGTGGAAAAGTGGTTTCGTGGCTCCCCATGATGTTTCTAGGGTATAAGAGTATTATAGGCGAAAGAAGTACGTCGGTAGAGCTTTGTGGGGCCCATGAGGGTGGGGGTGCGCCTACCCCCCTGGGCGCGCCCTCCTGCCTCGTGGCCGCCTCGCGGAGTTCCACACTTCGACTCCAAGTCTTCTGGATTGCTTTCGGTCCAAGAAAGATCATCACGAAGGTTTCATTCCATTTGGATTCTGTTTGGTATTCCTTTTCTGTGAAACTCTAAAATAGGCAAACAACAGAAACTGGCACTGGGCCTCTGGTTCATAGGTTAGTCCCAAAAGTAATATAATAGAGCATATTAAAGCCCATTAAACATCCAAAACAGATAATATAATAGCATGGAACAATAAAAAATTATAGATACATTGGAGACGTATCAAGCATCCCCAAGCTTAATTCTTGCTCGTCCTCAAGTAGGTAAATGATAAAAACAGAATTATTGATGTGTAATTATGTCCTCTCAAAATAACATGGCCAAAGAAAGTTCATCCCTACAAAATCATATAGTTTGGTTATGCTCCATCTTCGTCACACAAAATATCCAAATCATGCACAACCCCAATGACAAGGCAAGAAATTGTTTCATACTTTAGTATTCTCAACCTTTCTCAACTTTCACGCAATACATGAGCATGAGCCATGGACATAACACTATAGGTGGAATAGAGTGGTGGTTGTGGAGAAGACAAAAAGGTGGAAGATGGTCTCACATCAACTAGGCGTATCAATGGGCTATGGATATGCCCATCAATAGATATCAATGTGAGTGAGTAGGGATTGCCATGCAACGGATGCACTAGAGCTATAAATGTATGAAAGCTCAACAAAAGAAACTAAGTGGGTGTGCATCCAACTTTCTTGTTCACAAAGACCTAGGGCATTTTAGGAAGCCCATCGTTGGAATATACAAGACAAGTTCTATAATTAAAATTTCCCACTAGTATATGAAAGTGACAAAATAAGAGACTCTCTATCATGAAGATCATGGTGCTGCTTTGAAGCACAAGTGTGGAAAAAGGATAGTAGCATTGTCCCTTCTCTCTTTTTATCTCTCTCTTTTTGACTTCTTTGGCCTCTTTTTCTCTCTCTCTTTTTGGCTTCTCTGGCCTCCTTTTCTCTCTTTTTTGTTTCCTCACATGGTACAATGCTCTAATAATGATGATCATCACACTTCTATTTATTTCCAACTCAAAGATTACAACTCGATAATTAGAACAAAAATATGACTCTATATGCGTGCCTCCGGCAATGTACCCGGATGTGCAATAAATCAAGAGTGACATGTATGAAAAAATTATGAATGGTGGCTTTGCCACAAATATGATGTCGACTACATGATCATGCAAGGCAATATGAAATGATGGAACATGTCATAATAAACGGAACGGTGGAAGGATGCATGGCAATATTTCTCGGAGTGGCTATCGAAATGACATAATAGGTAGGTACGGTGGCTGTTTTGAGGAAGGTAAATGGTGGGTCTATGGTACCGGCGAAAGTTGCGCGATACTTAGAGAGGCTAGCGACAGTGGAAGGGTGAGAGTGCATATAATCCATGGACTCAACATTAGTCATAAAGAACTCACATACTTATTGCAAAAATCTACAAGTCATCAAAACCAAGTGCTATGCGCATGCTCCTAGGGGGATAGATTGGTAGGAAAAGACCATTGCTCATCCCCGACAGCCACTCATAAGGTAGACAATCAAAGAAATACCTCATGCTTCAAATTTGTTACACAACGGTACCATACGTGCATGCTACGGGACTTGCAAACCTCAACACAAGTATTTCTCAAATTCACAACTACTCAACTAGCATGACTATAATATCACCATCCTTATATCTCAAAACAATCATCAAGCATCAAACTTCTCATAGTATTCAACGCACTTTATATGAAAGTTTTTATGATACCCATCTTGGATGCCCATCATATTAGGACCAGTTTTATAGCCAAAGAAAATTACCATGCTGTTCTAAAAGACTCTCAAAATAATATAAGTGAAGCATGATAGATCAATAATTTCTATAAAATAAAACCACCACCGTGCTCTAAAAAGATATAAGTGAAGCACTAGAGCAAAATTGTATAGCTCAAAAGATATAAGTGAAGCACATAGAGTATTCTAATAAATTCCGATTCATGCGTGTGTCTCCCAAAAGGTGTGTACATCAAGGATGATTGTGGTAAACTAAAAAGCAAAGACTCAAATCATATAAGACGCTCCAAGCAAAACACATATCATGTGGTGAATAAAAATATAGCCTCAAGTAAAGTTACCGATAGACGAAGACGAAAGAGGGGATGGCTTCCGGGGCATCCCCAAGCTTAGGCTTTTGGTTGTCCTTGAATTTTACCCTGGGGTGCCTTGGGCATCCCCAAGCTTAGGCTCTTGCCACCCCTTGTTCCAAAATCCATCAAATCTTTACCCAAAAACTTGAAAACTTCACAACACAAAACTGAACAGAAAATCTCAGGAGCTCCGTTAGTATAAGAAAATAAACCACCACTTTAAGGTACTATAATGAACTCATTCTTTATTTATATTGGTGTTAAACCTACTGTATTCCAACTTCTCTATGGTTCATACCCCCCGATACTAGCCATTGATGCATCAAAAAAAGCAAACAACACGCGAAAAACAGAATCTGTCAAAAATAGAACAGTCTGTAGCAATCTGGAAGTTTTGAATACTTCTATAACTCCAAAAATCCTTAAAAATTAGGGAGACCAAGAAAATTTGTATATTGATCTACTGCAGTTGGAACTGGTATTTTATCTCTCTCTGGTAAAAAATTAAAGTTATTTTCATGAGCGCACACTTTCTATTTTTATCAGCAAGAGCAAACAATAATCACCCAAGAAGATCCTAAAGGCTTTAGTTAGCACAAACACTAATTAAAACATAAAAAATACAATAATAACTAAATCTATAAGAGTTATTTATTACTAAACAGGAGCAAAATTCAAAGAACAAAAATAAAATTGGGTTGCCTCCCAACAAGCGCTGTTGTTTAACGCCCCTAGCTAGGCATTGATAATTTCAATGATGCTCGCATGAAAGACAAGAATTGAAGCACAGAGAGAGCATCATGAAACACGTGACAAACACATCTAAGTCTAACATATGTCCTATGCATAGGCATCTATATCATAGCAAGCAAAAACTAGCATATGCAAGGAAACGGAAAGAAGCAATAGCAATCTCAACATAACGAGAGGTAATTTAGTAACATGAAAATTTCTACAATCATATTTTCCTCTCTCATAATAATTACATGTGGGATCATAAGAAAATTCAACAAAATAGCTATCACATAAAATATTTTCAACACGATCCACATGCATGCAAAGTTGACACTCTTCCAAAATAGTGGGATTAACATTAACTAAAGTCATGACCTCTCCAAACCCACTTTTATCAAAAATTGCATAAGATTGAACATTCTCCAAATACGTGGGATCTAGAGTTGACACTCTTCCAAACCCACTTTAAATATTGCAAACATTATTATCAATCTTATATTCATCGTGGGGCTTAAATAAATTTTCAAGATTAAAAGAAGAATCACCTCAATCATGATCATTGCAACAAGTAGTGGACATAGCAAAACTAGCATCCCCAAGCTTAGGGTTTTGCATATTATTAGCAGAATCGACATTCATAGAATTTATAATAACATCATTGCAATCATGCTTTTTATTCAAAGATCTATCGCGAATCACTTCATAAAGTACTTCATCACAATTTTTAGATTCACGATTTCAAGCAAAACTTCATAAAGATAATCTAGTGCACAAAACTCACTAGCAATTGGTTCATCATAATTGGATCTCTTAAAAAGATTAGCAAGTGGATGAGGATCCACAAGTTTTTAGCAAGCGAAGATGCAAGCAAAAAGAATGCACATGGTAACACAAAATCAAACGGAAGAAGGGCGAAAGAAAAGGGCAAATCTTTTCGGAAATCGTTTTAGAATTGGGGGAGAGGAAAACGAGAGGCGAATGGAAAATAATGTAATGCGAGGGAGAAGAGTTTATGATGTGTACTTGGTATGTCTTGACTTGGCGTAGATCTCCCCGGCAACGGTGCCAGAAATCCTTCTTGCTTCCTTCTTGAGCATGCGTTGGTTTTCCCTTGAAGAGGAAAGGGTGATGCAGCAAAGTAGCGTAAGTATTTCCCTCAACTTTTGAGAACCAAGGTATCAATCCAGTAGGAGACAACGCTCAAGTCACCTAGTACCTGCATAAACAATCAAGAACCTTGCAACCAACGTGATAAAGGGGTTGTCAATCCCTTCACAGCCACTCGCAAAAGTGAGATCTAATAAAGATAATAAGATAAATATTTTTGGTATTTTTGTTGTATAGATCAGAAAGTAAAGACTGCAAAATAGTAAATGAGATACGATGTAAATAAAAGATATGCAATATAATAAGAAAGAGACCCGGTGGCCATAGGTTTCACTAGTGGCTTCTCTCAAGATAGCATGTATTAGGTGGGTGAACACATTACTGCCGAGCAATTGATAGAAAAGCGCATAGTTATGAAGATATCTAAGGAAATAATCATGAATATAGGCATCACATCCGTGTCAAGTCGATCGAAATGATTCTACATCTACTACTATTACTCCACACATCGACCGCTATCCAACATGCATCTAGAGTATTAAGTTCATAATAATAGAGTAACACATTAAGCAAGATGACATGATGTAGAGGGATAAACTCAGGCAATGTGATATAAACCCCATCTTTTTATCCTCGATGGCAACAATACAATACGTGCCTTGCTGCCCCTACTGTCACTAGGAAAGGACACCGCAAGATTGAACCCAAAGCTAAGCACTTCTCCCATTGCAAGCAAGATCAATCTTGTAGGCCAAACTAAATCGATAATTCGAAGAGACTTGAAAAGATATCAAATCATGCATATAAGAATTCAGTGAAGAACCAAATAGTATTCATAGATAATCAAGTTCATAAATCCATAATTCACCGGATCTCGGCAAACACACCACAAAAGAGTATTACATCAAATAGATCTCCAAGAACATCGAGGAGACCTTTGTATTGAAGATCAAAGAGAGATAAGAAGCCATCTAGCCAATAACTATGGACCCGATGGTCTATGGTAAACTACTCACACTTCATCGGAGAGGCTATGGTGTTGATGTAGAAGCACTCCGTGACCGATTCCCCTTCCGGCAGATCGCTAGAAAATGCCCCACGATGGGATCTCACGGGTACAGAAGGTTGCGATGGTGGAAAAGTGGTTTCGTGGGTCCCCCTGATGTTTCTAGGGTATAAGAGTATATATAGGCGAAAGAAGTACGTCGGTGGAGCTTCGTGGGGCCCACGAGGGTGGGGGCGCGCCTACCCCCTTGGGCGCGCCCTCCTGCCTCGTGGCCGCCTCACGGAGTTCCAGACTTCAACTCCAAGTCTTCTGTATTACTTTGGTCCAAGAAAGATCATCGTGAAGGTTTCGTTCCGTTTGGTATTCCTTTTCTGCGAAACTCTAAAGTAGGCAAAAAAAATAGAAACTGGCACTAGACCCCCGGTTAATAGGTTAGTCCCAAAAATAATATAAAAGAGCATATTAAAGCCCATTAAACATCCAAAACATGTAATATAATAGCATGGAACAATAAAAAATTATAGATACATTGGAGACTAATGTCTACTACACAACCTTCTTCTTGTAGACGTTGTTGGGCCTCCAAGTGCAGAGGTTTGTCGCACAGTAGCAAATTTCCCTCAAGTTGATGACCTAAGGTTTATCAATCCGTGGGAGGCGTACGATGAAGATGGTCTTTCTCAAACAACCCTGCAAGCAAATAACAAAGAGTCTCTTGTGTCCCCAACACACCCAATATAATGGTAAATTGTATAGGTGCACCAGTTCGACGAAGAGATGGTGATACAAGTGCAATATGGATGGTAGATATAGGTTTTTGTAATCTAAAAATATAAAAACAGCAAGGTAACTTATGATAAAAGTGAGCGAAAACGATATTGCAATGCGTTGAAACAAGGCCTAGGGTTCATACTTTCACTAGTGCAAGTTCTCTCAACAATAATAACATAATTGGATCATATAACTATCCCTCAACATGCAACAAAGAGTCACTCCAAAGTCACTAATAGCGGAGAACAAACGCAGAGATTATTTTAGGGTACGAAACCACCTCAAAGTTATCCTTTCTGATCGATCTATTCAATAGTCTGTAGTAAAATAACACGAAGCTATTCTTTCCGTTCGATCTATCCTAGAGTTCGTACTAGAATAACACCTTAAGACACAAATCAACCAAAACCCTAATGTCACCTAGATACTCCAATGTCACCTCAAGTATCCGTGGGTATGATTATATGATATGCATCACACAATCTCAGATTCATCTATTCAACCAACACAAAGAACTTCAAAGAGTGCCCCAAAGTTTCTACCTAAGATTCAAGACGAAAACGTGTGCCAACCCCTATGCATAAGTTCACAAGGTCACGGAACTCGCAAGTTGATCACCAAAACATACGTCATGTGGATCACGTGAATATCCCATTGTCACCACAGATAAGCCCATGCAAGACATACATCAAGTGTTGTCAAATCCTTAAAGAGTCATTCCGATAAGATAACTTCAAAGGGAAAACTCAATCCATTACAAGAGAGTAGAGGAGGATAAACATCATAAGATCCAACTATAATAGCAAAGCTCGCGATACATCAAGATTGTGCCGAATCAAGAACATGAGAGAGAGAGAGAGAGATCAAACACATAGCTATTGGTACATACCCTCATCTCCGAGGGTGAACTACTCCCTCCTCGTCATGGAGAGCACCGAGATGATGAAGATGGCCACCGGTGATGGATCCCCCCTCCGGCAGGGTGCTGGAACGGGGTCCTGATTGGTTTTTGGTGGTTACAGAGGCTTGCGGCGGCGGAACTCCCGATCTAGGTTATTTTCTGGAGGTTTCAGTATTTATAGGAATTTTTGGCGCCGGGAACAAGTCAGGAAGGTGCCCGACTCGTCCACGAGATAGGACGGTGT
>NC_041388.1:149712814-149770706 GCF_002162155.2 Triticum dicoccoides
ACTCTTCTGGCCCAACTCTTTTACTCTGGGGGCTTCTTTTGGTCAATAAAAAATCATCAAAAATTGGCACTTCAATTGGACTCCGTTTGGTATTCCTTTTCTATAAAACTCAAAAGCAAGGAAAAAACAGAAAGTGGCACTGGGTTCTAGGTTAATAGGTTAGTCCCAAAAATCATATAAAATAGCATATAAATGCATATAAAACATCCTAGATGGATAATATAAATAGCATGGAACAATAAAAAATTATAGATACGTTGGAGACGTAGCAAGCATCCCCAAACTTAATTCCTGCTCGTCCTCGAGTAGGTAAATGATAAAAAACAGAATTTTTGATGTGGAATGCTACCTAACATATTCATCAATGTAATCCTATTTATTGTGGCAAGAATATTCAGATCCGAAAGATTCAAGACAAAATTTCAATATTGACATAAAAATAATAATACTTCAAGCATACTAACCAAGCAATTATGTCTTCTCAAAATAACATAGCCAAAGAAAGCTCATACCTACAAAATCATATAGTTTGGCCATGCTTCATTTTCGTCACAGAAAATGCTCTCATCATGCACAACCACGATGACAAGCCAAGAAATTGTTTCATACTTTAGTATTCTCAAACTTTTTCAACTTTCACGCAATACACAAGCGCGAGCCATGGACATAGCACTATGGGTGGAATATAATATGATGATGGAGGTTGTGTGGAGAGACAAAAAGGGAGAAAGCCTCGCATCAACGCGGCTAATCAACGAGCTATGGAGATGCCCATCAATTGATGTCAATGCAAGGAGTAGGGATTGCCATGCAACAGATGCACTAGAGCTATAAATGTATGAAAGCTCAACAAAACAAACTAAGTGGGTGTGCATCCAACTTGCTTGCTCAAGAAGACCTAGGGCACTTTGAGGAAGACCATTGTTGGAATATACAAGCCAAGTTCTATAATGAAAATTCCCACTAGTATATGGAAGTGAAAAAATAAGAGACTCTCTATCATGAAGACCATGGTGCTAGTTTGAAGCACAAGTGTGGTAAAAGGATAGTAGCATTGCCCCTTCTATCTTTTTCTCTCAATTTTTTGGTTTTTTGTTTTATTTTTTGGCCTTCCTCTCTTTTTTTATTTTTTATTTCCTCACATGGGAAAATGCCCTAATAATGATGATCCTCACACTTCTATTTATTTACAACTCAAAAATTACAAATCGATACTAGAACACAATATGACTCTATATGAATGCCTCTGGCGGTGTACCGGGATGTGCAATGATTCAAGAGTGAAATGTTTAAAGAATTATGAGCAGTGGCTTTGCCACAAATACAATTTCAACTACATGATCATGCAAAGCAATATGACAATGATGAAGCGCGTAATAATAAACAGAACGGTGGAAAGTTGCATGGCAATATATCTCGCAATGGCTATGGAAATGCCATAATAGGTAGGTATGGTGGCTGTTTTGAGGAGGATATAAGGAGGCTTATGTGTGATAGAGCGTAACATATCACGGGGTTTGGATGCACCAGTGAAGTTTGCACCAACTTTTGAGGTGAGAAAGGGCAATGCATGGTCCTGAAGAGGCTGGCAATGATGGAAGGGTGAGAGTGCGTATAATCCATCGACTCAACATTAGTCATAAAGAACTCACCTACTTATAGCAAAAATCTACAAGTCATCAAAACCAAGCACTACATGCATGCTCCTAGGGGGATAGATTGGTAGGAAAAGACCATCGCTCGTCCCCGACCGCCACTCATAATTAAGGCAATCAAAGAACACCTCATGCTTCAAATTTGTCACACAATGGTTACCATACGTGTATGCTACGGGATTTGAAAACCTCAACACAAGTATTTATCAATTTCACAATTACTCAACTAGCACGATTCTAATATCACCATCTTTATATCTCAAAACAATTATCAAGTATCAAACTTCTCATAGTATTCAATGCACTCTATATGGAAGTTTTTATTATACCCATCTTGGATGCCTATCATATTAGGACTAAATTCATAACCAAAGCAAATTACCATGCTGTTTTAAAGACTCTCAAAATAATATAAGTGAAGCTTGAGAGTTCATCTATTTCTTCAAAATAAAACCACCGCCGTGCTCTAAAAATATATAAGTGAAGCACTAGAGCAAATGACAAACTACTCCAAAAGGTATAAGTGAAGATCAATTAGTAGTTGAATAATTATGTAAGTATGTGAAGATTCTCTAACATTTATGAATTTAAGATCTTGGTATTTTATTCAAATAGCAAGCAAAAGAAAAGAAAATAAAACAACGCTCCAAGAAAAACACATATCATGTGGTGAATAAAAATATAGCTCCAAGTAAATTTACCGATGAATGAAGACAAAAGAGGGGATGCCATCTGGGAATCCCCAACCTTAGGCTCTTGGTTGTACTTGAATATTACCTTGGGGTTCCTTGGGAATCCCCAAGCTTAGGATCTTGCCACTCCTTATTCCATAGTCAATCGAATCTTTACCCAAAACTTGAAAACTTCATAACACAAAACTCAACAGAAAATCTCATGAGCTCTGTTAGTATAAGAAAATAAATCACCACTTTTGGTACTGTTGTGAACTCATTCTAAATTCATATTTGTGTAATATCTATTGTATTCCAACTTAGATATGGTTCATACCCTCCGATACTACTCATAGATTCATCAAAATAAGCAAACAACACATAGAAAACAGAATCTGTCAAAAACAGAACAGTCTGTAGTAATCTGTAGGTTTCGAATACTTCCGTAACTCCAAAAATTCTGAAAAATTAGGACGACCAGGAAAATTTGTATATTGATCTACTTCAGTTGGAGTTGGTATTTTATCGCTCTCTGGTAGAAAATGAAAATTATTCTTGTGAGCGCATACTTTCTGTTTTTATCAGCAAGATCAAACAACAATCACCCAAGAAGATCCTAGAGGCTTTACTTGGCACAAACACTAATTAAACATAAGAAACACAATCATAACAGAGGCTAGATGATTTATTTATTACTAAACAGGAGCAAAAGGAAAAGAACAAAAATAAAATTGGGTTTCCTCCCAACAAGCGCTATCGTTTAACGCCCCTAGCTAGGCATGATGATTTCAATGATGCTCACATAAAAGATAAGAGTTGAAACATAAAGAGAGAATCATGAAGAATATGACTAGCACATTTAAGTCCAACCCACTTCCTATGCATAGGGATTTTGTGAGCAAATAATTTATGGGAACAAGAATCAACTTGCATAGGAAGGTAAAGCAAGCATAACTTCAAGATTTTCAACACATAGAGAGGAAACTTGATACTATTGCAATATGTAAAAGCATATGTTCCTCTCTCATAGTAATTTTCAGTAGCATCATGAATGAATTCAACAATATAACCATCACATAAAGCATTATTTTCATGATCCATAAGCATAGAAAATTTATTACTCTCCACATAAGCAAATCTATTCTCATCAATAGTAGTGTGAGCAAACTCAACGAAATAACTATCGTGTGAGGCATAATCCAATTGAAAATTAAAATCATGATGATTAGTTTCATGGATATCATTATTCCTTATAGCATACAATGAAGGAAATATGCCCTAGAGGCAATAATGAAGTTATTATTTATTTCCTCATATCATGATAAATGTTTATTATTCATGCTAGAATTGTATTAATCGGAAACATAATACATGTGTGAATACATAGACAAACATAGTGTCACTAGTATGCCTCTACTTAACTAGCTCGTTGATCAAAGATGGTTAAGTTTCCTAGCCATAGACATGAGTTGTCATTTGATTAATGGGATCACATCATTAGGAGAATGATGTGATTGACATGACCCATTCCGTTAGCTTAGCACTTGATCATTTAGTTTACTGCTATTGCTTTCTTCATGACTTATACATGTTCCTATGACTATGAGATTATGCAACTCCCGATTACCGGAAGAACACTTTGTGTGCTACAAAATGTCACAACGTAACTATGTGATTATAAAGGTGCTCTACAGGTGTCTCCAATGGTGTTCGTTGAGTTGGCATAGATCGAGAATAAGATATGTCACTCGGATTGTCGGAGAGGTATCTCTGGGCCCTCTCGGTAATGCACATCACTATAAGCCTTGCAAGCAATGTGACTAATGAGTTAGTTACAGGATGATGCATTGCGGAACGAGTAAAGAGACTTGTAGGTAACGAGATTGAACTAGGTATTGAGATACCGACGATCGAATCTCGGGCAAGTAACATACCGATGACAAATGGAATAACGTATGTTGTTATGCGGTTTGACCGATAAAGATCTTCGTAGAATATGTAGGAACCAATATGAGAATCCAGATTCCGCTATTGGTTATTGACCGGAGACATGTCTCAATCATGTCAACATAGTTCTCGAACCCGTAGGGTCCGCACGCTTAAAGTTCTGTGACGATCGGTATTATGAGTTTTTGTGTTTTGATGTACCGAAGGTAGTTCAGAGTCCTGGATATGATCACGAACATGACGAGGAGTCTCTAAATGGTCGAGACGTAAAGATCGATATATTGGACGACTATGTTCGGACACCGGAAGTGTTTCGGGAGGTTTCGGACATATACCGGAGTACCTGGGGGTTACCGGAAACCCCCGGGGAGTATATTGCGCCTAATGGGCCTTAGTGGGAGAAGACAAGGGGCGGCCAGGGCAGCCACACGCCCGCTCCCCCTCTAGTCTGAATTGGACAAGGAGGGGGCCCCCTTTTCCTTCTCTCCTTCTCTCCCTTCCTTCTCCTCTCCTACTCCTACTTGGAAGGGGGGAGTCCTACTCGCGATGGGAGTAGGACTCCTCATGGGGTGCGCCATAGGAGGCCGCCCCCTCCCCCTCCTCCACTCCTTTATATACAAGGAGGGGGGCACCCCTTGGAGACACAACAATTGATCATTGATCTTTTAGCCGTGTGCGGTGCCCCCCTCCCCCATAATCTACCTCGGTCATATCATAGCAGTGCTTAGGCGAAGCCCTACGTCGGTAGCTTCATCAACACCATCACCATGCCATCGTGCTGATGAAGCTCTTCCCAAAAGCTCTATTGGATCGTGAGTTCGTGGGACGTCACCGAGATGAACGTGTGCTGAACACGCAGGTGCCGTACGTTCAGTACTAAGGATCGGTCGATCATGAAGACGTACAACTACATCAACCGCGTTGTCATAATGCTTCCACTTACGGTCTACGAGGGTACACAGACGACACTCTTCCCTCTCGTTGCTATGCATCAGCATGATCTTGTCTGTGCGTAGGAAATTTTTTGAAGTTACTATGTTCCCCAACAGTGGCATCTGAGCCAGGTTTATGCGTAGATGTTATATGCACAAGTAGAACACAAGTGAGTTGTGGGAGATACAAGTCATACTGCTTACCAGCATGTCATACTTTGGTTCGGCGGGATTTTTGGATGAAGCGGCCCGGGCCGACATTACGCGTACGATTACGCGAGACTGGTTCTACCGACGTGCTTTGAACACAGGTGTCTGGCGGGTGTCAGTTTCTCCAACTTTAGTTGAACCAAGTGTGACTACGCCCGGTCCTTATTGAAGGTTAAAATAGCACTAACTTGATGAACTATCGTTGTGGTGTTGATGCGTAGGTAAGAACGGTTCTTTCTCAGCCCGTAGCAGCCATGTAAAACTTGCAACAACAAAGTAGAGGACGTCTAACTTGTTTTTGCAGGGCACGTTGTGATGTGATATGGTCAAGGCATGATGCTATGTTTTATTGTATGATATGATCATGTTTTCTAACGGAGTTATCGGCAACTGGCAGGAGCCATATGGTTGTCGCTTTATTGTATGAAATGCAGTCGCCATGTAATTGCTTTACTTTATCACTAAGCGGCAGCGATAGTCGTAGAAGAAATAGTTGGCGAGATGACAACGATGCTACGATGGAGATCAAGGTGTCACGCCGGTGATGATGGTGATCATGACGGTGCTTTGGAGATGGAGATCAAAAGCACAAGATGATGATGACCATATCATATCACTTATATTGATTGCATGTGATGTTTATCCTTTATGCATCTTATTCTGCTTTGATTGTTGGTAGCATTATAATATGATCTCTCACTAAAAAAATTCAAGGTACAAGTGTTCTCCCCGAGTATGCACCATTGCAAAAGTTTGTCGTGCCGAGACACCACATGATGATCGTGTGTGATAAGCTCAACGTTCTTATACAACGGGTGCAAGCCAGTTTTGCACACGCAGAATACTCGGGTTAAACTTGATGAGCCTAGCATATACAGATATGGCATCGGAACACTGAGACCGAAAGGTCGAGTGTGAATCATATAGTAGATATGATCAACACAGTGATGTTCACCATTGAAAACTACTCCATTTCACGTGATGATCGGTTATGGTTTAGTTGATTTGGATCACGTGATCACTTAGATGATTAGAGGGATGTCTATCTAAGTGGGTGTTCTGAAGTAATATGATTAATTGAACTTAAATTTATCATGGACTTAGTACCTGATAGTATTTTTCTTGTCTATGTTGTTGTAGATAGATGGCCCGTGCTATTGTTCCATTGAATTTTAATGCGTTCATTGAGAAAGCAAAGTTGAAAGATGATGGTAGCAATTACACGGACTGGGTCCGTAACTTGAGGATTATCCTCATTGCTGCACAGAAGAATTACGTCCTAGAAGCACTGCTGGGTGCCAGGCATGCTGCAGATGCTGCTGATGACGTTAAGAACGTATGGCGGAGCAAAGCTGATGACTACTCTATAGTTCAATGTGCCATGCTTTACGGCTTAGAACCGGGACATCAACGACGTTTTGAACGTCATGGAGCATATGAGATGATTCAGGAGTTGAAGTTAATATTTCAAGCAAATGCCTAGATTGAGAGATATGAAGTCTCCAATAAGTTCTATAGTTGCAAGATGGAGGAGAATAGTTCTGTTAGTGAACATATACTCAGAATGTCTGGGTACCATAACCACTTGACTCAACTGGGAGTTAATCTTCCTGTTGATAGTGTCATTGACAGAGTTCTTCAATCACTGCCACCAAGCTACAAGAACTTCGTGATGAACTATAATATGCAAGGGATGTATAAGACAATTCCCGAGCTCTTCGCAATGCTAAAGGCTGCGGAGGTAGAAATCAAGAAGGAGCATCAAGTGTTGATGGTCAAGAAGACCACCAGTTTCAAGAAAAAGGGTAAAGGTAAGAAGAAAGGGAACTTCAAAAAGAACGACAAACAAGTTGCTTCCCAGGAGAAGAAACCCAAATCTGTACCTAAGCCTGAGACTGAGTGCTTCTACTGCAAACAGACTGGTCACTGGAAGCGGAACTGCCCCAAGTATTTGGCGGATAAGAAGGATGGCGAGGTGAACAAAGGTATATGTGATATACATGTTATTGATGTGTACCTTACTAGAGCTCGCAGTAGCACCCGAGTATTTGATAATGGTTCTGTTGCTAATATTTGCAACTCAAAACAGGGACTACGGATTGAGCGAAGATTGGTTAAGGACGAGGTTACGGTGCGCGCGGGAAATGGTTCCAAAGTCGATGTGATCGCCGTCGGCACGCTACCTCTACATCTACCTTCGGGATTAATTTTAGACCTGAATAATTGTTATTTGGTGCCAGCATTAAGCATGAACATTATATCTGGATCTTGTTTGATGCGAGACGGTTATTCATTTAAATCTGAGAATAATGGTTGTTCTATTTATATGATTTATATCATTTATGGTCATGCACCCTTGAATAGTGGTCTATTTGTGTTGAATCTCGATAGTAGTAATACACATATTCATAATATTAAAGCCAAAAGATACAGAGTTGATAATGATAGTGCAACTTATTTGTGGCACTGCCATTTAGGTCATATTGGTGTAAAGCGCATGAAGAAACTCCATACTAATGGACTTCTGGAATCACTTGATTATGAATCACTTGGTACTTGCGAACCATGCCTCATGGGCAAGATGACTAAAACGCCATTCTCCGGAACAATGGAGCGAGCAACAGATTTATTAGAAATCATACATACTGATGTATGTGGTCCAATGAATATTTAAGCTCGCGGCGGGTATTGTTATTTTCTCACCTTCACAGATGATTTGAGAAGATATGGGTATATCTACTTAATGAAACATAAGTCTACAACATTTGAAAAGTTCAAAGAATTTCAGAGTGAAGTGGAAAATCATCGTAACAAGAAAATAAAGTTTCTACGATCTGATCGTGGAGGAGAATATTTGAGTTACGAGTTTGGTCTACATTTGAAACAATGCGGAATAGTATTGCAACTCACGCCACCCGGAACACCACAACGTAATGGTGTGTCCGAACGTCGTAATCGTATTTTACTAGATATGGTGCGACCTATGATGTCTGAGGGAGTCCTGGATTAGGGGGTGTTCGGATAGCCGGACTATACCTTCGGCCGGACTCCTGGGCTATGAAGATACAAGATTGAAGACTCCGTCCCGTGTCCGGAAGGGACTTTCCTTGGCGTGGAAGGCAAGCTTGGCGATACGGATATGAAGATCTCCTACCATTGTAACCGACTTTGTGTAACCCTAACCCTCTCCGGTGTCTATATAAACCGGAGGGTTTTAGTCCGTAGGACAACATACACATCAACAATCATACCATAGGCTAGCTTCTAGGGTTTAGCCTCCTCGCTCTCGGGGTAGATCTACTCTTGTACTACCCATATCATCAATATTAATCAAGCATGACGTAGGGTTTTACCTCCATCGAGAGGGCCCGAACCTGGGTAAAACTTCGTGTCCCTTGTCTCCTGTTACCATTCGGCCTAGATGCACAGTTCGGGACCCCCTATCCGACATCCGCCGGTTTTGACATCGACATTGGTGCTTTCATTGAGAGTTCCTCTGTGTCGTCGCCGTCAGGCTCGATGGCTCCGACGATCATCGATAACGATGCAGTCCAGGGTGAGACCTTCCTCCCCGGACAGATCTTCGTCTTCGGCGACTTCGCACTGCGGGCCAATTCGCTTGGCCGTCTGGAGCAGATCGAAAGCTACACCCCTGGCCGTTAGGTCAGATTTGGAATTTTAGACTACACGGCTGACATCCGCGGGGACTTGATCTTCAACGGATTCGAGCCACTACCGAGCGTGCGGCACTGTCACGACGAGCATGATCTAGCTCTACCGCCGAACAGTGCCTTGGAGGCCGCACCCGCATCGGCTCCAACCCTTAATTCGGAGTCAACTGCACCGATCGAGGATGGGCGGTTGGACGCCACCTCGGGGGCTGCGACCCCAACGGCGATTGAGCCAAGCACTAGCCCTGCACTCTGCGAGACTCATGACTCCAAGGAGCCGGACTCCTCTCTGGACTCCGAACCCTCCGCCCCCTGCCAATCGAATCCGATTGGGCGCCGATCATGGAGTTCACTGCCGCGGACATCTTTCAGCACTCGCCTTTCGGCGATATTCTTAAGTCACTAAAGTCTCTCTCTTTATCTGGAGAGCCCTGGCCGGACTACGGTCAGCAAGGTTGGGGTACGGACGATGAAGAAATTCAAAGCCCACCCACCACCCACTTTGTAGCCACTGTCGACGACTTAACCGACATGCTCGACTTCGACTACGAAGATATCGACGGTATGGACACCGATGAAGGAGATGATGAAGAACTAGCGCCTACTAGGCCCTGGAAAGCCACCTCGTCATATGACATATACATGGTGGACACCCCAAAAGAGGGAGATGGCGATGGAACAACGGAGGATGACCCCTCCAAGAAACAGCCTAAGCGCCAGCGTCAGCGGCGCCGCTCAACATCCCGCCAAAACAAACACGGTGATTCCAGCACGGGAGATAATAATACTCCGGAAAGCGCCAAAGAAAACCCCCTCCAGCAAGATTTAGCACAAGAGGATGGAGAAACCAGCCCTCATGAGAGAGCGACAGACAGAGAGGTCGAGGACGATAATTATATGCCTCCCTCCGAAGACGAGGCAAGACTCGATGACGAGGAATTCGTCGTGCCAGAGGATCCCGTTGAGCAAAAGCGTTTTCAACGCAGGCTTATGGCCACGGCAAGAAGCCTCAAGAAAAAACAGCAATAGCTTAGAGCTGATCAAGATTTGCTAGTCGACAGATGGACTGAAGTCCTTGCGGCCGAAGAGCATAAACTCGAACGCCCCTCCAAGAGCTACCCAAAGCGCAGGTTGCTACCCCGATTAGAGGAGGAAGCACTTGATGCGGCCGACCGGCCACCTCGTGGTCGCGACAGAGAGGCCTCTCAGCCCTCCACTCAAGCCGCACCCCGTACCAAGGCACGGGAATATGCGCCGGACTTACGAGACATGTTGGAGGCCAAGGCAAGGCAAACAAGATCGATCTACGGATCGCGTGGGCGCCCCACGGCTCGAGACGGTAACCATCACGCCGGCCACAAATTCGGCGGGGCCGAACACAGTAGATAAGGCTCATTGGAGCTACGTCATGATATAGCCTAGTACAGAGGCGCCGCACACCCACTCTGTTTTACAGACAAAATAATGGATCATCAAATCCCCGAGGGTTTCAAACCCGTAAACATCGAATCATATGATGGCACAACAGATCCTGCGGTATGGATCGAGGATTATCTCCTTCATATCCACATGGCCCGCGGCGATGATTTCCACGCCATCAAATACCTCCCACTCAAGCTTAAAGGACCAGCTCGGCATTGGCTTAACAACTTGCCAACAGGATCAATCAGTTGTTGGGAAGACCTGGAAGCCACATTCCTCGACAATTTCCAGGGCACTTATGTGTGACCCCCAGACGCCGATGACCTAAGTCACGTAATTCAGCAGCCAGAGGAATCGGCCAGGCAATTCTGGACACGGTTCCTAACAAAGAAAAATCAAATAGTCGATTGTCCGGATGCCGAGGCCCTAGTAGCCTTCAAACACAATATCCGCAACGAGTGGCTGGCCCGGCACCTTGGACAGGAAAAGCCGAAATCTATGGAAGCACTCACGACACTCATGACCCGCTTTTGCGCGGGAGAAGATAGCTAGCTTGCTCGTAGGAAAAATATGACCAAGAACCCTGGTAATTCGGACACCAGGGACAGTAGTGGCAGGTCACGTCGCAACAAGCAGAAGCGCCGCATTAATGGCGACAATGCTGAGGATATGGCAGTTAATGCCGGATTTAGAGGCTCTAAATCCGGTCAGCGGAAAAAGCCATTCAAAAGGAATCCTAGGGGCCCGTCCAGTTTGGACCGAATACTCGACCGCTCGTGCCAGATACATGGCAACCCCGAAAAGCCAGCCAATCACACCAACAGGGATTGTTGGGTGTTCAAGCAGGCAGGCAAGTTAAACACCGAAAATGAAGACAAGGGGCTGCATAACGATGACGACGAGGAGCCCCGGCCGCCGAACAACAATGGACAGAAGGGTTTTCCCCCACAAGTGCGGACGATGAACATGATATACGCAACCCACGTCCCCAAAAGGGAGCGGAAGCACGCGTTAAGGGACGTATACGCGGTAGAGCCAGTCGCCCCAAAGTTCAACCCATGGTCCTCCTGCCCGATCACCTTTGATCGAAGGGACCATCCCACTAGCATCCGTCATGGCGGATTCGCCGCATTGGTTCTAGACCCAATTATTGACGGATTTCATCTCACCAGAGTCCTTATGGACGGCGGCAGCAGCCTGAACCTGCTTTACCAGGATACAGTGCGGAAAATGGGCATAGATCCCTCGAGGATTAAGCCCACCAAAACGACCTTTAAAGGCGTAATACCAGGTGTAGAGGCCAACTTTACAGGCTCAGTCACACTTGAAGTGGTCTTCGGATCTCCGGATAATTTCCGAAGCGAGGAGTTAATCTTCGACATAGTCCCGTTTCGCAGTGGTTATCATGCACTGCTCGGGCGAACCGCATTCGCTAAGTTCAATGCGGTACCGCATTACGCATACCTTAAGCTCAAGATGCCAGGCCCTCAAGGAGTAATTACGGTCAATGGAAACACCGAACGCCCCCTCCGAACGGAGGAGCACACAGCGGCCCTTGCAGCGGAAGTACAAAGCAGCCTCTCCAGGCAGTTCTCCAGTCCGGACATTAAACGTCCAGACACCGTCAAGCGCGCCCGGAGTAACCTACAACAAGACCGCCTGGCACGATCCGAGTAGGCGTAGCAATGCGGCCCCAACCCCAACCCTCGCAAAAAGGCGACGCCAGTACTTCGCGTACATAACTATGCTCTAGAGATACCATGGGCACAGGGGGAGGGGCACCATCATGGCACGCCCAAAACATGGCTTAAACCGTACCAAGGGCTGCCAGTTTTTAAATTTTCTCTTACTTTCAGGACTCCATCCTTCGGAAGGCCTGTTCGGCAGTTCAATTGCCGCACAAACGATGCAAGAACTAGGGAAGCAGACAAGCCACGCCGCATTACGGAACTCCCAGGTGGTCTCTATCACGAGTAGTATACCCGTTCCACATACTATTCCGCAGCTTGCCCCTGGAGCGGACATGTTAACTAGTCCAACCTTCTACTTATCGCATTACTTGTATCGTTCTGCCTAGATCGCCCCCCTTTTTAATAAACAATGCATAGCTTTCGTCTATTTTTGCATTACCTTTTTTCTTTATATATGTTCCTTAACTACATGCGGCACCCGTGCACGTTGGTACGGCCAAAATATGCCAGGGGCTTTAGTACCCCTCAATATGGTGTAAGAAGTCCGAACACTTTTACAAGTGCGGCACCCTGAACTTATAGCATTATATGCATCGGCTCCGAATCATGTCTTGGGTCAATAGTTGGGTTTGCCTGGCTCCTATGTTTTGGTGCCTTACGTTCCGCTATATCGGCTAAGGTAGCACTAGGAGAACCACTGCGATTGTACCCCAGTTGAGCTGGGTCAAGCACCTCAGTGGAGAAAGCTAAAACTGACTGTCATGATGAAGCGAGAGCTGGTCGCTGTTCGAGAGGTTTTTTCGAGTCCCTAAAGACTTATGCCACTTAGGGCGAGGAGCCGGCTCTGTCCGGCCAAGGCGTGGATAGCGCCCCGAACTCGGTCTTCCGAATACTAGGGGCTTCGCCGAAATTTAAAATTATAGAATTATATGGCTAAGTGAGAGTGTTCACGCATTATAGTCCGATTGCCTTGTTTGTTGGGCTGAGCGCCTCCCTCGAAGGACCCAAACATGGGAAAAAGAGCGCTCAGGTTTATCCCCGAACACCCCAGCACTAGCGGCACGGGGACAGAAGCCGATGACTCGCCATCTCTCAGAATTGATAAACAGCCGCACAGAAGGTAATATTTTAAATTCCAACAACATTGCTTAGCGCATATAAACAAGTTTTTAGCGCACAGGACAAAACGAGCAAGTTTCACTAAAAAATTACATCCCTAGAACATTCATCCACCACAAGGCAGGCACCCTTCAGAACATCCTTATAGTAATTCTCGGGCTTGCGATGCTCTTTCCCCGGCGGTGGCCCGTCCTTCACAAGCTTCTCAGCATCCAGCTTGCCCCAGTGCACCTTAGCACGGGCAAGGGCCCTACGGGCACCCTCAATGCAGACGGAGCACTTGATGACTTTGATCCTTGGACAGGCCTCCACCAGCCACCGCACCAGCCCGAAATAGCTCCCAGGCAGAGCCCCTCCAGGCCACGGCCGAAGAATGAGGCCCTTCATGGCCTATTCGGCCGCCTTGTGGAGCTCGACCAGTTGCTTCAGCTGGTCGCTTAGGGGCACGGGGTGTCCGACCTCAATGTACTGAGACCAGAACACCTTCTCCGTCGAGCTGCCCTCCTCGGCTCAATAGAATGCGGCGGCATCGGACACACTCCGGGGTAGATCTGCGAACGCTCCTGGAGAGCTCCGGATTCGGGTAAGTAACAAGTAACTCACGTTTATGTGTTTGCTTTGCATAAAGAATGCCTTATCCACCGCTATCTTCTTCACCTCATCCAACTCCTGGAGGGTCTTCTGGGATTCGTCCTTGGCAGATTTTGCATTTTCAATAGCCACCGCGAGCTCGGACGCTCGCATCTTCGAGTCAAGCTCCAAACTCTCATATTTTTCCATGAGAGCCTGGAGCTCTTGCCGCACCTTGCTAACCTCGGCCTCATACTTCTCTCGCTCGGTGCGCTCTGAGGCCGGCCTCTTCTCGGCCTCGACCAGCGCTTGCTTAAGGGTCGCCACTTCAGACGTGGCCCCTAAAATAGCCACGATAATCCTGCAATTCTTTGCAATTGCACCTTTTTATATATATTTAAAAACAAGGTATTTCTTACCTTGATTATCCTCGAGCTGCTTCTTGGCACGCTCGAGCTCTTGCTCGGACCGCTCGAGGTTCTGCTTTAGCGTGTCCACTTCCGCAGTCAGTGCGGCGGACGCAAGCAGGGAAGCCTGCATATGCATATTGACTCATTTTTGTTAGACTCCTGCGAATTCTATTTGATCCTCTATTAGGCTTTTCTTCCCGAACGCCAAACAGAGCATCAGGGGCTACTGTCTATGCGGTACTATTATTTACACATTCTTTACTTACCTCAAAGCCTGTCAAAAGGCTAGTACAAGCTTCTGTCAGTCCGCTCTTGGCGGACTGAACCTTTTGGACCACCGCACTCATAATAGCGCGGTGCTCCTCATCGATGGAGGCGCCTTGGAGCGCCTCCAACATATTGTCCGGCGCCTCCGGTTGGACGGGGGCCACCGGCATGGCGGACTTGCTCCTCTTGGAAGGAGGTCCCCTGCCGGACTCTGGAACCTCTAAAGGTTCTGGAGCAGTGTCCGGCCTAGAGCCGGACTTGGAGCCCCGGGGGGTTTCATCCCCTTTACTCCTGGAGTCCGGGAGGTCGCCTTGCGGCGCCTCCAGGACCACCTCCTCCCGGCTTGGAACCTGTTGGGACAACACTTCGGTGTCGTCCGTAGGGCGGGGGGAGGAAGCCATCGGAAGCGAGTTCACATCCGACGAGTCCAGTGAGCTGCTCGACGACGCGTCGAGCCGGTCGTTGGGTGGGCTGCATAAACATATTCAATGTAAGGGAAAGTTGTGCAATAAACGAATACTATGAATTACTCTGGTATCCGAATACTTACGATTTTGCCAGGGGCTTGGCCCTGGGCTGCCACTCCTCTCCGCCATCGTCAGTGTCGGTGGAGCAGTCCGGAGGAAGGGTTTTCCCCTTCTTGGACCCTCCGGCCTCCCCCGAGAGGGCGGCCTTCCTTTTCTTCTCTGCCCCGCTAGAGGGGGAGAGGTCTCTTCTTCTTCCTCCTCGTCTTCACGGGAGGAATGTGCCTCGGAACCGTCAGATGATGGATCCGACGCCTCCTGGCGCCGGGCACTCTTTCGAGTCCCCGTGGCCTTTTTTGCGGCCTTCTTCTCCGGCACCACATAGGGTGCCGGAACCAGCAGCTTCGCCAAGCGAGCATCCGCTGGGCCTTCGGGCAAAGGAGCCGGATAGTTGATCTTTCCGGATGTCACCTGCCAATCCTGTCAAGGGTAAGGGAGTTTAGATCCCGCATGGAGTCAAACTATGAAAAACTGATACCCTATAAAAGAAAAAAAACAGCTTACCGCGCGAGCATGATGCTGCGCACTGAATCCGCAATCCTCGGTAGCGGATGCGGGAGCCTCGGCGCCCTTGAAAAGCACCTTCCAGGCATCTTTGTATGTTGTGTCGAAGAGCCTGCTCGGAGTTTGGTGCCGCGCCGGGTCGAACTCCCACAGGTTGAAAACCCGTCGTTGACACGGGAGGATCAAGCGGATGAGCATAACCTGGACTACGTTGACAAGTTTCAGCTTCTTGTCCACCAGGGTTTGGATGCATGTTTGGAGTCCGGTCAGCTCTCCCTTCTTACCCCATGATAGGCCTGTCTCCTTCCAGGAGGTGAGCCGCGTAGGGGATCCGGATCGAAATTCAGGGGGTGCGACCCATTCGGCATCGCGCGGCTCGGTGATGTAAAACCACCCCGATTGCCACCCCTTCAGGGTCTCCACAAAGGAGCCCTCGAGCCAGAGGACGCTGGCCATCTTGCCCACCATGGCGCCTCCGCACTCCGCCTGGTTGCCGCGCATGACCTTCGGCTTGACGTTGAAAGTCTTGAGCCATAGGCCAAAATGGGGGCGGATGCGGAGGAAGGCCTCGCACACGACGATGAACGCCGAGATGTTGAGGATGAAGTTCGGGGCCACATCGTGGAAATACAGGCCTTAGTAGAACATGAGCCCCCGGACAAATGGGTGGAAAGGGAAGCCCAGTTCGCAGAGGAAATGGGGGAGGAACACCACCCTCTCATGGGGCCTAGGGGTGGGGATGAGATACCCCTTTTCGGGGAGCCGGTACGCGATGTCGTTAGAGAGGTATCCGGCCTTCCTCAGCTTTTTGATATGTCCCTCCGTGACGGAGGAGACCATCCACTTGCCTCCCGCTCCAGACATGGCTGGAGAAGGTTGAGGTGGGGAGTGCAGACTTGGGCGCTGGAGCTCGAGTGCGCAAGAATGGATAGGCGAGGGAGGAAGAAGGCGTAGGTGAAAAGGTGGATCCTTATCCCCTTATATGGGTGGACGCAACTACATGTCCCCACCAGCCTGGTAAAACTCGCTTATCTCCAAGCGCCGTAATCAATGGCGCGGTTGGGTTACCCACACCCGTATTGATGAGAATCACAGGATAAGGGGACACGATCTCTGCTTTAGCAAGACGTGCCAAGGAAACCGCCTCGCATGACGCGCTGAGGTGGGATAATGAAACGACTGGGATAAAGGCTTGGCCGTGGTGTGACACGCTACAAAATATGTCAGCAGATTAGATTGGTGTAAATATTATTCTCTCTATGGCAATATGTGGAAACTTGTTTTGCAAAGCCGGACACTATCTTTGTATTCAAAATCTTCTATGAAGTACTTGGAGGAGGAACCCGCCTTGCAATGCCGAAGACAATCTGCGCGCCGGACTCATCGTCATTGAAGCCCACTAAGGGAGTCCTGGATTAGGGGGTGTTCGGATAGCCGGACTATACCTTCGGCCGGACTCCTGGGCTATGAAGATACAAGATTGAAGACTCCTTCCCGTGTCCGGAAGGGACTTTCCTTGGCATGGAAGGCAAGCTTGGCGATACGGATATGAATATCTCCTACCATTGTAACCGACTTTGTGTAACCCTAACCCTCTCCGGTGTCTATATAAACCGGAGGGTTTTAGTCCGTAGGACAACATACACATCAACAATCATACCATAGGCTAGCTTCTAGGGTTTAGCCTCCTCGATCTCGTGGTAGATCTACTCTTGTACTACCCATATCATCAATATTAATCAAGCAGGACGTAGGGTTTTACCTCCATCGAGAGGGCCCGAACCTGGGTAAAACTTCGTGTCCCTTGTCTCCTGTTACCATCCGGCCTAGACGCACAGTTCGGGAACCCCTACCCGAGATCCGCCAGTTTTGACACCGACAATGTCTCTTACTGATTTACTGCCATCGTTTTGGGGTTATGCTTTAGAGACGACTACATTCAAGTTAAATAGGGCACCATCGAAATCCATTGAGACGACGCCTTATGAACTGTGGTTTCGCAAGAAACCAAAGTTGTCATTTCTTAAAGTTTGGGGCTGCGATGCTTATGTGAAAAAGCTTCAACCTGATAAGCTCGAACCCAAATCAGAGAAATTTTTCTTCATAGGATACCCAAAGGAAACTATTGGGTACACCTTCTATCACAGATCCGAAGGCAAGACATTTGTTGCTAAGAATGGATCCTTTCTTGAGAAGGAGTTACTCTCGAAAGAAGTGAGTGGGAGGAAAGTAGAACTTGATGAGGTAACTGTACCTGCTCCCTTATTGGAAAGTAGTTCATCACAGAAACCGGTTCCTGTGACACCTACACCAATTAGTGCGGAAGCTAATGATGATGATCATGAAACTTCAGATCAAGTTACTACTGAACCTCATAGGTCAACCAGAGTAAGATCCGCACCAGAGTGGTATGGTAATCCTGTTCTGGAAGTCATGTTACTTGACCATGATGAACCTACGAACTATGGAGAACCGATGGTGAGCCCAGATTCCGCAAAATGGCTTGAGACCATGAATTCTGAGATGGGATCCATGTATGAGAACAAAGTGTGGACTTTGGTTGACTTGTCCGATGATCAGCAAGTCATCGAGAATAAATGCATCTTCAAGAAGAAGACTGATGCAGACGGTAATGTTACTGTCTGCAAAGCTCGACTTGTTGCGAAAGGTTTTTGACAAGTTCAAGGGGTTGACTACGATGAGACTTTCTCACCCGTAGCGATGCTTAAGTCTATCTAAATCATGTTAGCAATTGCCGCATTTTATGATTATGAAATTTGGCAAATGGATGTCAAAAATGCATTCCTTAATGGATTTCTGGAAGAAGAGTTGTATATGGTGCAACCAGAAGGTTTTGTCGATCCAAAGGGTGCTAGCAAAGTGTGCAAGCTCCAGCGATCCATTTATGGACTGGTGCAAGCCTCTCGGAGTTGGAATAAACGCTTTGATAGTGTGATCAAAGCATATGGTTTTATACAGACTTTTGGAGAAGCCTGTATTTACAAGAAAGTGAGTGGGAGCTCTATAGCATTTCTAATATATATGGATGACATATTATTGATTGGAAATGATATAGAATTTCTGGATAGCATAAAGGGATACTTGAATAAGATTTTCTCAATGAAAGACCTCGGAGAAGTTGCTTATATATTGGGCATCAAGATCTATGGAGATAGATCAAGATGCTTAATTGGACTTTCACAAAGCACATACCTTGATAAAGTTTTGAAGAATTCAAAATGGATCAAGCAAAGAAAGGGTTCTTGCCTGTGTTACAAGGTGTAATTGAGTAAGACTCAATGTCCGACCACTGCAGAAGATAGAGAGAAAATGAAAAGTGTTCCCTATGCTTAAGCCATAGGCTCTATCATGTATGCAATGCTGTGTACCAGACCTGATGTGTGCCTTGCTATTAGTTTAGCAGGGAGGTACCAAAGTAATCCAGGTGTGGATCACTGGAGAACGGTCAAGAACATCCTGAAATACTTGAAAAGGACTAAGGATATGTTTCTCGTTTATGGAGGTGACAAAGAGCTCGTCATAAATGGTTACGTCGATGCAAGCTTTGACACTGATCCGGATGATTCTAAATCGCAAACCGGATACGTGTTTATATTGAATGGTGGAGCTGTTAGTTGGAGCAGTTCTAAACAAAGCGTCGTGGTGGGATCTACGTGTGAAACGGAGTACGTAGCTGCTTCGGAAGCAACAAATGAAGGAGTCTGGATCAAGGAGTTCATATCCGATCTAGGTGTCATACCTAGTGCATCGGGTCCAATGAAAATCTTTTGTGACAATACTGGTGCAATTGCCTTGGCAAAGGAATCCAGATTTCACAAGAGAACCAAGCACATCAAGAGACGCATCAATTCCATCCGGGATCAAGTCCAGGTGGGAGACATAGAGATTTGCAAGATACATACGGATCTGAATGTTGTAGACCCGTTGACTAAGCCTCTTCCATGAACAAAACATGATCAGCACCAAGACTCCATGGGTGTTAGAATCATTACCGTGTAATCTAGATTATTGACTCTAGTGCAAGTGGGAGACTGAAGGAAATATGCCCTAGAGGCAATAATAAAGTTATTATTTATTTCCTCATATCATGATAAATGTTTATTATTCATGCTAGAATTGTATTAACCGGAAAGATAATACATTTGTGAATACATAGACAAACATAGTGTCACTAGTATGCCTCTACTTGACTAGTTCGTTGATCAAAGATGGTTAAGTTTCCTAGCCATATACATGAGTTGTCATTTGATTAACGGGATCACATCATTAGGAGAATGATGTGATTGACATGACCCATTCCATTAGCTTAGCACTTGATCGTTTAGTTTACTGCTATTGCTTTCTTCATGACTTATACATGTTCCTATGACTATGAGATTATGCAACACCTGATTACCGGAAGAACACTTTGTGTGCTACCAAACGTCACAACGTAACTGGGTGATTATGAAGGTGCTCTACAAGTGTCTCCAATGGTGTTTGTTGAGTTGGCATAGATCAAGAATAGGATTTGTCACTCCGATTGTCGAAGAGGTATCTCTGGGCCCTCTCGGTAATGCACATCACTATAAGCCTTGCAAGCAATGTGATTAATGCATTACTTACGTGATGATGCATTGCAGAACGAGTAAAGAGACTTGCTGGTAACGAGATTGAACTAGGTATTGAGATACCGAAGATTGAATCTCGGGCAAGTAACATACCGATGACAAAAGGAACAACGTATGTTCTTATGCGGTTTGACCAATAAAGATCTTCGTAGAATATGTAGGAACCAATATGAGCATCTAGGTTCCGCTATTGGTTATTGACCGGAGACGTGTCTCGGTCATGTCTACATAGTTCTCGAACCCGTAGGATCCGCACGCTTAAAGTTCTGTGACAATCGGTATTATGAGTTTTTGTGTTTTGATGTACCGAAGGTAGTTCGGAGTCCCGGATATGATCACGGACATGACGAGGTGTCACGAAATGGTCGATACGTAAAGATCGATATATTGGACGACTATGTTCGGAGACCGAAAGTGTTTCAGGAGGTTTCAGACATATACCGGAGTACCGGGGGGTTAGCGGAAACCCCCGAGGAGTATATTGGGTCTAATGGGACTTAGTGGGAGAAGTGGAGGGGCGGCGAGGGAAGTCGCACGCCCCCTCCCCCTCTAGTCCGAATTGGACAAGGAGGGGGGCGCCCCCCTTTTCCTTCTCTCCTTCTCTCCCTTCCTTCTCCTCTCCTACTCCTACTTGGAAGGGGGGAGTCCTACTCTCGGTGGGAGTAGGACTCCTCATGGGGCGCGCCATAGGAGGCCCCCCCCCCTCCTCCACTCCTTTATATACGGGGAGGGGGCACCCCTTGGAGACACAACAATTGATCATTGATCTTTTAGCCGTGTGCGGTGCCCCCCTCCACCATAATCCACCTCGGTCATATCGTAGCGGTGCTTAGGCGAAGCCCTGCGTCGGTAGCTTCATCAACACCGTCACCACGCTGACGTGCTGATGAAGCTCTTCTCGGAAGCTCTACTGGATCGTGAGTTCGCGGGATGTCACCGAGCTAAATGTGTGCTGAACGCGGAGGTGCCGTACATTCGGTACTGAGGATCAGTCAATCGTGAAGATGTACGACTACATCAACTGCGTTGTCATAACGCTTCCGCTTACGGTCTACGAGGGTACGTAGATGATACTCTTCCCTCTCGTTGCTATGCATCACCATAATCTTGCGTGTGCGTAGGATTTTTTAAATTACTACGTTCCCCAACATACAAGTCATCACAATAATCATCATAGATAGCAACTTTGTTCTCATAATCAATTGGAACCTCTTCCGAAATAGTGGAATCATCACTAAATAAAGTCATAACCTCTCCAAATCAACTTTCATAATTATCACAATAGGATTCAACACCCTCCAAACTAGTGGGATCATTACTTCCTAAAGTTGACACTCTTCCAAACCCACTTTCATCAATATAATCATCATAAATAGGAGGCATGCTTTCATCATAATAAATATTCTCATCAAAACTTGGGGGACAAAAAATATCATCTTCATCAAACATAGCATCCCCAAGTTTGTGGCTTTGCATATCATTAGCATCATGGATATTCAAAGGATTCATACTAACAACATTGCAATCATGCTCATCATTCAAAGATTTAGTGCCAATCATTTCAATGCATTCTTCTTCTAGCATTAGGCACAATTACCGGAATCCTTATTCTCACGAAAGACATTAAAAATATGAAGCATATGAGGCATCCTTAATTCCATTTTTTAGTTTTGTTTTATAGACTAAACTAGTGATAAAACAAGAAACTAAAAGATTCGATTGCAAGATCTAAAGATATACCTTCAAGCGCTAACCTCCCCGGCAACGGGGCCAGAAAAGAGCTTGATGTCTACTACACAACCTTCTTCTTGTAGACGTTGTTGGGCCTCCAAGTGCAGAGGTTTGTAGGACAGTAGCAAATTTCCCTCAAGTGGATGACCTAAGGTTTATCAATCCGTGGGAGGCGTAGGATGAAGATGGTCTCTCTCAAACAACCATGCAACCAAATAACAAAGAGTCTCTTGTGTCCCCAACACACCCAATACAATGGTAAATTGTATAGGTGCACTAGTTCAGCGAAGAGATGGTGATACAAGTGCAATATGGATGGTAGATATAGGTTTTTGTAATCTGAAAATATAAAAATAGCAAGGTAACTAATGATAAAAGTGAGCGGAAGATATTTCAATGTGTTGAAACAAGGCCTAGGGTTCATACTTTCACTAGTGCAAGTTCTCTCAACAATAATAACATAATTGGATCATATAACTATCCCTCAACATGCAACAAGGAGTCACTACAAAGTCACTAATAGCGGAGAACAAACGAAGAGATTATTGTAGGGTACAAAACCACCTCAAAGTTATCCTTTCTGATCGATCTATTCAAGAGTCCGTAGTAAAATAACACGAAGCTATTCTTTCCGTTCGATCTATCCTAGAGTTCATACTAGAATAACACCATAAGACACAAATCAACCAAAAACCTAATGTCACCTAGATACTCCAATGTCACCTCAAGTATCCATGGGTATGATTATATGATATGCATCACACAATCTCAAATTCATCTATTCAACCAACACAAAAAACTTCAAAGAGTGCCCCAAAGTTTCTACCGGAGAGTCAAGACAAAAATGTGGGCCAACCCCTATGCATAAGTTCACCACGTGACTGTTGGGGATATGATTATTAGGTATGACCCGCCCAGGAGGGGCCGAGTCAACCCTATGAAGATTCATCACAATGAAGCCCAAGGTCACATGGCGATTCATAGACAGGCTTAGTAGAGGGCCCAGACCCAAAGGCGGCTTAAAGCCCACGAGTATGAACCACCATATATGTAAACTTGTACTGTAAGGCATGTGTAAAAGGTCACCGAGCCGGATATGTTGTATAAGCCGACCGGGACTCTGAGGGCCATAGGGCGTCTACCTGTGTATATAAGGGGACGACCTAGCGGCGGCTTAGGGCAAGAAACAACAGATCGAGAGCCGGGTCAAGTATATTCGCTCCCTGCACGTCGAAACCCTAGCAATACGAACTACAAACTGGACTAGGCTTTTAACTTCATCGTAAGGGGCCGAACCAGTATAAACTCTCTGTGTCCTTTGTCCTCTTTAACCCTTTTTAAGTTAACCTCAACGCGATGGCTCCACGATTAAGTCCTCACACTAGGACATCTGCCATGACAATTCCACGACAGTTGGCGCCCACCGTGGGGCTATCGCACGATGGTTTCGAGTTCTTAAAGGGCAGCTTCAAAGGGATCAAGAGATATGCCATGGGCCGGATGACCAAGAGTCGCCGTGGCAAACTCTACATCGACGACGCAGGCTGGGGCCCCGAGGCCGGCTCAATTGAGTATGGGCACCGGTCCCCTTTGGCAGAATCCACGTCTTCATAGGCAAGATTGGCGAACCGGGCCCTGAGACGGACATCTGCACCGACATCGTCAAGACGGCTCAGCATGCGAGACCCACCCGGGTTCGGCCTGCCATGAACCGTGCCTTCGTGGGATTTATCCATGGAGAGGAATCCGAAGACAGGGTAGCATCTGGTGATGAGACCGCCGTTTATTCTGATGGTGAGTCATCCACCGGTGAGACAGAGTCCTTGTATCAACTGCTAGATGGCTGGCTTGGGGGCTGTTCCGATGGTGACAGTATTCCGGACCCTCGTGAGCTGCCGAATCGGGTTGCAATTTTTATGACCGGTACACAGCCCGTACAACACTCATCAACTGCGGCGGAGCTGGTTTCCAGATCAGGGGTGGCAGCGGCTGCCAGGGCAGGAGGCCCTGAGCGCCCGCCGGCTCAGGCTTTAACTGATTTGTTGGATAAATTGATGATGCTGTTAACAACGGTGGTTAACCCGGCGGATCAAGATCGGCACAATGCGGTGATCGCAAAACTGTGTGACGAGATAGCACGGGCCAGGGAGGAGTTAAACACCAAAAGTGAGAGGATGGCCGAGGAGCGGACCACTTTGGATGCCCAGTCACAACGGATTCAGGTGGAGTCATACCGGCTCATGTTGGATCAGAATGCTTAAAACAATGTCATGAGGAGAAGGCATCAGACCCGTCTGCCGTCGGTTTACGAGGCAAGGAATCTTTTTAACACGCCAGGAGCAGGAACCAGTAACCCGACGGGGGTAAACCAGGCCGAGGCACCTGGGGCGGGGACACCGGTTCAGCCGCGCATAGTAGATCCACCTCGTCAAAATAATAACCCGCCGCAGCACGTGCCAACGCCGCCGGGTCATTATTCAAACCCTTTGGATAATATGATCGCTGCAGCATCTCGGTTGGCAGCTATCCCGGTTGAAGGTGAATCGCCAGCAGCAGTTGAGACACGGAGGGCGAGAGATCTTCTTCAAACAGCGCTGGTTCAGCAACAGGCTTACTCTTACAGCCGTGATTGAGTCCATTCTACCCCTCATCCGAGTCAGAGTTACAACAGACATCTCGATGAGCCGGCTGTATCAAGCAGTGGGCGGAACCATAACCCGCCCCGTGGGCATGACCCGGCAGGTGGCGGTGCAAATGCTCAGAACATGGTGGATCAAGGTAGAGCTCGTCGAGAGACCAAGTTGGCGGCTCAGTATGAGGCTCGTCAACCAACTCCGGTTCATCCGACCACCTCTATGGAGCCAGGTGTAATCTTTAAAAACCTAGGAGTGCCATGCTTGGTGCCGGATCTACATAATGAGCGTCTGCCCAAGGATTTCGAAGGACCTCGCAAGGTGCCAAACTATACATCTGATTTAAATCATGAGGCATGGATTGAGAGTTATGATATGGCCATGGAATTGCTGGATGTCAGAGAAGCTGCGTGCGCTAAATATTTTCCCGTGATGTTAGAAGGAACGACCAGCACCTGGTTGAAGGGGCTTCCTGCTAATTCCATAGGGTCATGGGCTGAGTTGAAAACCCGCTTTATCCAGAACTTCAAAGATACGTGTAAGAAGCCCATGTCGATTGTGTGTCTGGCCGCTTGTGTTCAGCAATAAGGTGAATCAACAACCCATTGGGTGCGCCGGGTCTCAACGATCTTGTACTCGTCGGATCGCATCAATGCCAACTCAGTTGTGTTGATGTTGGAAAACAATTGCCGCTTCACACCCTTGAAGCAGAAACTGGGGCGGCTCAAACATCACTGCAATGACATGGGGACACTCATGGCGGCTCTGGTTAAATATGCTGACTCTGATAGTACCAAAGACCCTGAGTGTGAGGATGATAAGGCAGGAAAGGGGAAGAGAAGCAGCAATGCTAAAGGACAGCAGCATAACCCGCCGGCGAATCAAGGAGGTAATGGTAAGCGCAAAGCTAATAACAGCTTGGACTTTGAGGCAAATACCAATGCACAGAATAATGGCCAGGGTCGTAAGGGCAGACCACCCCCGCAGACCGGAGGATCATGCATTAATCTTGAGCATTTATTGAATCAGCCCTGCCCAAGGCATGGTACGCGACAAAGACCGTCTACTCATCTCTGGAAGGATTAATTCATTATGAAGGAGTTCAAAATTTCAATTTCCAACCATGGACCGGGTGGCGGTCCAGGATCCGGTTCTCAAGGTCCGGGTTATGGTGGTGGCGGTTCAAACTCTGGGTTCCAAGGTCATCAAGGTCATCAAGGCAGTCAAAGCAATCAGGGTAGCTACCATCAACAGTCAGGTCAAGGGAGTCAGCAGCAGCAATCCGGGTGTCAAAGTAACCCGAAATAGTTGAATAGTGGGCAGTACCACGTCTTCACCTCAAGTTTGTGCAAACAGGATCAGGAGCTTCATAAAAGGGCAGTAAACTTTGTTGAACCGGCAGTACCCTGTTACTTGTGCTGGTCTGAGCAGGCCATTGTGTGGAGTCGAGAGGATCATCCACCAAGGGTTGATAATCCGGGTCATTTAGCATTGGTGGTCGCACCTCAGGTTGGAGGGTATAAGTTCACCAAAGTGCTCATGGACGGAGGGAGCAGCATCAATATCCTTTATTATGAGACCTTCCGTCGCATGGGGTTAACCGATAAAAATCTTAAGCCATCAAACACTGTCTTCCATGGTGTGGTGCCTGGTAAATCGGCATATCTGGTTGGTAAGATAGCTCTGGAAGTTGCCTTTGAAGATGATCATGACTCTAGATCAGAGACATTGACCTTTGAGGTGGTGAAAATCAAGAGCCCTTATCATGCCCTGTTCGGACGGCCGACTTATGCTAAGTTCATGGCAAGGCCCTGTTATGTTTATCTGTAGCTCAATATGTCGGGTCATAAGGGGACCATCACAGTGCATGGGAGCCGGAAGATAGCCTTGGAGTGTGAAGAGGGTGATGCGGCGTATGCTGAGTCAGTTTGTGCAACCGAGGAGTTAAAGTTTTATAAGGATAATGTTGACCCGGCAGATATGACGTCTTTGAAAAAACCAACCACAGAGCCTGATCCGGTTTTAAAATTTAAGTCGGCAGATGACACCAAGATGGTTGACTTTGTCCCTGGCGACTCATCTAAGCAGTTCAGCATCAGTGCTAATCTGGATCCGAAATAGGAAAGCGCGCTCATCGAGTTCATCTGTGAGAACCGGGACATCTTTGCATGGAAGCCCTCAGACATGTCGGGTGTACCGAGAGAACTCGCTGAGCACACTCTTAATATTGATCCAAATTTTAAACCGGTCAAGCAGTTTCCTCGCCGTTTTAATGAGGAGAGACGGACGACCATTGGATAAGAGGTAGCCCGGCTCTTGGCAGCTGGGTTTATCATTGAAGTTTTTCATCCTAAGTGGTTGTCTAACCCGGTGCTGGTACTTAAGAAGAATGACACTTGGCATATGTGTGTGGATTACACAGACTTAAACAAGGCATGTCCGGCTGATCCTTTTGCTCTCCCTCGTATTGACCAGATTATTGATGCTATGGCGGGTTGTGAGCGTTTGAGTTTTTTAGATGCTTATTCTGGTTATCATCAGATCAAAATGTCAGTTAAGGACCAGGAGAAGACAACCTTCATAACTCCCTTTGGAGCCTTCTGCTATGTGTCTATGCCTTTTGGGCTCAAGAGTGCCCAGGCGACTTATCAGAGGTGTGTGCAAAATTGCCTTCATAACCAAATTGGGTGTAATGTCCATGCCTATGTGGATGATATTGTGGTGAAATCCAGAGAGAAAGAGACACTGATAAGCGATTTGAAGGAAACCTTTGATAATCTCTGGATCTACAAGATGATGCTTAACCCGACCAAGTGTGTTTTTGGTGTGTCGGTGGGCAAGCTCCTGGGTTTTTTGGTGTCTAATAGAGGGATTGAAGCTAATCCGGAGAAGATCAAAGCTATCACCTCTGTGGCTAAACCGGCGTGTATCAATGATGTGTAGCGCCTGGCGGTTCGTATCGCGGTGTTAAGCCATTTCATAAGCCGGCTGGGAGAGAAGGCTATCCCTCTGTATCAGATGATGAATGAGACAGACAACTTTGTCTGGAGTGATGCTGCCGATGCAGCATTTGAGGATTTGAAGAAGCAGCTGATTGAACCGCCAGTGCTCGCAACCCCTATTGATAAGGAGCCTTTACTATTATATGTGGCTGCTAATAGCCGGGCCGTCAGTGTTGCCATTGTGGTGGAAAGGAAGGAAGCAGGAAAGGAGTATCCGGTTCAAAGGCCGGTTTACTATATCAGCGAAGTGCTCATTGAGTCCAAGCAGAGGTATCCACACTGGCAGAAACTTGTATATGGGGTGTTCTTGGCCAGCCAGGAGCTTAAACATTATTTTCTAGGCCATCATATCATTGTTGTCAGCTCTGCTCCTTTGGGAGATATCATCCAAAACAGAGAAGTAACTAGCCGGGTCGCTAAGTGGGCCATTGATCTTGGACCTCACGGAATAAAATATGTGCCTCACACGGCAATCAAGTCTCAAGCACTGGTAGACTTCATCAACGATTGGACAGAGCTACAGATGCCTGAGGAAAAGCCGGATAACACATATTGGACTATTCATTTCAATGGGTCCATGCAGTTGGAAGGCTCGGGGGATGGAGTTATTCTCGCTTCCCCTTGAGGTGATAAATTTTGCTATGTTCTTCGTTTGATGTTTCCTTGTACTAACAACACAGCTAAGTATGAGGCCTTACTCCACGGTCTTCGGATGGCTAAGGAAATGAATTTAAGCCGGGTTAGGTGCTTCGGTGACTTAGATTTGGTGGCTCAACAAGTCTCTGGTACTTGTGATTCTAAGGACCCACTTATGGCGGCTTATCGGCGAGAGGTGGACGTCATTGCTGGTCACTTCAAAGGATAACAAGTTCAGCATGTTGATCGAAGGAAAAATGAAGCGACAGACGTGTTAAGTCGGCTGGGCTCTCAATATAAGCCGGTGCCACCTAACGTCTTTCTTGACGTCTTGCATAACCCGTCAGTCAAGGTTCCTACAGAGGAGGATTTGGCTATTCCTGACCCAGAGGCTCAGTTGGTGGTGGCTCTTCATGTAATCCCAGATTGGAAAGTCCCTTATTTGGCCTATATGGCAACCAGTGTCGGGGGTTTGGTGCGACATATGCCAACGGATGACTTATCATGGTGGGGGCGAGTATAACGTCGCCGGTGCCTGGAAACGGGATGAGGCGAAGACATGCACGCTGACGAATCCTACCCAGCTTCGGGGCTCTCCGGGGAGATAATACCCCTGCTGCTGCTCTGCGGGGTCTCCGCATGATCACTATGGCCAAGTGTTTACACGGTTGCTCCTTGAGCTGTTTTCTGGTGGTAGGAGAGGGCAAGGCTAGCTCTCTCCCTTCTATATGATCTGGTCTAGAGCTAATGGGTTCCAACCCTTTGCATGGGTGCCCTGGGGGGTTTATATAGGCCTACCCCCCAGGGGTACAATGGTAGTCCGGCTAGACGCGGGCCCAGCCGTCAGTGTCTCTGGCCTCCATCTTCTCTGCCGACCGCTGGGGCCCGCCGACTGGCGGGACCCGCTGACTGGCCTGGTACGGAGCCGAAAGGCCGCGTCCACCGCGGGTGGGTCTTGCCGGCTGCTGGTTACTGTAGCTGTGCTTCTGATGACGCGGGCTTGATCATGAGGTCGTGGTAACAGCCCCGCCGCCTGGCGTGCGATCATTGTTGCCACTCCCCATCACATCTTGATTAATGGCGCGTGGGCCCCGTGGGAGGGCTCGGCCGACTCCCCTGGGCCGACTCCCGATGGGTCCGACTGGTGGTTCTCCTGCCATCTCCCGAGGTCTCACTGACTGGTGGGGCCTGCTGCCTCCAGGCCGTACAGACAAGCCGTCATGGGTGCAGGATTCGGCCTTGCGGTGCTGATGTCAGGGCCGGCATGGCAACAGTGCCACGCCGCACGGAGATCTTCCGGGGTACGGCGTGCTATGGCCATGCCTTCCCTTGGTGAGGGGCGGGGGTGGGCTTCGCTGTAGCCACGCCCCTGCCTCGTCCCCTTTGATGAGGTCATGGGGTTTGTTGGAGTCGCAGGCCGACTCCCCACAGCCGGCTTCTCTGGAAGTCGTCCCTGGGACTCGGTCGTGAGCGAGCAGTCGGCCGCCTTGTCGTCGACTCCCCAGGAGGCGGCTCTTCGTCCCGGGGTCTTGAGGGGCGCAGCCTGCCCCGATGTCTTGAAAGGTTCTGGGGCTCGGGTTGGCCTACCCGCGGCCCATTACTCCGACAGTAGTCCCCGAAGCTGGTGAGGCACCGCGGACGATCGGCCGAGAAGCCTCAGCAGTTTCTCTTGCCAGGTGCTCAACACACGGTCTTTGATTGACTTCTGCCGGGCCGACTTGGAGGAGTCGGACTTGCTCAACTCGGACTCACTCAATTCCGACTCGCTCAGTATTTTGAACGTCAAGGTGGGATTTAATTGGCGCGCTATCTAAGCCTCCAGGCCGCCGCCCGTTCTAGGCCTGTCACGCGATGGCACGTGGCTAGGCCGTCCTGCCAGCCTACGCGCGCGACGGGACAGGCCCATAGGCGGCGCCAGAGCGGATCCGCTGCGGCCCCGGTGGACGGTTGGGATTCCCGTGGAGTTACTGCGTGGAGTAACTTCATCATGGATCGTGGGGGGTTGTGGGGTCATGGGCGCAGTAAATCCCCACGTCCGCCCCCTCGGCTTCACAGCCCACGAGGCTATAAGTAGGGGGAAGAGGGGGGCACGCGCGCCCCTCCTTCCCACCACTCCTCGTTCTCTTCCTTCTTGCTGCTCCTCGCTCTCCTCCTTCCTCTTCTTCTTCGCTCCGCCGCGCGCCCAAGCTCCGGCGAATGCTGCGGCGATAGCTCGCGATGAGTTCTTCCTCCGCCGCCGCGCCTCCCCCAGTGTGCTCCGGCACCTGGGACGGCTCCGAAGTTCATGAAGACCACATCGAGTTCCTCCGCCGGACTCGTCGGCTCCCCGGCGAGGATCGTGTGTAGGTGCGTCTTGCGCCGAAGGGGGAGATTTCCCTCGCACCGCAGGAGGGCGAGCGGGTTATCTTCCGCTCGCACTGCCTGCGTGGGTTGGGGCTGCCGGCGAGCAGTTTCTTCCGGTCCTTCCTGGAGTTATATGGACTCCAGCCGCACCACCTCACCCCCAACGCAGTGGTGCTGCTGTCTGCCTTCGTGGCCATGTGCGAAGGCTTCCTCAGAGTCCTCCCCACCCTCGAGCTCTGGGGGAGTTTTTCTTCTCCAAGCTCGGCACCCAGGCTGCGGGCGTGCCGGCTCAGTACAGCGCTTTCATCATCGTGCGAAGGTCGGGGGCCGACAATCCCTTCCTCTCCATCTCGCTGATCAAGTCGGTGAAGATGTGGCAGAGATCCTACTTCTACGTCAAGAACACCTCCGCGAGGGGGGACTGGGTCAACCTGCCGGCTTTCGAAGCCGGCCCGCCGGCTGGGCGACTGCCCAACTGGTCGTACCGGGCCAAGTCGCTGACGCCTGCGAGAGCCGGCGCCATCACGCGACTCCGAGTGCTGACGCATTCAGAGGGTCTAACTGGTCCGGACCTGCTGGCCGCCTTCGTTTCGCGCCAAGTTCTCCCACTCCAAGGCCGCCCCCATATGATATGCCAGATGAGCGGGCACCGCGACCCGAGTCGGATGTGCACCAAGGACATGCCTCACAAAGAGGTGGCCTTCATGGTGAACTACCTCTCGGACAGCAGGCTCCTGCAGGATTGGCGGTTCGGCAAGGAGCCGTAGTCCCGCGCCAACCCCCCGCCCGTGGTGAGTCGCCTTTCCTTTCTTTCTTTGGATTGTCTTCTTCTTGCTGAGTTTTGTTTTGACCAGTCGGCTTTGGTTAGAATCCCCTCCTCCACCCACCAGCCGGCACCTCGGGGCCGGCCCGCGAGTTCCTCGCTGACCGGGCGGAGAGCGACGTCGACGACCCCGGTCTGGGGGCGGCGGGTCTGGAAGATGACATCGAGGGAGGAGGAGGAACAGCAGGCGACTTCAGGCCCTCGGCCACTTTCGCCGACTGGCTTGATGACGACACCGAGGGCGGAGTCGCCCCTCGCCATCGGCCAGGAGCCAGCCAGCTTGGCGCGGGCTCTTCTGTCGCGCCGGGCGCTCCAGGCGGCGGAAAGAAGTGCAGGGCCGTGCCGACCTTGTTCGGCAGTCGGCCGAAGAAGCCCAAGGGTTCGGCTGCAGCGACCTGGCGGGATGAGGTGGCCGCGAAGGCCACCCGCTTCCGTAAGCAAGTGAAGAAGCCGCCATTGGTCTCCGCATAAGTATTCTGTCTTCAAAGTTTTATTATTTCTTTGTGACTTGTCTAAGTCTCTGCTTGCCCCTCTTGCTTCAGGGCTCCCCTCTCTCTTGAGAGGGTCACCGCCGCCTCCGTCATGGGGTCAGCGGAGACGTCCGCCACCACTCGGCGGATTGACCCTGCTGCTGACCTTCGGGAGGCGACGGAGCGGAATGCGCAGAAGAGGACCTCCGCCTGGAGAAGGCGGAGGCTGACAGGGCGGAGGCCTCCGCCAAGAAAAAACTGGCGGAGGCCGAAGCCGCCGCCGCGGCGAAGCGGCAGGCTAAGGAAGCCTCACGCCACCAGTTGGCGGTGCTTGTTACCCCGTTGAACTCTGCGTCGCCGCCTCCGGAGTTCACGAGGCAGACTGGGGAAGCCGGCGGGGAGAACCCCGTCGTGGAGGGGGAGGGCGGCGACCCCTCTACGCCGGATGTGAACGTTCTGCCGCCGCCTCCGCCGCCGTCTGAAGGTGCACATGGCGAGCAGCCGGCGGGCCCTCCGGTGCCGCCGACCAAAGACGAGGCTGTGGCGAGGCTACTCCTTCAAGTCGGCTCGCCAACGCGCCGCCGTCTGGAGAAGGCAACTTCGGCACCTCGCCCCCTGGAAGCCGGTGCCGCTAGCTCGACGATCCCAGACGCCGAGGCGACGAGCGCCGCGCCCATTGGGTGGGTGCAAGGAGGCGACACGGGGCCGCTGAACCAACCGCTTCTGGACGTCCAGGCGAAGCTTCGTGCCGAGGGCGACGCTCTCCAGAATTGCACCAAGGTGTACCTGACGTCACGGGCAGCCGTCCGGGCATGTTTTTCCTTTTGGCCTTTGTTTTTCTTGTTCCTCTCTATGGGGGCGCGCCAGCACACCCACTGGGTGTAGTCCCCGAGTTTCAGGCTGGCTGCTGAGCAGGCAGCTCAGAACTCCAATTGATGAACTTTGGGTGTTAACTTTTTGTCTGAAACATTCGTCGCAGGATTACCACAACCTCCGCGTCACTGCCTTCAACCGTAACGTCGAAGAGCTGGGCAAGCGGACCACCGATCTATCAGAGAGCCGGAGTAAGTCCTTTTCCTTCTTCGCGGGGGCGCGCTGGCGCACCCGCGGGCTGTAGTCCCCGACATTCGGGCCGACTGCTGAGCAGTCGGGCCGGATCTCCCCGGCGACCTTCTTTACTGATGACTTGACGCCTTCTTTCTTTCTTCTTCTCAGGGGCCAACGCTGCTCTTCAATAGCAGCTGAGCGATGCCAACTCCGCTTTGCGCGCCAAAGAGGAGGAGTGCAACAAGCTCGCCATGGAGCGCGATCTGCTGGCCATTCAATTGGCAGAGCAGAAGGAGCTGCTTGTGAAGACGCGGAGGGAGGCGGAGGAGACGAAAACCGCCCTCCTGGCCGAGTTCGCGAGCGAGCGCTCCTCCTGGTCTGACAAGGAGGCGCTGCTGTCCTCCGGCTTCCACAAGATTGAAGACATCGTTGATGGTGAGTTTCTTTATTTTCTTTCTTCGAGCTGCCGACTTAAATCGTGCCAACTCTTGGTTTTTGACTTGCTTCTTCGTTTCTTCGTGTCTTTGCAGACTTCTTCCCTGGGCAGTCGCAGGCCGCCATCCAAGACATCGAGGCTGATCGTGAAGGTCGGAGGGCGGAGGGCACGGAGATTGCCGCCGATGCCCCCCGAACTCTTGACGAGCACATCCTGAGCATCGAGGCTCGCCTTCGGCCGGCTCACCAGATGCTGCGCCAGCTTCAGTGTGTCGGTGCCCAGGCGATTGCCGCCCTGTGGCCAGATATGCAGGCTCCGCGCACCCCCAGCCTGATGGCTGACTGGCTGGAGGTCGCGGCTGGTCGTCTTGAGGCCTGGAAGGGCTCTTCGGCCCGAGCTGGAGCGCGCCGGGCCTTGTAGTTCATCAAGGCATGGTATCCGGGGTTGGACCTAGACCGGCTGGCCACGCTTCGGTCGGAGGCCCAGCCGGAGCTGGCGGCCGCGGAAGACGCCCTCGTCAGGCATGCTGCGGCAATCGCCGAGTACATCGACACCAGCATCTTCGTCCCCGAGCGGTTTGAAGACGGTGAGGAGGTACCGCCGGAGTGGTTTGGGATGAACCCAGACTATGGCGAGGACTCGGCGGAGCTGATTGGCTCCAGCGTCGAGGAAGAGGGCGAGGCGGAGGACGGAGGCGAGGCGGAGGCACCAGAAGACGGAGCAGACGGCCAGCCTCAGCTCGACCGTGCCTCTAGCAACAAGCCGCGTGCGACCGACCCGACTGCCGCCGGAGGCGATCAAGCTGAGACCCTCCACGTGCGACCGACCCGACTGGCGCCTCCTCCGACCCTCCGAGTCCGTCTGCTGCTTCCTAAGCTGCCGCTGTAACTTTGTTTTGTCTGCTTCAGTAGTATTTGAAGAACTTGTTAATTCGCACAATTCCACCCGCGGGGTGTATTTTGAACCTCTACTCGAAAATTTGGCCAAGGGCCTATGTTATGTAAATATATTTATCTGAGTTCTATCTTTTCTTGCTCATTGCTCTTTTGGCTTTTTTCCTTTGCCGTTTTCTCTTAGTTGTCTGCCTTGCCAATCAGATAGCCGCTCTGTGGACTGTCACTGGATCAAGTGCTTGGCTACTTTGGGAAAGCAAGTACTTAGCCATTTTCAAGATTTTTTGAGAAAGTTGGATAGAAGACGGCAATCCGACTATTCGAGAGTCTGTTTTGCGAAAAAGGCTAGAAGCTGTCTTGAGCTATGTTTTATGCTTTGAGTCCTTAGCCATTTTTCATGCGAATGCCCATTCTACCTTACTGCTGCCCACGGTACAGTCGCTCTACGAGCTGCGGCTTCTGACAGGAGACGATTTAGGCGTTTACACACTACTTGTCCGACTGCAGGAAGCATTTCATAGTGCAAGGCGGCAAGTCCCCGGGCCGACTTGTCGAGCCCGGTGCCAAACGGCATAAAAAAGGAGTAACATACTCGCAGTCATAATTTTTATCATACAGACAAAAAGCGGCAGTCCCCGAGCTCGTCTCGGGGGGCCCGAAGTCTTGGTACTTTAATACAAAAGGTAGCGTGGTACATATAGTATCAACTGTAAAATCTTTGGAGGAGATTTGCATTCCATGGCCGCTCTGTCTCCTTGCCGGAGTCATCCCTCTTGCATGCTCGGGGCTTCTGAGCATCCATCAGGTAGTAGGAATCGTTGCCCAGTACTTTGCTGATGATGAAAGGGCCTTCCCAAGGCGCCGACAGCTTGTGCTGGCCGGCTGTTCGCTGGATCAGCCGGAGCACAAGGTCGCCTTCTTGGCAAGATCTTGGCCTGACCTTCCTGTTGTGCTATCGGCGCATGCTCTGCTGGTAGATGCTGGACCGGCTGAGTGCCAACAGCCGGCCGACTTCCAGCAGATCGACGCCGTCTTGTCGTGCTTCTTCTGCTTCCTCCTTGGTGTACATGGTGACTCATGGGAAGTCGAACTCTATGTTCGTTGGGATGACGGCTTCGGCACCGTAGACGAGGAAGAAGGGCGTGAAGCCGGTTGACTTGTTTGGAGTCGTGCGCAGACTCCAAAGGACGGCTGGCAGCTCGTCGAGCCAGCAGCCGGCCGAGCGCTCCAGAGGCTCGATCAGCCGAGGCTTAATGACGGACAGGATGAGGCCGTTTGCTCACTCCACTTGGCCGTTTGACTGCGGATGGGCGACAGACGCTAGGTCCAGTCGGATGCCCTGTTTTGCGCAGAAACGGGCCAAGGCGCCTTTGGCGAAATTTATGTCGTTGTCGGTGATGATGCTGTGTGGTATGCCGTACTGAATTGTGATATCGGAGATGAAAGTTATGGCAGTCGGACCATTCAGCTTCTTGATTGGCTTTGCTTCTATCCACTTGGTGAACTTGTCCACTGCGACAAGTAAGTGAGTTAAACCACCTCGTGCTGTTTTGAATGGTCCCACCATGTCTAGACCCCAAACTGCGAAAGTCCAGGCAATGGGGATGGCCTTGAGTGCAGAAGCTGGCTAGTGCGGCTTGGAGCTGAACTTCTGACACCCTTTGCATTTTTGGACCAACTCCTTGGCCTCTTCCAAGGCAGTTGGCCAGAAGAAACCGTGTCGAAAGGCTTTGGCGACGAGTGCTCTTGAAGCCGCATGGTGGCCGCACTCGCCTTGATGGATGTCTTTGAGAATCGCTTGGCCTTGCTCTGGCTCTACGCGGTGCTGGTAGACACCAGTGACGCTACGCCTGACCAACTCTCTGTTGACTATGGTGTAGGCTGCCGCCCGGCGTTGTATTTGCCGAGCTGAAGTTTCATCAGTCGGCAGCTCTTTATTCACCAGGAATTTGAGGATGGGCTGGGCCCATGAGGGTGCTGCTATTTCTTCGACTGCCAGAACCGCGATTTGGACGAGGGCGGTTGGGCTGGGAGGCGGCGGGGTGGAGTCAACAGCCGCTTGTTGGGTTGATGAAGTCCCCAGGCCGACTAGCGCGGTCCTTGGGCCAAGTTCTGGAGTCTTCGAGTCCGCCACCGCAGTCCCCGGGCCGGGTTTGACTGTGGCAGCTTTGGGGTCTTCCGCCAAAATCCTCGTTCCGACTGCCGGAGCTCTGGAGTCGGATCCGACGTCTTCAGGAGGAGCCGGCACAAAAATGGAGTCTGATTCTAGTGAAGGCTTGACAGACGGCTTGAGGAGGCATTGAAGGGCGACACCAGATGGTATTGCTTGGCGGGTAGAGCCGATTCGTGCCAATGCATCTGCTTGGTCGTTGTCATTTCTTGGCACATGGAGGAACTCGCACCCTTCGAAATACCCGCTGAGTTGCTGCACGAGGAAACGGTAGCTCGCCATGTTTGCATCTTTCGCGTCCCAGTCGCCAGATGATTGCCGGACCACTAAGTCTGAGTCGCCATAGCACAGGATCCGGCGGATGCCAAGCTCTTTGGCAAGCCGGGGCCCGTGAATGAGCGCCTTATTCTCGGCGACGTTATTGGAGGCGGCAAAGTGGATTTGTAGCGCATATTTGAGCTTGTCGCCTTTGGGAGAGGTGAGGACGACGCCGGCTCCCAAGCCAGTGCGCATCTTGGAGCCGTCGAAATGCATCCGCCAATGGGTGGAATCAGGTGCTGGAGGTAGGTACTGGGTCTTGGCCCAGTCGACGAGGAAGTCGGCCAGTGCTTGTGACTTGATAGCGGTGCGGGGCTGGTAGTGGATGGTGTAAGGAGCCAGCTCTATGGCCCACTTGGCCACTCGACCAAAAGCATCTCGGCTACCGATGATCTCGGCAAGTGGGGCCGTGCAGACCACCATGATTGGATGCTCTTGAAAGTAAGGCTTCAATTTCTTGGCAGCAAAGTGTACGCCATAGCACATCTTCTGGTAGTGGGGGTAGTTCTGCTTGGAGGTTGACAGTACCTCGCTCAAGTAATATACCGGTCTCTGGACAGGTAGCGCCTTGCCTTCCTCCTTGCGTTCCACTACAATGACCGTGCTGACTACTCGGCTGGTGGCGGCGATGTACAGGAGCATAGGTTCCTTGGGAGTCGGAGCCGCCAGGACGGGTGGAGTAGTCAGCATCTTCTTCAACTGGTGGAAAGCTTCGTCTGCCTTATGGTTCCATTTGAAAAAAGTGGTCTTCTTCATGAGTTGGTATAAGGGGAGAGCTTTCTCACCCAGCCGACTGATGAATCGGCTGATGGACGCTAAGCAGCCAGTGAACTTCTGTACATCCAGCAGTCGACTGGGTACCTCCATTCTTTCAATGGCCTTGATTTTTACTAGGTTGCATTCTATGCCGCGTTCAGAGACCAGGAAACCTAGGAGATGGCCGGCTGGTACTCCGAAAACACACTTCTCGGGGTTGAGCTTGATCTGGAACCGGCGCAGGTTCTCAAAAGTCTCCTTGAGGTCTTCCAGCAGTGTCCCACGCTTTTCCGTCTTCACCACCACGTCGTCCACGTAAACGTGGGCGTTCCTGCCGAGCTGCTTGAGGAGGCACTTCTGCATGCAACGCTGAAAGGTGGCGCCGGCATTCCTTAAGCCGAACGTCATGGTGAGGTAGCAGAAGGCTCCAAACGGCGTGATGAAGGCGGTTTTCAGTCTGTTAGCCGGGTTTAGCTTAATCTGGTGATATCCTGAGAATGCATCCAAAAAACTCAACAGCTTGCATCCGGCTGTGGAGTCTATCACCTGATCGATTCTCGGTAAAGCAAATGGGTCCTTGGGGCAGGCCTTGTTGAGGCTCATGTAGTCAATACACATTCGCCACTGCTTGTTCTTCTTTAGTACCAGGACCGGATTTGCTAGCCATTCTGGAAAGAATACTTCCATAATGAAGCCGGCTGCTAGGAGTCGGGCTATCTCTTCTCCGACAACTCTTCTCTTCTCTTCTGATAAGCGGCGCAGGGGCTGTCTGACCGGCTTTGCATCAGATCGGACATGTAACTTGTACTCGGCGAATTCCGTCGGTACACCTGGCATGTCTTTGGGGGACCATGCGAAGATGTCCTGATTCTCACGGAGGAAATCGACGAGCTCGCCTTCCTATTTGCTGTCGGGGTTTGCACCTATGATGGCGTACCTCTCTGGGTGCTCCGGGTCCAAGGGTATCTTCTTCGTCTCTTTGGCCGGCTTGAACGAACCCTCAGCCTCTGACTCTTTTGGGTTGGGCGACACCTCAGGCTGCTTGCCGGCCATCGCCACAACTCGCTCAAGGAGCCGCTTCTCAGCCACGATTACCAGGGACTCGGCCAGCCGACTGCTCTCTGCTGCGCAAGCAGACGACTTCCGGTAGTCGCCAGCCACAGTTAGAATTCCCCTGGAACTGGGCATCTTCATCTTGAGGTAGGCGTAGTGGGGGACCGCCATGAACTTGGACAAGGCAGGTCGGCTAAACAGCGCATGGTATGGGCTCTCGAGATCCACCACCTCAAACCAAACGGGCTCTCTATGGAAGTGATCTTTGTCCCCAAAGAGGACGTCCATCAGGATCTTGCCGATTGGCGAGCAGGAAAGCCCAGGAACAATGCCATGGAACACAGTTCGGCTGTTCTAAAGCTGTCTTTGCTTGATTCCTAACTTCTCCATGGTGTCCTTGTACAGGATATTGATGCTACTGCCCCCGTCTATCAGAACTCGCGAGAAACGCGCGGCTTGTCTGTCCGTAGCAAAGGTGGCATCCAGGACCAAGGCATAAGAGCCTGGACTCAGCATCACTTTTGGGTGGTCAGCCCTGCTCCAGCTGATGGGCTTCTCAGACCAGTGTATGAACTCTGGCGTCTCTGACGCTACTGCATTCACCTCTTGTCGCTGCAGCCGCCTGCTGCGTTGATCATCAGCCACACTGGTGAACACCACATAGGCTCCATGCTCTTCAGGGTATTCGTCTTGTATTGCGCCGACTGGCCTGACAGCCGGCTGCTGGGGCGGAGGCGGAGGCGGCTGCCCAGCAGGCGGGGGAGGCAGGAGGCCGTCTCCCTTGGCGATCCTGGTGAGCCAGTGGCACTTCCGGGTGGTGTGATTCGATGGCTTTGCACCGCTGTGGAACTTGAAAGGTCCATCCAAGGTTTGCTGATAGGAGAAGGCAGGCAACCAGTTTGGCTTGCCGCCTTTCTTTCGCTTGGGCGGGGGCTGCTCATCTGGCTGCTGGGCTTCAACGGTCGTGACCTGCCGGCTGCTGGAAGCCGGCTGCGGGGCCTTGCGCTTGTTGTCGCCCTGCTGTTGTCGCCGGCCGGCGTCTGCCGCCGGAGTTCTTGGAGCTTGAGGAGCCACTTTGCCAGTTGTGCTGATTTGAATTTCCGCCTTCATGGAGGAGTCGGCCATGGCGTATTTGTTCGCTATGATCAGCAGCTCATCAAGGGTTCTGGCTCGTCACAAAGGAGCTTGTGCTTGAGGAGGGTGCCTTCTCTGCACCCGGTTGTGAAGTACTCGATGGCCTGCACCTCGTGCACGCCCTCGCAGGAGTTCCGGAGCTCGGCCCAACGCGTGAGGTAATCGTGAGTCGACTCATCGGGGCCTTGCACGCACAAGGAGAGCTGACGAGGCTTGGGAGGACGCTTGTACGTGCTGGTGAAGTTGCGGACGAACGCTTTGGTGAAGTCGACCCAGCTGTTGATGTTGCGGGGCTTCAGGCTGTTCAGCCATGTACGGGCCGTGCCCTGGAGCATGAGCGGAACGTACTTTACGGTGACACGCTTGTTGCCGTTTGCTATGTTGACAGCCGTGGAGTAGTCGACTAGCCAGTCTTTCGGCTTCACGGAGCCGGTATACTTGGGCGTGTCTCTTGGGAGCGTGAACCCTCTAGGAAAGGGTTCGTCCCGAATGCGGGGCCTAAAACAAGGCGGACCCAGCTCGTCTTCTTCTTCCAGCGCTAAGGATCGGTGGAGTCGGTCGATCCGGTGGCGGGCGTCATTCTCTCCAACTCCCTCTCGGCGGCCAAGGCGGTCACCGAGAGTCGGATGGTCAACAGGCGGCAGGGAGACTCGCCTCTCCTTGCGGGGAGGGGGAGGCGGACAGTCGTCCCATTGTTCCACTGCTCTTGGGCGGCCCTCTCGGTCGCGCTCTATGGTAATGTGAGTCCGACCGTGGCTGACAGTCGGCTCCTTGTATCTTCTACCTCGGGCGCCGCCAGTCGGCGTCCGAGACGTTGCGCCTTGATCTCGGTGAAGGTCGTCGACGGGCCGTTGAGGCGCCTCCATGCGGCAGCCAGCCTCGTTCTGCGTGGCAGCCGCGTCGAGAAGCCGCTGGACTCGTTCCATCATGAGGCGGCATTCTTCGCCCTCGAAATTGTCCAGCTCGTCCGCCGCTGCCTGGGCGGCTCGGATGTTCTCTGTTGGTGTAGCCTACACAGGGCGGCTTGCCCCAAACAGGTTGGCGATGGCTACGCCGCGCTACCGGACCGTGCCAAGGCGGCTGGGCCCCGCCGGGGCTGGCGAGCCGCCGACGGCGCGATCCATCTCCCGCTGGTAGGCTTCTGACAAGCGCCTCATGCTGGCTAGCTTCTTCGCGCCTACAACAAGCTGAAGGCGGCACGCCTCCAGCGTCTCTGCGTCAGCGTCTTCCGGAATGGGCGCAGTTAGGTCTTGCAGCGCCGCGACGAGCGAATCGTGCGCTCCTCCACCGGGGAGCTCATCATGACTGGTGACTAGCACCTCGGTGACGGTGCTTCCGTTGCTCTCTGCGTGGGGGAGAGGTTCATCGTAGACCACCACATTGGTGGGGAACGCGTCGAGCGACGCGGTGTCAGAGTCGACCAGCATCGGGTCGGTTGAGCCTACGGACTCCAAGTCTACGGCAGGCTCGCCGGAAACGTGGAGTTGATCGAGGAGGCCCGCGAGGAGGTTCTCGAGGCCGCCCGTGCCTGCGTTGGATGTAGGTTCATCGGAGAGGCGGACCTCGCCGACAAGTTCGGCCAAGGAGCTGACCACGCAGGCAATTTCGACGCCGCTTAGCGCGTCGGCGCAAACTCCGTCTGGCGTGCCTGGCTGGCTGCGCTCGCCAGGGAGGAAAAGGGTTCCCGTCCAGAGCAGATCTCCAGACGGCGGTGCACCAGGCCCCACGGTGGGTGCCAAATGTCGGGGGTTTGGTGCGGCATATGCCAACGGATGTCTTATCATGGTGGGGGTGAGTAGAACGTCGCTGGTCCCTGGAAACGGGATGAGGCGAAGACATGCACGCCGGTGAATCTTACCCAGCTTTGGGGCTCTCCGGGGAGATAATACCCCTACTGCTGCTCTACGGGGTCTCCGCATGATCACTATGGCCAAGTGTTTACACGGTTGCTCCTTGAGCTGTTTTCTGGTGGTAGGAGAGGGCAAGGCTAGCTCTCTCCCTTCTATATGATCTGGTCTAGAGCTAATGGGTTCCAACCCTTTGCATGGGTGCCCTGGGGGGTTTATATAGGCCTACCCCCCAGGGGTACAATGGTAATCCGGCTGGACGCGGGCCCAGCCGTCAGTGTCTCTGGCCTCCGTCTTCTCTGCCGACCGCTAGGGCCCGTCGACTGGCTGGCCCCACCCACTGGCCTGGTACGGAGCCGACAGGCCGCGTCCGCCGCGGGCGGGTCTTGCCGGCTGCTGGTTACTGTAGCCGTGCTTCTGATGACGCGGGCTTGATCATGAGGTCGTGGTAACAGCCCCGCCGCCTGGCGTGCGATCACTGTTGCCGCTCCCCATCACAGCTTGATTAATGGCGCATGGGCCCCGGGGGAGGGCTCGGCCGACTCCCCCGGGCCGACTCCTGACGGGTCCGACTGGTGGTTCTCCTGCCGTCTCCTGAGGTCTCACTGACTGGTGGGGCCTGCTGCCTCCAGGCCGTACAGACAAGCCGTCGTGGGTGCAGGATTCTGCCCTGCGGTGCTGATGTTAGGGCCGGCATGGCAACAGTGCCACGCCGCACGGAGATCTTCCGGGGTACGGCGTGCTGTGGCCATGCCTGCCCTTGGTGAGGGACGGGGGTGGGCTTCGCTGTAGCCACACCCCTGCCTCGTCCCCTCTGATGAGGTCATGGGGTTTGTTGGAGTCGCAGGCCGACTCCCCACAGCCGGCTTCTCTGCAAGTCGTCCCTAGGACTCGGCCGTGAGCGGGCAGTCGGCCGCCTTGTCGTCGACTCCCCAGGAGGCGGCTCTTCGTCCTAGGGTCTTGAGGGGCGCAGCCTGCCCCGATGTCTTGAAAGGTTCTGGGGCTCGGGTTGGCCTACCCGCGGCCCATTACTCCGACACCCAGGCTTTAGCACGACTTAAAGTTGTTACAGCTCCAGTTCTCGCGCATGATCGCTTGATTTCTTGGAACCGGGCGGGCAAGATATACAACTTCTTCAAGATGTCACTTAATAGAGTCGGCCCTTGATTCACGGGGGAGATAGTGGCAAGCGTCCGTTAAGCTCTGGTGTAAAACTGTTCAACCAGCGTGTAAACCGCCTTCAGCTTTACCACGGTATCCCGATTCAGATTGCTGCTCCTGGGACCTGCAAATATCATACAATGAGTTAAGTGGCGGCTTATAATGGAATATATTTATTTGAAGTATGTAACAAAGTGACTTACTGAAGATTGCAGAAATAATCTAAGACACACGGTTCTTTAAACCGGTGAGTTCAGCGGTGACTTATCCTACAGCCGCTTCAGCCTTCTCTGCATGCTGTGTTAAAACAGTCTTCTCATTAGCCCAAGCTTATTTCTCCACTATGAAGTTGGTCTTAAAATTTTCGGTTTCAGAAACACTCAGCTGGAATTTGGATTCAGCCTTCTTTGTCTCTATCTCTTGAGTCCCTAGTCGGGCCTTGGCCTCAGACAGTTGGGATTCCAGTTCTGTGGTTGCAGCCTGCATACAACATAATGTTGTTTCAGTTTCATGGCGGATTCTGAAATATAAGTCCCAAGTGTTTTGTCAACAATAACACTTAGCACTTGGGGGCTAATGACTGTCAGCGCAATTTTTTTCAAAGGAAACATTTTTTCTAAAAAGTCCCAAGTGTTTTGCAGGCAACAACACTCGGCATGTGGGGGCTAATGCATATTGCTTGATTTTTCTTTCTACAAGTGAGCCGGATAAGCTGTCCACAGTCTCAGCCAGCTCAGGCAGGTTATACGGTTCATTTCTATGCAATAATTAGTAGGACCGGCTCATTCATACTGATTAAACCGGCCCTTGGAGAATAGCAGGGTATATAACTTATATGAGACGGAGAACATACCTCATATTTTTGATGCATCTGTTTGACCATTTCAATTTCTGAGTCATGGCTGGAGTGCACTTGACTGAGATAACCAGATAGCACTTCACTAATACTCAGGTGAGCATAGTGGGAGACATCCAACCTCACCTTTTGCCTCTCCATAACTTCTTGTTTGGCAGAGTGTCTTGCCAAGACAGTTCGGTTCCCCGGTTCAACGAATCTAGTGCCAGTGATTAAAACATCAACATTGTGCTTCTCCGGCGGGTTAGCTGAGCTTGATGTCTCAATACTTGATGGATCAATAGTAGTTTCATCTGTAGACGGCTCAGGTAAATCGGGTTGAACGTTGAAGGCAGGGTCCTCTGGCCGTTCAGCGTGTTCATGCACAAAGGTTGACTGCTCCGGGTCTTCAGGATGTTCTGGTACGAGGGTTGGCTACTCTGGTTCAGTGGTTGTCGGATCCTCAGCCGGTTTTGTTACCTTTGCTTTCTTGGGCTTTGCTTGACCGCTAGAAAGGATTTAGACAAGTCAGTACAATGATACATATTTAAAGGTGTATAAGAAGATAGTTATCTTTACCCGGGGGCGGTCTTGAAAGCTGGAAACTGCATCTATGATGAATCGCTGGAGGAGGAATGGGAAATCTCGTATAAAGATGGAATCAAAATAAGTGATGAAGGTAATTCATTGAATAAATACAAGGGTGAAAGCCAAAAAAGAACCTCATTCTGGTGTTTCCCAGGAGTTTTTGGTAAGCCGGAGGGTAAATCGTCATCTCCACCGGTCTGGGTCTGCCGGCGGCTTTCATGTTGCTGTCGTTTAAAAAGAAAATGAGGATCTAAATAAGCCAAGGGGTGTCAAAACCTTACTTTCCGGGTTACCCGCCGAAGTTTCTGCCTTGGTAAAGGTTCTGAGTCGGAGGAAATAATATTTACCTCTTCTTCAACTGCCTGGCTGGCCCCCATATCATCCTGGTAATAGTCAATGTCAATAAGGTGGTTAAAAAGCAGGCCAAGAGAGAAAGGGCTACCTCTGACTCAGAGGTGTCATCCATCTTGAGTAACTCAGAGGCGGTTGGCTTCTTCTTCTTCTTCTTCTTCTTTGATTTTCTGACGATTTTCTTGGCGGCTATCACAACAGCTCTAGCTTTCTTGGCAGCCTCATGGTCATACTTGACTTTCCAAAAGTCAGATTTAGCCTGTGGAAGGGTAGCATGTTGAAATTCATGCAAATATTTAAACTCTGGGTTCCAAGGTCATCAAGGCAGACATAGCAATCAGGGTAGCTACCATCAACAGTCAGGTCAAGGGAGTCAGTAGCAGCAATCCGGGTATCAGAGTAACCCGAAACATTTGAATAGTGGACAGTATCACGTCTTCACCACAAGTTTGTGCAAACGGGATCAGGAGTTTCATAAAAGGGCAGTAAACTCTGTTGAACCGACAATACCCTGTTACTTGCGCTGGTCTGAGCAGGCTATTGTGTGGACTCGAGAGGATCATCCACCCAGGGTTGATAATCCGGGTCATTTAGCATTGGTGGTCGCACCTCATGTTGGAGGGTATAAGTTCACCAAAGTGCTCATGGACGGAGGGAGCAGCATCAATATCCTTTATTATGAGACCTTCCGTTGCATGGGGTTGACCGATAAAAATCTTAAGCCGTCAAACACTATCTTCCATGGTAAATCTTAAGCCGTCAAACACTCCTGGTAAATCGGCATATCCGGTTGGTAAGATAGCTCTGGAAGTTGCCTTTGAAGATGATCATGAATCTAGATCAGAGACATTAACCTTTGAGGTGGTGAAAATCAAGAGCCCTTATCATGCCCTGTCCGGACGGCCGACTTATGCTAAGTTCATGGCAAGGCCCTATTATGTTTATCTGTAGCTCAAGATGCCGGTTCATAAGGGGACCATCACAGTGCATGGGAGCCGGAATATAGCCTAGGAGTGTGAAGAGGGTGGTGCGGCGTATGCTGAGTCGGTTTGTGCAACAGAGGAGTTAAAGTTTTAAAAGGATAATGTTGACCTGGCAGATATGAATTTGAAAAAACCAACCACAGATCATGATCCGGTTTTAAAATTTAAGTCGGCAGATGACACTAAGATGGTTGACTTTGTCCCTGGTGACTCATCTAAGCAGTTCAGCATTAGTGCTAATCTGGATCCGAAATAGGAAAGCGCGCTCATCGAGTTCATCCGTGAGAACCGGGACATCTTTGCATGGAAGCCCTCAGACATGCCGGGTGTACCAAGAGAACTCACTGAGTACACTCTTAATATTGATCCAAAGTTTAAACCGGTCAAGCAGTTTCTTCACCGTTTTAATGAGGAGAGACGGACGACCATTGGATAAGAGGTAGCCCGGCTCTTGGCAGCTGGGTTTATCATTGAAGTTTTTCATCCTAAGTGGTTGGCTAACCCGGTGCTGGTACTTAAGAAGAATGGCACTTGGCGTATGTGTGTGGATTACACAGACTTAAACAAGGCCTGTCCGGCTGATCCTTTTGCTCTCCCTCATATTGACCAGATTATTGATGCTACGACGGGTTGTGAGCATTTGAGTTTTTTAGATGCTTATTCTGGTTATCATCAGATCAAAATGGCAGTTAAGGACCAGGAGAAGACAGCCTTCATAACTCCCTTTGGAGCCTTCTGCTATGTGTTTATGCCTTTTGGGCTCAAGAGTGCCCAGGCGACTTATCAGAGGTTAGTGCATAATTGCCTTCATAACCAAATTGGGTGTAATGTTCATGCCTATGTGGATGATATTGTGGTGAAATCCAGAGAAAAAGAGACACTGATAAGTGATTTGAAGGAAACCTTTGATAATCTCTGGATCTACAAGATAATGCTTAACCCGACCAAGTGTGTGTTTGGTGTGTCGGCGGGCAAGCTCCTGGGTTTTTTGGTGTCTAATAGGGGGATTGAAGCTAATCCGGAGAAGATCAAAGCTATCACCTCTCTGGCTAAACCGGCGTGTATCAATGATGTGCAGCGCCTGGCGGGTCGTATCGCGGTGTTAAACCGTTTCATAAGCTAGTTGGGGAGAAGGCTATCCCTCTGTATCAGATAATGAAAAAGATAGATAACTTTGTCTGGAGTGATGCTGCTGATGCAGCGTTTGAGGATTTGAAGAAGCAGCTCATTGTACCGCCAGTGCTCACATCCCCTATTGATAAGGAGCCTTTACTATTATATGTGGCTGCTAATAGCCGGGCTGTCACTGTTGCCATTGTGGTGGAAAGGAAGGAAGCAGGAAAGGAGTATCCGGTTCAAAGGCCAGTTTACTATATCAGCGAAGTGCTCATTGTGTCCAAGCAGAGGTATCCACACTGGCAGAAACTTGTATATGGGGTGTTCTTGGCCAGCTGGAAGCTTAAACATTATTTTCTGGGCCATCCTATCACTGTGGTAAGCTCTGCTCCTTTGGGAGTTATCGTCCAAAACAGAGAAGTAACTAGCCGGGTCGCTAAGTGGGCCATTGAGCTTGCACCTCATGGATTAAAGTATGTGCCTCACACGGCCATCAAGTCTCAAGCACTGGTGGACTTCATCAACGATTGGACAGAGCTACAGATGCCTGAGGAAAAGCCGGATAACACATATTGGACTATTCATTTGGATGGGTCCAGGTAGTTGGAAGGCTCGGGGGATGGAGCTATTCTCGCTCCCCCTTGAGGTGGTAAATTTTGCTATGTTCTTCGTTTGATGTTTCCTTGTACTAACAACACAGCTAAGTATGAGGCCTTACTCCACGGTCTTCGGATGGCCAAGGAAATGAATTTAAGCCGGGTTAGGTGCTTTGGCGACTCAGATTTGGTGGCTCAACAAGTCCCTGGTACTTGGGATTCTAAGGACCCACTTATGGCGGCTTATCGGCGAGAGGTGGACGTCATTGCTAGTCACTTCAAAGGATATCAAGTTGAGCACGTTGATCGAAGGAAAAATGAAGCGGTAGACGCTTTAAGTCGGCTGGGCTCTCAACGTAAGCCGGTGCCACCTAATGTCTTTCTTGACGTCTTGCATAACCCGTTAGTTAAGGTTCCTATAGAGGAGGATTTGGCTATTCCTGACCCGGAGGCTCAGTTGGTGGTGGCTCTTCATGTAATCCCATATTGGAAAGTCCCTTATTTGGCCTATATGACCCGGGGTGAGTTACCTGAGGATGGGACCTTAGCCAGGAAGATAACCCGGCGGTCTAAGTCAATGTCGATTGTTAATGGAGAGTTACATCATTGCAGTGTCACAGGGGCGTTTCAACATTGTGTGTCTCCGGAAGAAGGTTGTGAGATCTTACGAGAAGTTCATGAAGGAGATTGTGGTCATCATGCCGGTTCAAAGTCCCTTGTGGCTAAAGCTTTCCGTCATGGGTTTTATTGGCTAACAGCTTATGCTGATGCAGAGGACTTCGTCCGTAGGCGTGATGGATGTCAGAAATTTGCACGACGTACCCATGTGCCGGCTCAAGAGTTAAGGATGATTCCTATTACTTGGCCATTTGCAGTTTGGGGGCTCGATATGGTTGGGCCTTTCAGAAGATCCAAGGATAAGAAGACTCACCTTTTGGTGGCGGTTGATAAGTTCACTAAGTGGGTAGAGGCAGAGACGGTCAGTAAGTGTGATGCAGCAACGGCGGTTCAGTTCATGAAGAAGGCGATCTTTTGTTTTGGCTTTCCACACAACATTATAACAGACAATGGCACTAATATTTCTAAGGGTGCCATGGAAGAATTCTGTCAACTTGAGCATATCCGGCTTGATGTGTCATCAGTGGCTCACCCCCAATCCAATGGTCAAGCTGAAAGGGCAAACCAATAGGTCTTGAAGGGTATTAAACCCCGGCTTATGGTTCCCCTATAGAGGATGCCGGGTTGTTGGGTGGAATAGTTGCCTTCGGTGCTATGGAGCATTAACACCACCCCAAATAGATACACATGATATACACCTTTCTTCATGGTTTACGGAGCAGAGGCAGTTCTCCCTAGTGACATCTGTCATGACTCGCCTCGGGTGGCGGCTTATGTGGAAGCAGATAATGAAAGAGCATGTCAAGAGGCACTTGATCTATTGGATGAAGAGCAGGACATAGCAGCAACTCGTTTGGTGATTTACCAGCAAGATATGCGCCGTTATCACAGCCGCCGGGTTAAAATAGAACTTTTCAAGAAGGCGACCTGGTGCTCCGGCTTATCCAGGATCAGACTGATAATGCACAAGTTATCCCAACCTTGGTAAGGACCCTTTGTGGTCAGCAAGAATCTAAACAATGGGTCATATTACCTTATCGATGTTCGAGACCACAAGGACTCACACACGTCGGAGGAGGAGACCCGCCGGCCCTGGAATATTGCTCAGCTTAGGCCATACTACACTTGAGCCACAGGCTCTCCTTATGTACATATTTAGACAATGTATATATTATGATTGATATAATAAACCGGCATCCCTGCTAAAGCAGGGCCTCTGTCACACATAAACACTGTTCTGATCATGGGATCAGAATAATATTCTGATCACAACATGAACTTCCCGAGTTACGCACCTGACCTTCCCCGAGTACTAGGTTGAACTTCAGCTAAAAGGTGTGCAAATGGGGCTTGCGATATACCGTTGGAAAGCTATGGACATCAGTATCATGACCCAAGTTAAATTTTTGGCAAAATGTAAGCGGTTTAAGAGCAGTTTTGAAAACCATTTTTTCTTCATACAAAAAACGTGAATCGTATTTTCGATCGCATTTTTAAACCGTTTATCTGAATGAGGCAAATAATATGGCGTTGGAAAGTTGCTGAAAAACTGCTCCTTCCACATGTTGAAAGTTTTCTCTAATTCCCTACAGTTAAAGAGTAATTCGGAAAATCGTAGAATTTCGCAAATGGAACACCCGAGTTTGTATTTTCGATGCCATTTCTAAACGACTAATCCAATTGAGGCAAATAATATGGTGTTGGAAATATTATGAAAATGCGCTACTTTTTCATGTTAAAAGTTTTTTCTAATTTTGAACGGTTTAAATGTAATTTAGAAAACGGTACAACTTCCACCGAGTTCGTATTTTCGAGCTAATTTTTTAACCGTACGTCCAAATGCAGCAAATAATATGGCGTTGGAAAGCTTGAAGAAATGGAAACTTTTTTGTATATATTGTTTATCCTAATTCATTACGATTTTATGTTAGTTTTGAAAATGGCTAAAAACGTATTTTTGCCGTAATTTTTACAAACTTTATCGGAATGGGGCAAATAATATACCGCTGACGGAAAATTCAAAACTTTTTCATGTTGATGGTTTTCTGTGATTCCTTGCCGTTTTCAAGTAATTTCGAAAATGGCGAGATCATTCGTTCTACCTTTATCGCGAAACAGATTCTTCAAAAATGCACCGTGTGAAGAACCTGAACTTCTCGGCATGTCTACTTGAACTTCACTCTGTTTTTCACGTGCTTTTTTTGCCCATTTCTCTCCATCCACTGCTCGTAGCTCTCCATCCACTCACCAGAATTGAGCAAGTGATATACCGATGGAAAGCTGCTGTAAACACGCAACTTTCCCGAGTTGATCGTTTTTTCATACTCGCGATAATTTTAAAAGTTTTTCATCTCAAATTCATTCACTATAGTAGTCGAACTTCGTGCTGTTTTCACGTTGAACTTCTATGACGTATTTTCGTTTTTAATTTTCCCATCCATTTCATCAGTGTTACACAAATGATATTCTCTTTGTACAAACCCCTCTCACATAGCAAATATTGGCAGAGCAGCAACTATGGATTTGAGATGAACAAGTCTCCCAGAGTATGACATTAAGGAAGCAATGCCAGATAGTCTGTGGTCAAGTCTTGATACCATGGGCATCAAATCTGCTACTTTAGGTCTTGTAGATCCCATTGGTAGACCAAGATATGTGAAAGGCATGGCTTCTTTTTTACAGTTGAAGGTATTTGCCAGTTCTTGAGCTTTATCATCAGTCATATTGATTGGAACCATAGAAGATTTACTATAGTTTACAACAAGCCCAGTGAACTGGCAAATAATCTTTCGTTTTTAAGATTGACTTTGTTAAGGCTTTTGATAAAGTGAACTACAAGGCTATCTTATTCATGATGAAACATCTGGGATTTAGCAACAAATGGATTAGATGGGTCTCATCTATCCTATCTACTGCTTCTACATCTGTCATCCTTAATAGTGTTCCAGGTAAATGCATACAATGTAAGTGTGGTGTCACACAAGGAGATCCTTTTTCCCCTCTTCTATATGTTATGGTTGGAGAATTGTTGCAAATCATGGTTAATGATGCTTGGAGAAATGGAACATTATCTTTACCAATTGAGACTAATTTTACTGAATGCTACCCCATCATACAATATGCTGATGACACACTGGTCATCCTGCTAGCCGATGAGGTACAAATTAGAAGTTTCATTGAGATACTTGACAATTTCTCAAAATTCACTGGGCTTGTTGTAAACTATAGTAAATCTTCTATGGTTCCAATCAATATGACTGATGATAAAGCTCAAGAACTGGCAAATACCTTCAACTATAAAAAAGAAGCCATGCCTTTCACATATCTTGGTCTACCAATGGGATCTACAAGACCTAAAGTAGCAGATTTGATGCCCATGGTATCAAGACTTGACCACAGACTATCTGGCATTGCTTCCTTAATGTCATACTCTGGGAGACTTGTTCATCTCAAATCCATAGTTACTGCTCTGCCAATATTTGCTATGTGTTGTATCAGAGTACCATTCTCCATACTGGGCCACTTTGAAAAGTCTGGTAGGAATTTTCTTTGGTATGGTAAGGATATCAACAAAAAAGGAAATTGTCTTGTCAAATGGGATAATGTTTGCTTGCCAAAAAAGGCAGGGGGCCTAGGTGTGTTAAACCTGAGAGCACAAAACAAAACTCTGCTTATTAAATTTCTTTACAAATTCTTCAACAAGCATGATATTCCCTGGGTTAACCTTATATGGAACAATTACTAGGACAATGATGAGGTACCTAGTTTCCCTACCATGGTGGGATCCTTTTGGTGGAGAGATTGTTGCTCTAATTTGCAAGACTTCAAAAATATGACTATATGCTATGCTGGGACTAGTGATACAATTAAGCTATGGTTAGATAAATGGTGTTCTCATACAATATCACAGTCAATGCCTCAACTATTTTCTTATGCAAAGAAGGCTGACACAACTCTTGCATCTGTCAACAACATGGAGGATAGTGAATTTTATGAATTATTCCACTTGCCTATGTCTTCTATTGCAGTACAACAGAGTATCAATCTTAGAGAGTTAATCCACAACAGAGAGAATAGCAGCTATCAGATTCTTGGAAATTCTATTGGGGTGACACAAAGTATTCTAATAATAGAATATACCTTGAACTAATGGGAAATCCTGTTGACGCTCCTAAACCCTATCAATGGATATGGAAATCATGCTCACTTCCCAAGCATAAATTCTTCTTCTGGCTACTGTTACAAGACAGATCAAACACTAGAGACCTACTCCACAGGAAGAATTTCTACATTAAGACTAGTAAGTGTGAATTATGTGATGATGAACCTAATGAACACCTAATGCATCTCTTTTTTAGCTGTGATTTCAGCCAAATCTTCTGGATGAACATTGGTTACCAATGGAACACTGATCATAACCTTATAGAATTGCTCTTGGAGGGAAGGAAGCAAGATACCCATGGATGCTTTAAAGAATGTTTGATTGCTGGATGCTGGAGTCTCTGGAAACACAGAAATAGCATTATTTTTTATCACAGGGTCAAGAATATGACATATTGCATTGCCACTTTCAAGGAGCACTTCAGCATGATTATAAAGAAGGCAAAACCTGGATTGAAGGAGGGCATGCAAAGCTGGCTAGATCACTTGTAGACTATTTATTATCTTGTACTACATCCATCATGTAAATCCATATGTATCTGTTTCCCTCTTATAAATGAAAATGAGAATCACGGTGGGGGTCTTCCCCACTGTTTTTGTCAAAAAAAACCACTCTCACAATACATTTTTTAACTTTCTCCGACCGAGGACTTGAATTTACACAAATGATATTCCTGTTGTTTTGAAGTAAATTAGAGAAATGACGAGATCATGATTTATGCCTTCATTGCGAATGGAAACGCACTGCGTGAAGTAGTTGAACTTCTCGGGCATGTTTGTTTTGACCCTCACTCTATTTTTGACATGTTGTTTTTTGCACTGCGTGAAGTAGTTGAACTTCCGGGGCAAGTCTATTTGAACTTCACTCTGTTTCACTTTATTGTATTGTTCTTATATGAAATACACATCATGTAGTACATGAACTTCTGGTTGTTATCACTTTGAACTTCTCGCTGGTTTGAGAGAATTATTTTAAAACACAACAAACAACATATTTTTTTATGTATTTTGGACATCTAAATACACGGTGAACCTCTCTCGCATGTTTTTTTTTAAACTTTTACTCGTCGAGCACTTGAACTTCTAGCAACCTTTTTTCGTTTATGAGTTGTTTTTAAAAGTGCAAAAAATGGCATTGTGTTTTTTATTTTTTGAACAGGTAAATCCTAGGTTTTAATAAACTCCGAACTTCTTTGTTATTTCAATATGAACTTCACCTTTTTATATTTTGAGTAAAGAATTGTATTCGATTTTTATACCGGAAAAATCAAACATGGAAATATAAGGTGAACCTCTCTCACAAGAATTTTTGAACTTCTCCGGACAGAACACTTGAACTTCTTTCAACAAACCTTTTAAGCTTTTATTTTTCTATACTTTTATTCTCACCGGAAATGCATTCCTTGCAGTAATTGAACTTCTCGTTGTTTCACTATGAACTTCTGCCACATTTTTGTGTATACGTCGAATTACACGCAATTGAAGGTTGGACGTCATTTTTTGCCATTTTTTAAAACATGTAATTGGAGGTCAGACGTCCCATTATGAACCATGCACGGAGGTGCATGTGAACTTCTTGCAACAAATCTGAGTTTTTTTATATACTTCGAACTTCTCTGCTATTTTAATTTCAACCTCTTAGTCATATTCTTAGAAAGGAAATATGTTTTTAGATAAGCATCAAACATTCTTTTTAAAAATTGAACTTCATTGTTTTATTTTTCATAGAAACGGTAATAATTTGAGTTTCCCATATACATCGAATTACTCCACTTTTTTAATTTGAACTTCATCATTTTTATTCTTTAGTAACAATGAAAATCTGAGTTTTTTTATAAATATCAAACTTCCCTATTTTTGTAATTTGGACTTCTTGGTTTATTCTTTTAGTGACGGCAAAATCTTAGTTTAGTCCCGTTATTTAAATTTCAACTTCTAGAGTTTTTTAGAAATGCTGATAATCTCGTTTTTTATGATTTTTGAACTGCTCTATGTTTAAAATTCAAACTTCTTATTTTTATTACAAGCGGTGAAATATCCGTTTCAAATTGCTCTCTTATTTTTGTACTATTGTGTTATTTTTGTGTGAACTTCTTATGTTCTTCCCGTCAACAGATTCAAATTTTTCATTTTTTATACATTGAAATATTGCTTTATTTTATTTTGAACTTCTTGATTCCATTCTTTAATAACAAGGAAAATCATAGGTTCTATAATTATCAAACTTCTCCATAGTTTTAATTTGGACTTCTTGGTTTTATTTCTTGTAGTAGAAAAAAATTCTAGTCTTGTAATAAACATCAAACCACTTTAATAATGGAACATTTCGTAGGATTTTTGCAAAGAGTAAAATCTGAGTTTTTATAAACATCATACCACTCCATTTTTTTAAATTTGGACTTCTTGGTTTTAGAGAATAAGTAAAGTTTGAACTACTCATTTTATTAAAGTTGAACTTCTGAGTTTTCTTTTTTGTTATGATTGGGGAAAATAAAAACTAAACATTTTTTCGCACACATCTAACCATTGTTGTATTTGATAATTCTTTTACATGAGACCATCCGAATTTATTCATGTACAAACTTTATTTTTGCATTTCGTATTTTGACCTTTTTGCAAATATCTTATATGAACATTCTTTGGGCATCTTTAACGCACTTATGGACGTGCACTTTTCAAGAACTATTCATTTTGGACTCTCACGCATGATGAAATATAGCTACAATGATGTGGGTGTTTTTATTTAATTTTAGTGCTTTGAAATATCTTTTTCTTTTAGGTAAAATAAGAAACAACAATTTAACGTGGCTCACAGTTGCTCCATCTAACCCCTCCGAGCGGCCCACCCTCCCTCCCGCACCACCTCTCCCCCGATCCTCCCGACCACCTCCGTAACGATGACATAACAAGGATGGAAAATGATATATCTATAGGAAGACCATCTGCAGAAAAGCCACATCATAATCTTTAACCATGGACAACAAGTTCAAACACAAAACCAAGGACTATAGTAGCTAAACTCTCGCAGAAATCTCTCTCTAGCATTCTAGTTGAACTTGAACAGTAGCGCACCAACATTAGCTAGAGGACGAGGTAGGACACAACAACAGCAGCTAGCAGCGACCACCAAATGGAGGCTGGGTCGTGACAGTGGCACTGAGATGGAGAAGGTGCAGGGCATGGCAGGCAAAAATAACTGTGATTGAAAAGTCTTAATCAGGTAGGTAGGCGTTACAAGAAAAAAAAATAGCAAGTACATCAAGTTTTAGTGCCTCTTTCACACATAGATGTGCAACAAAATTGGCATTCCTTCTTATATAGATGAACTTGAACCCCTGGAAACTTGTGAGATATGAATGCATCCCTCGAAAGCCATCGACCGCCTCAGAAAAAGACTTGGAATCCTTTGACATCATGCATCAAACTTGTCTTCAGTCTCAATAATATTATTTCATAATCCTTTTTCAATCACGATCAACATGGTTGTCCCTGCGAGCCAACTATCGGCTTTACGATTATGAAAATACTAGATTTTGGCAAATGTGTACGAGCTACTGAAGAAATTGAAGATAGTTGCAAACAATATACGAGCTACAACCTAACAATTTGCAAGCGCTTGAGTGAAGGCAACACCTTTGTTCTTCTTGAACTTCTCATTTTTCTTATTCTGAACTTGATGTTGTTATTTTTTTTTGCAACTGCCAGTGCCGGGAGGCCGGCTTCGCTCCGTCAGGTAGCCGCGTCCACCTCCTCACAGGATAGCGAGCAGGGGAGGAAGGAGAGATAGACCTGGCAGCAAGCGGGGGAGGAGCCGGAGTAGCGCTACATCAGGGATGCAGGGTGAACCTGAACCTGAAGTACATAACACACATGAAAAACACTCTTAAGTAATCCAAGCCCTATCAATTAGCAAGCAAGGACTAAGCTAGAAAGGAAAACGAACACACAAAACTAGTACTGGTGCACTAAGACATTTTAGCCAACATTTTGCATGCACACACAAAAACTAGAGAAGTGGAGAGTGAAGAAGCAGAGAGGAGGCACAATGGGTAGGGAACCTGCAGTGCTGCATCCGCATTCAGGGATGGGTCGGGGACGAAGGAGCTTGCTGGAGCAGCACCCACCACCCCATGCACGCAAAATTGGAGCTGGTTGAGATGATATTCGTCCTGGAAGAGTCGCCCTGCTGTTGTGGCATGACTTGGACTGCAGCGACCCACACAATTTTTGTTGATGCATACACAATATAGGAGATGAGCTTCGATTAGCGTCAATTAGCGCGCGCACATCTGGCGAGCACAGCGGCCCCAATCCCGGGAGTGGTGGCCCGACGGCGGTGAACAGCCAGTGCTTTGCAGGGCGGGTCCCGGCTGCGGCGCACTATGGGGTTCGTGCGGGAGGATGCAAGGCCGACCCCCTCCTCACAAGGCAGCGCCCTTCCGGGAGCCATGGCTGTGACAGGGATGAGCAAGATGTTGAGATCCATCTTACCTCGCACGACAGTGGCGAATGACTACAACTGGAGTCATTGGACTGCAATGGTGGGGTTGAGCTGGAGGATGCAATGGCGGCGGCGACATGCACATCAGTGCCGAGCAAAATAATGTGCCCATTTTTGTTTTCCTGCATTAGAAAATGTTTTGCAAGAGATTCCAGATGCTACAACTAGTTCTCATTAAATTGGAGGATACAAAATCAAATTCCAAATACAAATACATTTTTAATCTGGAACTAACAGAGGTTACAACAGAGAACAATCCCTGGTTTCTCAAATTGGAATTCATGCCCTTTTTATGTCATCGTTACAAACTAGACTTCTTTTTTTCTAATAAGAACACACACTATAAAGGAAAAATAGAAATTTCTTTTGCCATCCTTTGTGGAGCACATAACGGCAGGTGCAAGAAGTTCAGAGTGTGCAAGTAGAAAGGAAGAGGTTCAGAGAAAAAGACTGACACTTGGTCATGCTGCGGAGGCGTCCTGTAGTCCATACTTGTCTGGAGCAGCAGTAATGAGGACGGAACTAGAGAAGGCCAACGGAAATTTTGCAAATAACACTCCTCGCCACATCACATAATTTGATCTCCTCCAGTACCTGCTACTACTACTCCTCCTTGTTGGATTTGGGCACGGCCAACCTGACGACCAACAACAACAGTAGCACAGGTGGGTCTAATTTTCCATTAACAACCACTGTCATACGCTGACCATTGGAGGACAAGTCGTGGCTGTGCACGAGAGATGCAGAGGGACCAAGGGGAGCGTGGAGTGGATGAGGTAGGAGGGGCTGAGAACAGCATCATCGACAGCGGGGCTGACTAAGACGACCTGCGGAGGCGTCGGACGGCGGAGAGACGAGGCTGGAAGCTCGAACGGCGCGCGATGACCAGCTCAGAGGCGGTGCATGGGAGAAGGCAGGCTGCGGGGGTGGCGCACGGCGCCCGGTGCGCAAGTGACCCGAGAAAGGAGGCGGGATACAGGGTTGACCCACGGTGAGGTGGGAGGAGCTGGAAGTCCAGATCAGGGTCTCGGCGTGGTTCGCCATGGGGATCCATGGTGATGTATGGCGACTCGCTTGGGGGAGGGAGGTTGGAGCGCCGGCATCATCTAGGAGAGGCGAGTGGTGGAATGAGGAGGGCGCGAGCTCGGGAACGGCGGCGGCGGGCGAGCTCAAGAACGGCTACGGTGGCGCACTAGCTCAGGAACGGCGGCACGCGCGAGCACATGTGCCGGCAACGCGTGGAGGTGTGTGGATCCTGGTGGCGGCGTTGGTGAGAAGTTGGCGGTGTGGGGAGGTGGGTCGCGGCGGCGGTGGTGCGCAGGCGGCAGCGCAGGGATGTGGCGGCGCGGCGCACGGGGCTGCTTGGGTGCAGCGGCGAGGATCTGGGAGGTCGCCGCGGCAATGGCGGATCTGGGGGGATAAGATGAGGCATTTTTTTGTTTTGGGAAGTTCGGGAGGGCCCGACA
>NC_041388.1:149771110-149831355 GCF_002162155.2 Triticum dicoccoides
GCCACCAGGGAAATCACTTAGGGGCTTGGTCGTATTCGAACCATAGCTTAAACCCTCTTGATAGGCGTAAGGCCACCAGGGAAATCACTTGGGGGCTTGGTCGTATTCGAACCATACCTTAAACCCTCTTGATAGGCATAAGGCCACCAGGGAAATCACTTGGGGGCTTGGACATATTCGAACCACAGCTTATACCTTCTTGGTAGGCGTAAGGCCACCAGGATGATCACTTGGGGGCTTTGGTCGTATCCGTACCATAGCTTAAACTCTCTTGATCGGCACAATGCCACAATTATGCCAATTCAAAACCTCTTGATTTTTTAGGTTTATTTAATTCCACTTATCATACTTTATGGTTCTAATGCACCGGTGTTCATTAAACCGGCTTGGTTTTGACTATAAGTCGCCAGTAACATCTGATACTTATCAACACCCGGTCCAACTTTATTTATAAACCGGTAACATCTGATACTTATCAAGGTTCCGGTTGTGGGTTATAACCCTCATTACACTAGTTTGGGGTGATCAACCATCATAGGTATGATATCTTTTAATGATTATTATTTCCACCAGCTTTGATTATAAATCATGATAAATTCATGTTGGGGCAGTATAATCCGTCCTGCGGTAAACCGCCAGGACATTTTTTCTCTGTTGTATGAAGGAACAGCTTTAGGATGAATAATATCATCAGGCATACATGGCGTGTCTTCACATAACGATAAAGAAGTATCATAGAAACAACCAAATATGCACGAGGGAGTATTAAAGCAAAAGGTTTGAAGCTAGCCCATTACAAGGCATTTTGAGCCCAAAAGATAATGGTTTTTAAGTCTCAAATAGCAGCTGATAAACCGACCCCGGCTCATGAATCCTGACCCGGCTGACTGGATGGTTGCGCCTCACCCCTTGCCGGTTCGTCTTCCTCCACCATCTGGAAATTGGGTTTGGACCAGTCAAAGCCATGAAGGGCGACAAATTCAGACTCATCATCAATCAGACCAGACGGGTCAATCTCAGGGGCGAAAGTGTGCTTACGAATCGACAGGATTAAGTCCATCACTTTATAGGAAGGAGTCGCCATCTTCTTATTGTCTGCATCAAAACCCGGCTGATACTTAGTGAGGTTGGTTTCTTAACCGATAATGGTAGCACGAGGACGCGTTTCCTTGACACAAGCAGCAAAATCTTCTTGGTTGAAAGGTGTTCCATCTTCTTTAAAGCTGGGGGTATCCTTTAGCCACGTCTGCCGGGTCTAATTCTGGCACCCAGGCTTTAGCAGAGCATAAAGTTGTTACAGCTCCAGCTCTCGCGCATGATCGCTTGATTTCTTGGAATCGGCTGGGCAAGATAGACAGCTTCTTCAAGATGTCACTTAATAGAGTCGGCCATTGATTCACGGGGGAGATAGGGGCAAGCGTCCGTTGAGCTCCGGTGTACAACTGTTCAACCAACGTGTAAACCACCTTCAGCTTTACTATGGTATCCCGGTTCAGATTGCTGCTCTTGGGACCTGAAAATATCATACAATGAGTTAAGTGGCGGCTTATAATGGAATATATTTATTTGAAGTATGTAACAAAGTGACTTACCGAAGATTGCAGAAACCATTTGAGACACACGGTTCTTTAAACCGGTGAGTTTAGCGGTGACTTCTCCTAGAGCCGCTTCAGCCTTCTCTGCACGATGTGTTAAAACAATCTTCTCATTAGCCCAAGCTTATTTTTCCGCTGTGAAGTTGGTCTTCAATTTTTCGGTCTCAGAAACACTCAACTGGAATTTGGATTCAGCCTTCTTTGTCTCTATCTCTTGAGTCGCTAGTCGGGCCTTGGCCTCAACAGTTGGGATTCTAGTTCTGTGGTTGCAACCTGCATACATCATAATGTTGTTTCAGTTTCATGGCGGATTATAAAAGATAAGTCCCAAGTGTTTTGTCAACAATAACACTTGGCACTTCGGGGCTAATGTCTGTCAGCGCAATTTTTTTCAAAGGAAACAATTTTTCTAAAAAGTCCCAAGTGTTTTGCAGGCAACAACACTCGACACTTGGGGGCTAATGCATATTGCTTGACTTTTCTTTCTACAAGTGAGCCGTATAAGCTGTCCACAGTCTCAGCCGGCTCAGGCAGGTTATACGGTTTAGTTCAATGCAATAATTAGTACGACCGGCTCATTCATACTAATTAAACCGGCCCTTGGAGGCTAGTAGGCTATATAACTTATATGAGCCGGAGAACATACCTCATATTTTTGATGCATCTGTTTGACCATTTCAATTTCTGAGTCATGGCTGGAGTGCACTTGACTGAGATAACCGGATAGCACTTTACTAATACTCAGGTGAGCATAGTGGGAGACATCCAACCTCACCTTTTGCCTCTACATAACTTCTTGTTTGGCAGAGTGTCTTGCCAAGATAGTTGGGTTCCCCAGTTCAACGAATCTAGTGCTAGTGATTAAAACATCAACATTGTGCTTCTCCGGCGGGTTAGCTGAGCTTGACGAATCAATACTAGATGGATCAATAGTAGTTTCATCTGTAGACTGCTCGGGTAAATCAGGTTGAACGTTGAAGGCAAGGTCCTCTGGCCATTTAGCGTGTTCGGGCAGAAATGTTGACTGCTCCGGGTCTTCAAGATGTTCTGGTACGAGGTTTGGCTACTCCGGTTTAGTGGTTCTCGGATCCTCAGCCGGTTTTGTTACATTTGCTTTCTTGGGCTTTGCTTGACCGCTAGAAAGGATTAGACAAGTCAGTACAATGATACATATTTAAAGGTGTATAAGAAGGGTAGTTATCTTTACTCGGGGGCGGTCGTGAAAGCCGGAAATTGCGTCTGTGATGAATCGCAGGAGGAGGAACGGGAAATCTCCTATAAATATGGAATCAAAAAGAAGTGATGAAGGTAATTCATTGAATAAATACAAGGGTGAAAGTCAAAAATGAACCTCATTCTGGCGTTTCCAAGGAGATTTTGGTAAGCCGAAGGGTAAATCGTCATCTCCACCGGCTGGGTCTGCCGGCGGCTTTCATGTTGCTGTCGTTTAAAAATAAAATGAGGATCTAAATAAGCCAAGGGGTGTCAAAACCTTTCTTTCCGGGTTACCCGCCGAAGTTTCTGCCTTGGTAAAGGTTCTGAGTCGGTGGAAATAATATTTACCTCTTCTTCAACTGCCTGGCTGGCCCCCGTGTCATCCTGGTAATAGTCAATGTCAATAAGGTGGTTAAAAAGCATGCCAAGAGAGTCAAGGGCTACCTCCGACTCAGAGGTGTCATCCAGCTTGAGTAACTCAGAGGCGGTTGGCTTCTTCTTCTTCGATTTTCTGACGATTTTCTTGGCGGCTATCGCAGCAGCTCTAGCTTTCTTGGCAGCCTCATGGTCATACTTGACTTTCCAAAAGTCAGATTTAGCCCGTGGAAGGGTAGCATGTTGAAATTCATGCAAATATTTAAACTGCTGAAGGAAAAGAAGTCAAAGGATTTACCTCTGGCGCCGGGTTAAGCTTGCAAAAAGGATTTAACCCCACTATGCTACATCTTCATACTTGCTGTTGACAAGAGTAGTTGCCATTTCCGCAATGGCTTCTTCCGTCAGACGCAGGGAACTATGACGTAATGGATCATCTATTTCTCTGGTGTAGTTACACATCAAGCCGGATCGGCGGCTCAGAGGGATGATCCGCCATGCGACCCAACAGTGGATCAAGTCAACTCTAGTTAACCCATTTCCAAGTAAGGCTTGAACTTTTTGGATTGTGGGGACAAGTTTCTTGCATTCAGCGGCAGAAAGCTTATCAGGAAGTTGATACTTGGCGTCAAGACGTTCAGCACGGTAACCCGGCATTGGGTTTTCATCAGACGGTGAGGAATCCTTGCAATAAAACCATGTCTGATTCCAATCCTTAGGATGGCTTGGCAGAACTACAAAAGGGAAGATGGCATCCCATCTACGTTGAATTGAAATCCCGCCAAGTTCTAAGCTGGGACCATTGGTGTATTCGTTCTGGCGGTTCAGGTAGAAATATTCTCTAAAAAGCTCCACCAAAGGTTCTTCTTGAAGATAAACCTCACAGAAAACTTGGAAGTTGCAGATATTTGATATGGAATTGGGTCCGATATCTTGCGGGTGAAGCTTGAAAAAATGCAAATCATCTCTAAAGAATTTTGAGCCGGGTGGTGAGAAGCCCCTGTTCATGTGATCAGTGAAAACAATAATTTCACCGTCCTTCGGCTGAGGTTTCACTTCAGCCGGGTCAGGAGCATGGTAAGACATGACACTTTTTCCGGTAAGTATCCAACAATGACAAAGTCTTTCAAAGTACTTTCGGTGACTGTGGAAGGGACCCAGTTGCAAGTGGTCATCGTCTTTGGAGGCATGATGAAATGACAATCTAAAAGAAATAATTTGCCGGATCAAGTTAGTTAGTGGGACTGCAAATCAACAACTACAGAGCTTGTTTTAAGCAAGGGCTAATGATATATGAGGTACAGGTAAGCCGGGAGAGTAAGCCGCCATGGTTAAGATATTCAAGAATGACTAAAAACAAGATTGGCTAAATACTGAGATAAACAAGTTCCACATTTGGTGGTTATAAATTTGGATTTACTGCCGTTCAGGAAAAGGGGATAAATTCATCTATAAAAGGCGACAGTGGAAAAATAGAGAAGCCCTAGAGGAGATTTTCCACGGCGGGGATGTGATCTAGTATTAAAACAAGTGCTAAAACTACCACCGCGCAAGCTTTCCATATATTTTGGATCTAATACGTGGATCTAAATAAAGGAAAAGGAGGAGGAGGATGAACGCAGATGAACACCGAAGAACACCGATGAAACCCTAATGGCGAGATTAGTGATGAACAGAGGAAGACTTACTGGGGATGTAAGAGCAGTGGAGTTGCACCGCAGTTCTCTGGTTTTCTCAGGGCGATGCAGCGGCTGGAGTCGAGGACGAGGACAGAGGTCGACGGCGGCAGGGCTCGTACTAGGACGGCGCTCTGTGAGGAAGGAAGGAGACGGAGAAGAATGGAAGATGGCTTTCGGGTCCTATTTATAAGGAGACAGAAACAGGCAGGCACGAAAGACGAGGATGCCAAATGATAGTTATCCAGCTAATTGGGTGCCTCGATTTTCGGGAAGACATTAAGATAAAGATCTGTTAAGATGGCGTCGGGCGGGTTTCCAAAAATCTAGGAGATGACGTCATGGCGGGTTACAAGTTTTCGCAGCGGGAATGAGAGGATTTTTTCTAAGTATTGAAGGTTGACATGAACGAGTCCAAATCAACCTGGGCCTAATGTTGGGGATATGATTATTAGGTATGACCCGCCCAGGAGGGGCCGGGTCAACCCTATGAAGATTCATCACAATGAAGCCCAAGGTCACCTGTCGATTCATAGATAGGCTTAGTAGAGGGCCCAGACCCAAAGGCGGCTTAAAGCCCACGAGTATGAACCGCCATATATGTAAACTTGTACTGTAAGGCATGTGTAAAAGGTCACCGAGCCGGATACATTGTATAAGCCGGCCGGGACTTTGAGGGCCGCAGGGCATCTTCCTGTGTATATAAGGGGACGACCTAGCGGCGGCTTAGGGCAAGAAACAACAGATCGAGAGCCGGGTCAAGCATATTCGCTCCTTGCTCGTTGAAACCCTAGCAATACCAACTACAAACTGGACTAGGCTTTTACCTTCATCGTAAGGGGCCGAACCAGTATAAACTCTCCGTGTCCTTTGTCCTGTTTAACCCCTTTTAAGTTAACCTCAACACGATGGCTCCATGACTAAGTCCTCACACTAGGACATCTGCCGTGACGATTCCACAACAGTCACGGAACTCGCAAGTTGATCACCAAACATACATCAAGTGGGTCATGTGAATATCCCATTGTCACCACATATAAGCACATGCAAGACATACATCAAGTGTTCTCAAATCCTTAAATACTCAATCCGATAGGATAACTTCAAAGGGAAAACTCAATCCATTACAAGAGAGTAGAGGGGGAGAAACATCATAAGATCCAACTATAATAGCAAAGCTCGCGATACGCCAAGATTGTGCTAAGTCAAGAACACGAGAGAGAGAGAGAGAGATCAAACACATAGCTACTGGTACATACCCTCAGCCCCGAGGGTGAACTACCCCCTCGTCATGGAGAGCGCCGGGATGATGAAGATGGCCACTGTTGATGGATCCCCCCTCCGGCAGGGTGCCGGAATGGGGTCCCGATTGTTTTTTGGTGGCTATAGAGGCTTGCGGCGGCGGAACTCCTAATCTGGGTTATTTTCTGGAGGTTTCAGTATTTATAGGAATTTTTGGCGTCAGGAACAAGTCAGGAAGGTGCCCGAGTCGTCTACGAGAAAGGGCAGCGCGCCCGGGGGGTAGGGCGCGCCCCCACCCTCATGGACGGCCCGGGACTCTTCTGGCCCAACTCTTTTACTCTGGGGCTTCTTTTGGTCCATACAAAATCATCAAAAATTGGCACATCAATTGGACTCCGTTTGGTATTCCTTTTCTGTAAGAGTTAATTACACTTTTAATACATGAACTTGCATGACGGATACAAATTCATACATAAAGTTGAAAAATGTCATAAAGTAGTACAACAACTTGCGTTTGAGGTATATTTACATACATTTCGGATCCCAGGCCATTATCTCTCAAACCAAAGACAACACAACATTGACCTAGAAAGGCTAGCCAGTCCACCAACCGTTACTTGTTGTTTAATTAGTCATAATCTCCTTATATCATCGACATAATTGTTCTTGTTCTTTCTCCATATAATTTTTGAAACCAAATTGGCATGCCTGTCGGTTCACATTTCTACAGCCGTACTGCCCGTTTACTGGTTCCTCAGCTATTTTTTAGGCACTATAATTTAGGATGTATTCTTTACTAAGAGCTGCCTGATCATTGCCAGACCCTCCATACCTGCCCTAGATGCCCCGATGGGCTGCCTGATCATTGTCTGGACCAAAAAACGCCACCCAACCGGGCTACCCGTATTCGGCCTAAACGTCCAGACTTACCGATACTCTCCATATCCCGCCATATATGGGGCGAATATGGGAGTCCCGGCAGCGCCTGAGCACGCCCGCCACGTAGGACTGACCGCTGGTGTCCCTGGCAATTTGGTCATATCAGCTTCCCCTGTCCTTGCTTGAGCAACACTCTTCTCTTCTCTATTCACCCTCCTCCGCATTATCATCACCAGACTTCCGCTGGCATCGGTGCTCCGCCGCCATCCCAACTCAGGGCTTCACGACCAGACGCCCCAACCCACACTGCCGCCGACCAGGTCGCCATCGGACAAGGTTGCCGCCACCGGACGGCTTCCCGGTATGTCAAACTCCCCCATATTTTCACCCCGCGCTCTATGTGTTCGATGAAATGTCTAAGCTGATTTTTGATTCTTTTGGTCAATACTTCCATTTCACCAATGGATTCGGCATGTAAATCAATAAACTTTGCAAATATCCTTGGACAACTTGGTTTTCCCCCCGGTTTGTTAAAAAAATACTTCTGGTTTAGTGGGCTAGTAAGCCAAACAATTACTTGAAAGTAAAGTATCACTCGCGTGTAGTGCATAGTTTTTTATTCAGATCAATTGTACCTCTAAAAGATATATAAAATCACTATATACATCTGAACCAGTAATAATATGTAGCTCACTGGTTAGTCGATCACCGCTTGCCGCAAACTCTCGAGTTCTAGTCCTGCGGGAGCAACGCGTCTTTATTTTTCTTCCTCTTTTCCCACTTACAGGTGGGCCCCACACTTAGAGACCACATGGATTTAACATGGAGATATCCTAAAAAATGTTAACTGGGAGATAACATCCATGGACGGAAATGTATGTAAATGTACTTCAAACATAAGTTGTTGGACTAATTTGTGTCATTTTTTAACTTTATGTATGAATTTGTACGCTCCGTGCAAATTTATGTACTAAAAGTGTTATTAACTCTTTCTGTAAAACTCAAAAACAAGGAAAAACAGAAACTGACACTGGGCTCTAGGTTAATAGGTTAGTCCCAAAAATCATATAAAATAGCATATAAATGCATATAAAACATCCTAGATGGATAATATAATAGCATGGAACAATCAAAAATTATAGATACGTTGGAGACGTATCAGCATGGTGTCACGTCATATATGTCATGGTAACAACATTTTCCAATTTGGGCCAAGCTTTATTACAAACCTCTTACAAAAACTGGAGCTTCTCTCAAAGAAGCCTCGTGGTTCTGATAGGGAAATGTGTCCCCCTTGTGGGCGAAACGTAATAACTGCCTCTTTTCGCCTTGTATTTTCTTCTACGGGCAACATGGAATGACAGGATATCTGTGTTGAAATTTAAACGATATTCGTTGCGTATTCTCGCCTTGAACTTTGTTTTTTATAGGCAATATAGAATAACAGGACTGTCGGGCTAAAATTTGAAACTGTTCAGGGTTCGTTTGGCCTTTGTGTGTGTGTATATATAATATTTTGAATAATATTATGATCACAACCTGACCTACCCCGCTAGTAGTACGTTGAACTTCCCTGTGAACTAGGTTGAACTTCCGCCAACATTGCCCAAATGGGGCTTGCGATATACCGTTGGAAAGCTATGGACCCCAATATCATGACCCAACTTAAATTTTTGGCAAAATATAAGTGGTTTAAGAGCAGCTTTGAAAACCGTTAATTCTTCGCACAAAAAACATGAATCGTATTTTCGATCGCATTTCTAAACCGTTTTTCGGAATGAGGCATATAATATGGCGTTGGAAAGCTTCTGCAAAACCGCTCCTTCCACATGTTGAAAGTTTTCTCTAATTCCCTATGGTTAAAGAGTAATTTGAAAAAACGTAAAATTTCGTAAACCAAACAGCTGAGTTCGTTTTTTCGATGCCATTTCTAAATGGCTAATCCAGTGGAGGCATATGATATGGCTTTGGAAAGCTTATGAAAATGCGCTACTTTTTCATTTTGAAAGCTTTTTTCTAATTTTGAATGGTTTAAGAGTAATTTAGAAAATGGTCCAAGTCCTACCGAGTTCGTATTTTCGAGCTAATTTTTTAACTGTGCGTCCAAATGCATCAAATGATATGGCGTTGGAAAGCTTGAACAAATGCGAAACTTTTTGGTATGTATTATTTCTCCAAATTCTTTACGGTTTTAAGTCAGTTTTGAAAATGACGAAAAACATTTTTTTGCCGTAATTTCTACGAACTTTACCGGAATGGGGCAAATAATATAATGCTAAAAATCTAGGGAAAATGCGAAACTTTTTCATGTTTATGGTTTTCTCTGATTCCTAGCCGTTTTCAAGTAATTTCGAAAACAGCGGGATCTTGCGTTCTGCCTTTATCGCGAAACAGATTCTTCGAAAATGCACCGTGTGAAGAACCTGAACTTCTCGACGCGTGTACCTGAACTTCACTTTGTTTTTCACGTGAATTTTTTTCTCGTAGGTCTCCATCCACTTCTCGTAACTCTCCATCCACTCAACGGAATTGAGCAAGTGATATACCAGTGGAAAGCTACTGTAAGCACATAACTTTCCCGTGTTGATCATTTTTCATACTCGTGATGATTTTAAAAGTTTTTCATCTGAAATTCATTTGGCATAGTAGTTGAACTTCATACTGTTTTTACGTTGAACTTCTGTGACGTATTTTCGTTTGTAATTTTCTCATCCATTCGTCAGTGTTACACAAATGATATTCTTGTTGTACAAACCTCTCTCACAATAATTTTTTTAACTTTCTCCGACGGAGTACTTGAACTTATAACGAGAACAAATTTAGCCTTTTCATTTTTATTCTTTTTAATACAAAATGCACATCGTGTAGAACATGAACTTCTCATAGTTTATCAACCTGAACTTCTCTCGGTTACGTGAAAATATCTAAGTTTTTTATAAATATTAATCTGAATTTCTTAATCCTTTTTTTGTGAATTTTAAAGCGCTCCATTTTTAAAAGCTGAACTTCTTGTTATTTTATTTTTTGAACTTCTTATTTCCATTCTTTAATAACGAGAAAAATCTGAGTTTTCTATAATCATCAAACTTCTCCATATTTTTAATATGGACTTCCTGGTTTTATTTTCTTAATTTTTTTATGAAACTTTGAACTATTGTATTATTAAAAGTTGAACTTCTTGTTTTCATTCTTAACAAATCTGAGTTTTTATATACTTTGAACTTCTCTGTTATTTTGAATTGAACTTCTTAGTCTTATTCTTAGAAAAATATGTTTTCAAAGAAGCATCAAACATTTTTTTTTAAATCGAACCTCACACATTTATTGTTCCTAGGGATGGAAAGAATTTGAGTTTCCCATAAACATCAAACTACTCCTTTTATTTTAATTTGAACTTCTTTAATTTTATTCTTTAGTGACAAAGAGAAAGCTATTTTTTATAAATATTGAACTTCTCTATTTTTATAATTTGGACTTCATGGTTTATTTGAAATACTTTCTTTTTCCATTTGAACATCTAAATACACGGTGAACCTCTTTCAAAAGAATTTTTGAACTTTCCCGGACCGAGCACTTGAACTTCTACCAACAAAACTTTTAGACTTTGCCCTTTTATTGTATTTTTCTAATACGAAACACACACCATGTAGTACGTGAACTTTTGACAGTTATCGCTTTGGATTTATCTTTTGTTTCTCGTTAGTAATTGAAAAAATCTGAGTTTTTATAGACATCGATCCGCTCTAACGTTTTACAAAACAAAATTATAGTTTTTTCCGCTTTCTATGATTTAATTTTTTGTCTCGGGACATTTTTAGGCATTTTTTTGTTGTCAGTGAAATGGCCTAGACGAACCTTTTTTTCATTGATGATTTCCTTCAGTATATGGTACACGTGAACTTGTGAATTTCTAAAACATGAACTTCACATTTATATCTAAAACAAGAATTTCTAAAACATAATGGTTTAGCTTTTTAGAAATATACTTCGGGGCGTATATAATCGTCAGTGTTGAATTATTTTGAATACAAGCTCAAATTATTTTAAACTTCTTGGTTGTCCTTTTAGAAAGATGGATAACTATTTTGAACTCCGTCGCTCGTTATTTAAGTTTAACCTTTCAGAATTATTTTATTTAGTAACGGTGAAACTCTTTTTTGATAAACTTTTAACTTCTCTATTTTCATTTTAACCTTCTTGGTTTTGTAATACATATTGAACTTCTTCGTTTTTAAAATTTGAACTTCTAGTTTTTATTATAAATAGATTCAACATATTACTTTTATTCCTTTTTTGGATAAGAGAAACAAAAACTGTATTGTACAGTGAGAAGTTCATTTTTTTGCATTGTGAAAAGTGGCATTTTGTTGTAAATTTGTTGTTGTTTTATTTCTATCTGTTTTTACAAAATGAACAATGCATGTTTCGCTGGGAGAAATGCACAAACGTTGAATGTATAAGGGAAATTACTACATGCTTATGCAGGTGCAGAAATCTGAATTATTTAGAGAAGGGAGAAACTCTGAATTTGTAGCTCGATAGAACCTGAACTTCTGCTTTCTTTGTGATTTGGGAGTCTGGGTAAGTTAATATCATTAAGGAGCAGCAACGGAATAGTATATGTTTGTGTACAGATCCAAGAGCATAGCTTTCACAAAACTTGTATGAAGATTATCTCCAAAGAAGCAGGGACCAGGGGACTAGTCGGTCGCAGGAGATGCATCAATTGCAGAGTTGAAGCACGTAAATGGAAAAAAAATCTAAGAAGTCCAAGTATTGTTACAACGAGAGCACTACCCGATGCAGTTGGAATGGCTGCACACGCACGACGATCTGGCCCCGATCCAAAGGGAGTGGCCTTGGAAGAGGAGGCACACAACAGTGCGTACCAGATCTCTCCAATCCACACGGGCCACGAGGATGAATGATGAGCTGACCACACAAAAGTAAAACTGAAAAAAAGTGTCCATGGATCCGGTACATACAATCTCCTATGAGCTTTGAATCTGAAGCAGGTCGGCAGGGTTACTGACCGTTGCGAGTGAGAGAGACCATGGATGGATCCTCCAAAAGAGAAGAATCCTGCAGTGCTCACCATTTTGTTTACTGTCAGCTGCTGGTAGATCCTGTCGGTGAGGCGACGAGGTCTCACCGGCGCTAATTAATCTTGAAACCCATGCCGGTGATCTTAAGTCTGCATGAGTATATAATTAGCGCCAGTGGGGAGACAAAAGTTCAAGTACGCGTAAGCTAGCTTTGCTCCCCGCAGGGTGAACGCATGGGGGATCACGCGGAGGTGAATGGAGGCCCGACATGTGGCCTTGGACAGCCGAATCATATAGATACAAGGGCGGCGCTGGCGGGAGGTCCATCCAACCACCACACGTAGGTGGCCTTGGACTGAGGTGAAGCATCAATGACGGATCCGGCCCCAGCTCTGGCCGGTGAACTTCGTGCCGCGGCCCAATCGACCTGCAGGAGCATGGTGGGGAGACGTGCATGGGATCTCTCCCCGATGGTGATCCAGGGCGGCGCCGGCGCAGGTGTTCAGCAGCGGATGGTTGGCCGGGCCTCGCTCGTCAGAATTTCGGAGATGGCAATGGATCCAAGAGGAAGGGCAGGAAGCGGTAGGAAGCGGGGTAAAGAGGAGGTGCTGGGGTGGGCGTCGACGGTGGGAGGCACGCCGGAGCCGGATGGGCGGTGGCCGGAGGTGGGCAGGCGGTTTGGTAGGGAGGATTCGGGAGGCGACGCGGGAGGTGGGCGGCGGGGGATGGGGGATGGGTGTTTTTTTTCTTCGTTTGAATGCTCTGATCTCAGGAACACCTCATCGCCCCTATATATAGAGCATTGTGATCCAAATAACTATATTACTAATTACTTAGTTTTCTATGCATTTAATGTAGTCCATAATTCAAATTTGAACTACAACCACATGCTCCAGTGAAGCAAAATGGGTGGGAAATCGTACATGTGTCATTGGGTGCATGTTTAGGTCTCGTTTAAGGAATGAGAATGAATTACAAACTTGTCGTCATCCTGAAACATTGAGAATCTTAGTTTTTAAATCCCAGTAAATCAAAAAGTCACCCAAAAAACAAGAAACTTGGCATGGTTTCATGACATGGCACATATATGCCGTGGTAAAAAATCATCCAGTTTGAGAAGAGGCACACACATTAGTAGCTAATGAAGTCCTTTTTGAAACAAAAAGCTGACACGTTAATATCGCAAATGATTGTATTACATTTACCATGTCGAAATTTAACCATACCCGGTGGCGTGCGTGCAGCTGTTTGATTAGACGGGACGAGCGTGAGAAGTCCGCCGTGCAGGCTCGACAGGATGCACGCGAGCAGTCCGCCGTGTCGTGGTACTAAGTTTGACAATAGAATGGGGGGTAGATATGAGGAGGCAAGATCCTAGCTACGGTGAAGTTGTGCACGCAAGATTTATGAGTTCAGGCCCTTCCCAGAGGAAGTAACAGCCCAACGTCTCGGTCCCCAGAGGCTTGGTCGATTGGATTATGCGTGAAGTTACATAGGGTGCGAACCCTTGTCCCAGAGGAGGGGGGTGGCTTATATCGAGTGCGCCAGGACCCCAGCCATCCCCCGTTACACAGGGTTCAATGTACATAAAGAGAGGACGCGACTGGTAACGCCAACATTAAAGTGATATAAATGACCCTTAAGTCTACTGAGTGAATGTCCGACCATTGCCATCCAAAGTAACCATAGATATTCTGTACTCTGAGTGGTTCCTGATGGTTGAATGATTATATCCTGGTCGAATGGAATTGAGTTATCCGAGTGGAACTCATGGTCGAGTGTGTTGCATCTTGAGGTGATTCCAGTCGGTATAGTTTGCTGTCCTTTGAATGTCTTTGACTATAGGGCAGTGCCCTTGGGAAGGGTACTTAGATCAGGTATATTGCCCTACCCCAGGTACATGTCATCGTCATTAGCCCCCGAATGGTTCTGGATCCGAGCGGAGATGGAGTTGAAGATGGTTTCGACCCAATCTTTGCGCCGCGGAAGCATATTACTTAGTTTGGAGAACCATGCAACAACTTTGACTTCATTTTTAGTTGCCTTGAGCCATTCAGAGATTATTGAGTGAATTTTGCTGATAAGCTTCGACTGTTGATACTGCATAAAATCTCCAGCGTGATTGACTGCTCTGCCGTTTCCGGATCTCACGGGATTCGAAATTTGGGGAAGCGCATGGGGCGGAGAGGGCCATAGTAATCAGAGCGGATTAGGCAAGGTGCCTCGATCCTTGCGCCACCTTTTTCATCACGTACTGCGCACGCGACTATTATGGGATTTGACAGGATCGCCTGGACCCACAAGTCAGCCACTCAGGGAGCCAACCCATATAAGGCGTTCGGGCCAGGGCCTTTGCACTATGCGCCACATTTCCCCCTTCTTCCTCTGCTTCTCCACCGCATCTGCTCTGCTCTTAGTGCCGCCGCCCAGTCCAAGCTCAATCGGCCGCAATGGGGAAGGATAGGATGGTGACTCTGGAGCGCGTGAAGGGGGTGACAACCAAGGCGAAGGGGAAGAAGACAAGCCGGGCAGGGTCGTCATCGAGAATTGGCCTGCTGCCCGGCTGGATCCAGGGCGACTGGATCTGGTCGATGATCCATTGAGAAGACATGGAGGATTTGATGGACGGGAGCTTGATTCCCCACAAATCTTGGCGGCTTCTGGAGGACGAGACCGAGCCGTGACCGCAAGAGGGTGAGTGCGTCCTTCTTGCGACCCATGTCGACCGCAGCTTCTCTTTGCCTCCCCACCCCTTCTTCCGGGGTTTCCTGAACTTTGTTGGAGCCCAACTTCATCACTTTTCTCCCAACAACATAACATACCTTGCCGTATACGTGTCCATGTGTGAGAAATTTCTGGGTTGGCGACCGCACTGGGCCTCTTCAAACACATTTTCACCTGTCATTCTCAGTCGGTAAAAAAGGCCAATCCGAGTGATGAGAGGACACACGTGATCCAGATGTGGAGAGGTCCAGGGATCCAGATGAGAAATAAAAGCACTTTCCCCGCCATGATTTTTCCCGAGTCAGTCAGGGGGTGGCAATCGACTTGGTTCTATTGTAAGGACCAACCGACCCCAGGCCAGTCGACTGGCCTTCCCCCGTTTTCCATAGAATGAGTAGAGAAGCCTTCTCCTTTGAGAGTGACTCCGGCTGAAAATGCAGAGGTGAATATGTTGGTTGAGCGAGTGGTCCAACTTGTCCGCGATGGGGTGACTGGCATGGACTTGCTAGAAGTTTTTGTCAGTCGACGCATCCAGCCACTCCAAGCCCGTGATCATCCAATGTGGATGTACTCTGGTGTTGAAGATAGTACTCGGATCCACCTAGAGGATGTCGATGAGGGGACAGTGGCGCAGTGGCTGCAAGGTATTACTGGCAACAAAGACAACCCCGAGGGGTCTAGGAGGGTTCCTCCACTCGAAAACACCATCGAACCTGACAAGGTCTTATTCTTTCCTCCCAAGTGTATCTTGCTCTAATATGTGTTTGGTCTTGAAACTGATTGATATCCACTCAACCCCGTGTATTGTAGATCTACACTGAGATGCACTCGATGCCGAACGGAGAGCAGGAGGATGAGGGAGAGGCGAGTGGAGGGGACAATGGCGAGTGGCATTCTGACAAGGGGAGACGAGGAGAGCGAGGACTTGAGCAGTGGTGAGGAGGTCGACTCCCCTCCTCGCATGGAAAGACGCTCCAAGCAGAGGCAGGACCCGGCCAGTGTCCATGGCAAAGCGACCCCGTCGACTGAACAGACTTCCAAGCGCACAAGGACATCTTCTCCTGCGCCGACTGAGAAAGCCCCGAAGCAACTCAAAGTCATGCCGCCAAAACCCCGGAAGGACTTGCCCAAGATCAAAGTGGACATCTCTATCGCTTCTGGGTAATCACTGAGCTCGACCTCTTATTTTTAGCGTGACCCGTTCTTTGGTCGATTCACTTTCCTATTTTAACCGAGTAAATTCTGAAATTTGCAGTGCTGCCGCTGGGACTTCAATGTACCAAGATGATGAAGACGAGGAGATGGAGGATGCAGTCACCTCCCACGCGGGTATAACTTTGGTAATTTGGTCTTTACTTTATTAGCCATTTTGATGGTTGACTGAACTCATATAACTGATTGCTTTGCAGCTCCACCAAATGTCATTGAACTTCCAGATGATGACGAAGATGTGGCACAGAGAGTCATGGGGAGGAGGGGTAGGACTTAGAGAAAGAAGGCACCAGCTGGCGAGACGTCCCAGTAAACGCCGGTGATGGAACCAGTGGTTCAGCAGTCCAGAGACGTGAACCATGCTTCTGTTACTTTTCCTATTCCAGTGTCAGCTGAACGCCCTTCCTCGTCGACTGCACAAGTCCCTGATTCATCTGTCCAGCACCACGCCTCGGATCCTCAAGCTGCCATGACTGGACCCACGTCTCCACTGGTCATCACCCATCACGTCCCGGAAGACCAAGTAGGCGCTGCTTCAGAAGCAATACGCCAAGCAGGCTTGATGATGGAGCGGATGAAGACAATGCACGAGACCAGCCAAGCCACCTATGATGCCAGTGCAGCCCTCCAAGCTAATGTCCAGGTTAGTTGGTTTCCGACTGTTCTCCTATCTTGACGCTTGTTCTGTTAGGATATGCTACCCGAAAAACTTGCATTGTGCATCCATCTGTCAGTCTGTTCTTCACATCTATATGCATGCTGGGTGTTTCAATTTATGGTGAGTAGTCTTTCCAGTTGAGTCGACTAGGTTATGTCAATTGCAACTTTGGACTAGTGGGGGCACGCAGAGTGCACCCACTGGGTGTAGTCCCCGAGGCCGCCGTCGAATGTATGATTTGGCAGGGGTCTTGATGAAAATATCTTGTTGTTCAGTTCTTCCACTCGGTCTGGGCGGACCATGTCGAGTGGAACCTGAACTAGTGGGGGCACGCTGAGTGCACCCACTGGGTGTAGTCCTCGAGACCGCGGTCGACTGCAGGCAGTCGGTTTGGGTCTGAGAATAACTGTTGCCTCTTTTTTTACTCGGTTTGGGCGGACCATGTCGAGTGGAACCTGGACCAGTGGGGGCACGCTAAGTGCACCCAGTGGGTGTAGTCCTCGGTACTACTGTTGAATGTTTGATTCTGCAGTAGTCTTAGAGTTCTTTTCACTCGGAAGCGAATAATCTTCGATTCTGTCCGCTGATGCATCTTTTACTGACTTTAGAAATCTTGTGAGCTCATCTCCAAGTTTTCTGAATTCAAGGAGAAGCAGAGACAGCTCAACCTTGATCTGGAGTTGGCCAAGCAGAACTTGCAGAAGGCCAAAGACGAAACAGCTGGTATGGAAGGTAACAACTTGTCGACTATGTAATTGGATTGTTTCTCTAGTCGTCTCCTCATTCTTCTCTCTGAACCGAGTGCTTGTTTGTTGTATATATATATTTTTAGAGAAAATGAGGCAGGCTCTGGCACAGAAGGATCTTGATCTTGCCGCAGCGCAGAAGGAGGCTCAGGAGAAAGCAACACTCGCCGATAAGAAGCTAGCTTCAGTCGGGGCGCTCGAGGAAGACAACGCTAATTTGAAGACATCTCTTGCCAAGGCCAATCGATAAGTGACCCGTCTGAAGAAAGACAAGGTAGCTTTGAACGATAAGATTGAAGGCATTTCTCACAAGAGAAGTGACATAGAGGGCTATATGGGAGCACTCACCAAGAAGATATTCTTTATGCTTGAAGGTATCTTTCCTTGTCCGACTGTTTTGCTGTCGTCGAGTCACCATAAATCGGCCGACTCATTATCTCTTTATGGTTGCAGAATTCTGTCAAAACATTAAGGAAGAAACTGGGAGAATCGAGACAAGCTTGGACCCCATCAATTCTCCTGTCAATGATGAAGCTGCTATGAATGTGCACCGACTGGAGTCCTGTCTTGCCAGCGTTACAGACTACCTCGCTCGCCTGAAGGTTGCGGTGTCGCGGATCGACACGGTGCTTTGGCCGAAGGAGACGCTCCAAAATGACCTCGAATCCTTGATGACTCGACTCAATGAGATCCCTAGTCGAGTGCAGGAATGGAAGAAGTCATCTGCTCGATGCGGTGCTGACGTAGTTCTGTCACTTGTTCAAGTCCATTGTAAGGAGGCTAAGGAAGAAAAGCTAGCAGCGATCAAGGTTGCCAACACAAAGAGACTCGACTTCCAGTCTTTCATGGAGACCTTCATTGCTGCCGCTACTCGAATTGCAGATGGAATCAACCTAGATGAGTTCGTTGAGCCTGCCAGTCCCCCTCCTGAGGAGTGAACAAACTTTTTATGATCTTATTAAATTTGCCTCGGTATGCCGAGTGGTTTTGTAACCGTTAAAACTCCTTCGGGCCGGATGCACGAGTACTTTAATCTGCTATCTGGAACCTCGTAGGATTTATCTAAACTTTGTTGGTTTTGAATCTCTTGGCTCTGAGTGGAATTTGATTCTTCAGTCTGAATTGCTACTGACTCTGTGGTGCAGCTCAGTAGAGTGGATCATGAACAAGGGCACTCGGTACTGTCCATGACCTGCACCTTGTCGTCCTTGCGGATTAGGATGGAACAGACATTGTATTTCTGCCGCAGCTCTGAGGATAAGGTCGCAGTTGACCTGCACCTCGTCGTCCTTGTGGATCAGGATGGAGCGGACATTGTATTTGTGCCGCATCTCTGAGCGTGTTTTTAAACTTAGGCGAGTGCGGGACTGCAGCTAAGCCTCTGAGTGGGAGGATTTCTCTCCACTCGGTAGGTTTTTTTAAAACTTAGACGAGTGCGGGACTGTAGCTAATCCCCCGAGTGGGAGGATTGCTCTCCACTCGGTAGGATTTTTTTAAACTTAGACAAGTACAGGACTGCAGCTAAGCCCCCGAGTGGGAGGATTGCTCTCCACTCGGTAGGATTTTTTCAAACTTAGGCGAGTGCGGGACTACAGCTAAGCCCCCGAGTGGGAGGATTGCTCTCCACTCAGTAGGATTTTTTAAACTTAGGCGAATCGGATTCACAGCTAAGCCCCCGAGTGAGAGGCTTGCTCTCCACTCGGTAGGATTTTTGAAACTTAGGCGAATCGGATTCGTAGCTAAGTCATCCACTGGGGGATTTCGGACAGATGTAAAAGTGATAACAATCATCTAGGAGATTGTAAAACCACGTTGTCGGTGTCAAAACCGGCGGATCTCGGGTAGGGGGTCCTGAACTGTGCGTCTAAGGCGGATGGTAACAGGAGGCAGGGGACACGATGTTTACCCAGGTTCGGGCCCTCTTGATGGAGGTAATACCCTACGTCCTGCTTGATTGTTCTTGATGATATGAGTATTACAAGAGTTGATGTACCACGAGATCGTAGAGGCTAAACCCTAGAAGCTAGCCTATGGTATGATTGTATGTTGTCCTACGGACTAAACCCTCCGGTTTATATAGACACCGGAGGGGGCTAGGGTTACACAGAGTCGGTTACAAGGGAGGAGATCTACATATCCGTATTTCCTAGCTCGCCTTCCATGCCAAGGAGAGTCCCATCCGGACACGGGATGAAGTCTTCAATCTTGTATCTTCATAGTCTAATAGTCCGGCTGTCCGGAGACCCCCTAATCCAGGACTCCCTCAGTAGCCCCTGAACCAGGATTCAATGACGATGAGTCCGGTGCGCAGTATTGTCTTCGGCATTGCAAGGCGGGTTCCTCCTCCGAATACTCCATGGAAGATTTTGAACACAAGGATAGTGTCCGGTTCTGCAAAACAAGTTCCACATACCACCGCAGAGAGAATAATATTTCCACAAATCTAATCTGCTGACACGTTTTGACTACATGACATCACGCCATGGCCCGGTCATTATTTGAACCGTTTTTCTCAAATAGCACCGCACATATCGCGAGGCGGTTTTCTTGACATGTCTTGTCAAAGCAGAGATCGTGTTCCCCTCATTATGGGATTCTCATCGATACGGACGTGGGTAACCCAACTGCGCCATCAATTACGGCTCTTGGGGAATAAGCTCTTTTACCAGGCAAGTGGGGAGGCGCATTGCCTCCTCCGCCCTTATAAAGGGACGAAGATTCACTCTTTTCACCCACGCCTTCTTCCTCCTTGCTTACCCATTCCCGCACACTCGAGCTCTAGCGCCCAAGCTCGCGTTCTTCTTCTCAAACCACTCCAAGCATGCCCGGAGCAGGAGGCAAGTGGATGGTCTCCTCCGTCACGGAGGAGAACATCAAAAAGTTACGGGAAGCCGGATATCTAGCCACGGATATCGCGCACCGACTGCCAGATGCGGAGCAGATCATCCCAACGCCCGAACCCCATGAGAGGGTAGTTTTTCTTACCCACTTTGTCCGTGGATTGGGATTTCCCTCCACCCATTTGTCCGCGGGCTCATGTTCTACTACGGGCTGGATTTTCATGATCTGGCCCCCAATTTCATCCTCAACATCTCGGGGTTTATCGTCGTGTGCAAGGCCTTCCTCCGCATCAAGCCCCATTTCAGCCTGTGGCTGAGGACCTTCAATGTCAAACCGAAGGTAGTGGTCGGACAGCAAGCAGAGTGCGGAGGCGCCATGGTGGCAAGGTGCCTAACATCACTTGGCTTGAAGACTCCTATGTGGAGACCATAAAGGGGTGGCAATCGGGGTGGTTCTACATCACCGAACCACGCGACACCAACTGGGTGGCGGCCACCGAATTCCGATCCGGAATCCCCACACGGCTCACCTCCTGGAAAGAGAAGGGCCTGTCCTGGGGTTCCTCGGTAGAGCTGAACGGACTCTAGACCTGCATCAAGAACATGATGAGCAAGAAAATTAAGCTTGTCAACGTGGTCCAGGTCATGCTCTTCCGCCGGATTCTCCCGTGTCAACAATGGGTATTCAACTTGTGGGAGTTTGACCCGGCCAAGCACCAGACGCTACGAGAGCTCTATGGCATGACGCACGAGGACGTCTGGAGGGTCCTGTTTAAGGGCGCCGAGGTACCTCCTTCCCTCACCGAGGACCGCGGACTCAGCGCAAAGCGCCGCGCCAATCCGGTGAGTTTTTATATTTCACAGGGTATCTATTTGCCCAGTTTAATCATGTGCGTGATCTAAGCCTTCCATGCCTTTAACAGGACTGGGTGAAGACAGCGGAGCAGATCGATTGCCCCGCCCCCCTGTTGGAAGATCCTGCAGATGCTCTCCTGACAGAGATGCTGGTTCCAGCACCTTACGAGGTGCCGGTGAAGAAGGCCAAGAAGAAGGCCGCGGGGACCCGAAAGGGTCTCCAGCGCAAGGATGTATCAGACTCATCGTCCGATAACTCTGACGCGCCCTCCTCCCACGAAAACGAGGAGGAAGAGGAAAGTTCTCCCCCCCCCTAGCCGGGGGAGACAAGAAAAGGAAGGCCGGCCCAACCGGGGAGGCCGAAGGGTCCAAGAAGGGCAAGACCCTCCCTCCGGACTGCTCCACAACGGCCGTGTACAACGACGACGAGTGGCTACCCAGGGTCAAGCCCGTGGAGAAGTTGTAAGTATCTAGACACCATAGTAATTCATGGTATGTTTTACTGCACTGCTTCTTCTCATGCCGAATATGATTATGCAGTCCGTCCCGAGCTCATCTTGATGTAACTTCGTCGAGCGGTTCGTTGGACTCGTCGGATATGAACAACAGTTCTCTTCCGACCACCTCAACTCCTTGCCCTGCGGACAACATGGAGGTGTTGTCTCAACAGGCCGGTCCAAGGGGAGGCAGTCCTGGGGGTGCCTCGAGGCGACCTTCCAGACCCTGGGCGCAAAGGGATCCGGACTCCCATGGGCTCCAGGTTTGGCCCCCAGCCGAACACTGCACCGGAATGTTCGGTGGTTCCGGACTCTGGCGGGCGACCCCCCGTTAAGGGGGGCAAGCCGCCTGTGCCGGTGTCCTCTGTCTATCCAGAGGCACCGGACAGCTTGCTGGAAGCGCTTCGCGGCGCTTCTATCGACGAAGAGCACCGTACTATCATGAGTGCGGTGATCGAGAAAGTTCAGTCCGCCAAAAACGGACTGACTAAAGCTTGCGCCAGCCTCCTAACAGGCTTCGAGGTAAGCAATCAAAATATAAGAAAATATTACCGCATAGATAGTAGCCCCTGATGCTCTGTTCGGCGTTCGAGTAGAAAGGCCGAATAGAGGATCAAATGATGACTCAGGAGTCTAATCAGAATATATCTATGTGTATGTGCAGGCTTCACTGCTGGCCAATGCTGCACGTATTGCGGAGGTCTCTGTGCTGAAGCAGGACCTGGAGCGGTCCGAGAACGAGCTTGGCCTTACCAAGAGGCATCTCGAGGATATAAAATAAAAGAAATTTGGGTGTAAAGTAATAGGATCATCATGAATTTTCCAGGGCCACGACCGAAGTGGCAACCCTAAGGAAGGTGCTCTCCGAGGCCAAAGACAAAGCGGCAAGGAGCGCATTGAACGAGAGAAGCATGAAGCCCGGGTAGGCGAGGTGCAGCAAGAGCTCGAGGCTCTCGCCAAAAAGCATGAGTCCTTGGAGCTTGACTCTAAGACACGAGAGTCCGAGCTCGCGCAGGCGCTTGAAAGCGTCCGAAGCGCCAAGGCCGAAGCACATAAGGCCCTCTAGGAGATTGATGTGGTGAAGAAGATAGCAGCGGGTAAGGCATTCATTATGCAAAGCAAGCACGTGAAGGGGACTTTCCTTTTTCTTACCCGAATTCGGAGCTCTCCAGGAGCGTTTGCAGATCTTCCCCGCAGTGTACTCGATGCCGCGGAGTTTTACTGAGCTGGGGAGGGGAGCTCGACGGAGAAGTTGTTCTGGTCTCAGTATACTAGGACCGAACACCCCGTGCCCTTGAGCGACCAGCTGAAGCAGTTGGTCGAGCTTCACAAGGCGGCCGAACAAGCCATGAGGGGCTTTATAGTCCGGATGTGGCCTGGTGAGCCCCTGTCCGGCAGCTACTTCGGTCTGGTAAGGTGGCTCGTCGACGCCTACCCATGGCTTGAAGTCATAAAGCGGTCCGTTTGCATCGAGGGTGCGCGCAGGGCTTTTGCCCGGGCAAAGGTGCACTGGGTGAAGCTGGACGCCGTGAAGCTAGTGAAGGAGGGGCCGCCGGAGGGCAAGGAGCATCGCTGCCCCGAGATGTACTATGAGAGTGTCCTGAAGGGTCCCCGCCTTGTGGCGGATGACTGTGCCAAGGATGTAATTTTTGAATGAACATGCTCATGTGATCCTGTAATATGAAACGAGTTCATTTGCGCCATGCGACGCTTTTTTAATTTAAAATATTACCTTATGTGCGTCCGTTTGTAAAATCTGAGAGTTGGCCAGTCGTCGGCTTCTGCCCCAGTGTAACTAGTACTGGGGTGTTCGGGATAAACCTGAGCACTCTTTACCCCGATTTTGGATCCTTCAAGGGAGGTGTTCAGCGCCACGAACTAGGCAATCAGACTGTAATGCTTTATCACTCTCACTTAGCCATAGAAGTCTACAATTTTAAATTTTGGCGAAGCCCCTGGTATTCGGAAGGCCGAATTTGGGGCGCTATACATGTCTAAGCCGGGCAAGGCCGACTCCTCGCCCGAAGCGGAAAAAGTCTTTAAGGACTTGAGACCTCTCGAACAGCAACAAGTCTCTCGCCTTATCATGACTGTCAGTTTTCGGCTTTCTCTACTGAGGTGCTCGTCCGGAAGAATCGGGACACAATCGCAGTAGTTCTCCCACCGCTACCTTAGCTGATATAGCGGAACATAAGGTACCAAAGCATGGGAGCCGGGCAAACCCAACATTTGACCAAAGACATGATTCCGAGCTGATGCATATAATGCTATAAGTTCGGGGTGTCGCACTGTCGAAAGTGTTCGGACTTCTTGCGCCGTATTATGGGGTAAACGAAAGCCCCTGGCATACTGACCGTACCGAACGTGCGGGTGCAGATTGTCGTAAATGGACATAAAGAAAAAATGGAATGAATAATGCAATAATAGACTAATGCTATGCATTGTTATTAAATAATACGTCGAAGTGTACTGGTATAGGTAGTGCAATAAGCATAAAGTAGGACTATTCAAAATATCCTATCCAAGGGCAAGCTGCGTATGGATAGTAGAAAGCGGGTATTATTATTAGAGACCACCTGGGGGTTCCCGTGTACTTCTTAGCTTCTTGCCGCCTTGGTTGTTCCTTCCCGTAATGTGTCCGGCAATCATACTGCCGGAAAGGGCTTCCAAAGAGTTAGGCCTTGAAATAGAAAAGAAGTAATAAAGGTATACAGCCCCTAGTGCGGTTAAGCCGCATTGTGGGACGTGCCTTGATCGTGCCCCTGCCTATGTCCATGGTATTTTTAGTGCGTAATCATGTATGTGCGGCACGGATTTCGTCGCTTGACTGGTACTGGGACAGGGGCCGAATTGCTAGGCGAGCTCTGAACGTGCCAGGCGATCCTGTTGCAGTTTACTCCGGACACGCTTGAAGGTGTTTGGGGGCTGTATCGCCCAATTAGTGGTTTTCCTTAAAAGGCTGCTTTGTGCTTCTGCTGCGAGGGCCGCAGTGTGCTCATCCATGCGGAGTGAGCGTTCTGTTTTTCCATTCATTGTTATGACCCCTCGAGGTCCTGGCATCTTGAGCTTGAGGTATGCGTAATGCGGTACTGCATTGAATTTTGCAAATGCAGTTCGTCCGAGCAGTGCATGATAGCCACTGCGAAACGGGACAATGTCGAAGATTAACTCCTCACTTCGGAAGTTGTCCGGTGATCCGAAGACTACTTCCAGTGTGATTGAGCCCGTGCAATGGGCCTCTACACCTGGGATGACGCCCTTAAAGGTGGTTTTGGTGGGTTTGATCCTCAAGGGATCGATACCCTTTTTTCGCACTATATCCTGATAGAGCAGGTTCAGGCTGCTGCCGCCGTCCATAAGGACTCGAGTGAGATGAAATCCATCGATGATATGGTCTAGGACCAGTGCAGCGGATCCGCCATGACGGATGCTAGTGGGGTGATCCCTGCGATCAAAGGTGATCGGGCAAGAGGACCATGGGTTGAACTTTGGGGCGACGGGCTCCATCGCATAGATGTCCCTTAGTGGACGCTTCTGCTCCCTCTTGGGAATGTGGGTTGCGTATATCATGTTCACCATCTTCACTTGTGGGGGGAACCATTTCTGTCCTCCCGTGTTCGGCGGCCGGGGCTCTTCCTCGTCATCACTATGCAGCCCCTTGTCCTTGTTCTCGACATTTAACTTGCTGGCCTGCTTGAACACCCAGCATTCTCTGTTGGTGTGATTGGCTGGCTTGTCGGGGGTGCCGTGGATTTGACACGAGCGATCCAGTATGCGATCCAAACTGGATGGAGCCGGAGTACTTCTTTTAAATGGCTTTTTCTGCTGACCAAATCTAGAGCCTATGAATCCGGCATTGACTGCCGTATCCTCAGTGTTATCGCCGTTATTGCAACGCTTTGGTCTGTTACAATGTTGTTTGCCGTTGGCATCTTTGGTATCCGAAGTGCCCGGATTCCTCGATGTGTTATTACTACGAGCCAGCCAGCTATCCTCGCCCGCGTAGAAGCGTGTCATGAGTGTCGTGAGGGCTGCCATAGACTTCGGCTTCTCTTGGCCAAGGTGCCGGGCAAGCCACTCATCGTAGATGTTATGCTTGAATGCCGCTAAGGCCTCTGCATCCGGACAGTCGACAATTTGGTTTTTCTTAGTCAGGAATCGTGTCCAGAATTGTCTGGCTGATTCCCCTGGCTGCTGAGTTATATGGCTGAAGTCACCAGCATCCGGTGGTCGCACATAAGTGCCCTGGATGTTGTCAAGGAATGCGTCTTCCAGATCCTCCCAACTGTCGACGGAGTCTACTGGCAAGCTATTTAGCCAATGCCGAGCTGGTCCTTTGAGTTTTAGTGGGAGGTATTTGATGGCATGTAGATCGACACCGCGAGCCATGTGGATGTGAAGGAGGAAATCCTCAATCCATACAGCGGGGTCTGTTGTACCATCATATGATTCGATATTTATGGGTTTGAAACCCTCCGGGAATTGATGATCCATAACTTCATGAGTGAAGCATAGGGGGTGTGCGACGCCTCTGTGCCAGGCTATATCCCGACGCAGTTCATGTGAGTCTTGTCTGCTGTATTCGGCCCGGCCGGATTTGCTTTTGGTGTATCCGACACGACGATCATCGTCCCGTGTTGGCGCGCGTTCCCGTGACCCATATATTGACCTTGCAATTTTTTCCTTACTGTCCAATACGTATCGCAGGTCCCCTGTGTTGCCCTGGGCCTTAGTATTTTTGATTGAGTGGCGGCAGGGTGCAGGCTGAACTTCAGGCTGAAACGCCTCTCTGGCTCGACCACATAGTGGCCGGTTAGCCGCATTGTACTCTGGTGAATGAGGTTTCAATTCTTCCTCCTCGAGGTGAGGTAGCAACCTACGTTTTGGGTAACTCTTGGAGGGGCGCTCGAGTTCGTACTCCTCGGCCGCAAGGACTTCGGTCCATCTGTTTGCTAGCAAATCTTGATCAGCTTGAAGCTGTTGCTGCTTTTTCTTCAGGCTATTTGCCGTGGCCATAAGCCGGCGCTTGAAGCGCTCTTGCTCGACGGGGTCCTCAGGCACGATAAATTCTTCGTCGCCGAGGCTCGCCTCGTCTTCGGAGAGAGGCATGTAATTGTCCTCCTCCGGTTCTCCATCTGCTGCCTGCTCTATGTAGGAGATATGCCCTAGAGGCAATAATAAATGATATTATTTATCTCCGAGTTCATAACTATGTTTATGTTCTATACTATAAATGCTATGGTTCTCGAGTCTGCAATAACCACGAGGCTCGGAGGAAGACTCATATGCACGTGTGGAATAATAAACGGTAAAATGTATTCCTAGTCTGGCCTCTAAGACTAGCTCAAGTGTTGCATGATGGTTCTGTTTTCCTGATCATGGGCATGTCTATGCCAGCAACCTTGAGGGCACAATGTTAAGAGAACATTTGTGTTGAATCGACCCGGATTGATGTTATGCTAAGAGATTCATTCGTCACAAGTTAATGGTACATAACACAGAGATGGTTAACGTTTGCATGATTCCTTAGACCATGAGAGTATCGAGTTTCTTCATGCTTGCTTCATGAACTTTGGGGTTTGTTAAACATCATCCGTAAATGGGTGGCTATTACGGCGGCTTACGAGTTCATGGAAAAGTGTGTCAAGTAACTTGATAGCTCAATATTGGGATTTGCTCCTCCGACGATGGAGATATATTCTCGGGCCCTCTCGGTATTACGGTATCCATCATCGTCTGGCCAGACACAGTGTGATTTGATCACTAGGATGCCGGAACATGGAAACTAGAAAAGAGAACAAAACGGGTAACGAGGTAACTTGCATGGTGGACAAATTGTTTGTCCACGGGGATGCAATAAATCTCACCTCGGGTGTTTGTGACATATCGCGAAGCAACAGGAATAGCTCACTGCAACTGGAGGTTCACTCGAATATTTATTCGTGTGGGTATAGGGGTCAATATGGGTATCCACGGCTCCGATGTTGATCATTGATCGGAAGGGGTTCCGGGTCATGTCTATACTTCACCGAACCTATAGGGTCACACGCTTAAGGGTCATCTATCTGCTGAATACTAGACAAGGAGTCTGAGAGAAAATCACCGGAAAAGTTTCGGACAGCGGAAAAGGTTCCGCAGAGAGAGGTCATCGGATGAGTTCCGATGAAACTGAAAAGTTGTTTCAGGGGATACCATTAAGTCAAATTGGTTTCCGCACATGCCTGATAATTCTTGGAGGGTTCCAGAATCATTCTGGAAGCTTTCTGGAATTTTCCGGGATAATAACTGGATATGCTCCGGAGCTGCCAGAACCACTTCAGATGCTTTTCGCAGATGAAAATCACTAAACCGGAATTGTTTCGAAATGCGTTGAAAATCATTTTGGTGGGTACTGGAAATGTTCTAAGCCCACATAAATATTTTCAGTTCGAACGGACGCTGAAAAATGTCATCGCGAATAGTGAAAGTACTTTTTGGGATATTTATGGAAAGCCACCTTTTGGGGCTTTTCCCAAAAGGCTTCTAGAAGGACTTCGGGATCAAGGAACCCCCTTTGGGGGGCCCCCATGAAGGTGGGACGTTGGAGGGTGCAGCTCCTCCATGGGGCTCCACTTGTCATCCCTTTATGCCTTTTATACCCTTTGTGTGTGACATAAAGTGGGGGCACTTTTGGTATTTCAGAATACCCATCCTACCCCTTGGTTTCCCTATAAATAGGAGGTGAGGGGGCTGCCCAAACCTCATCCATTCTCACATACAAGTGCCATGCAATGATCTGGCTTCTTCTCTCCCTCCCACGAAAAGAGTTTCGTAGAGCCGTAAGGCTATCTGGGTTCCGGCAGGAACTAGTTCTGGATGGCGAAGCCCTGCCGGATAGATGACACCGTATGTGTGCAACTCTGTAGAGAGATCGTAGTTTCGGTCTTAGTTCATGAGTGCCTCCTGAAGGGCTGTCCGTGTGACCGTCCGAGTTTTGAAGGTCCTCCCGAAGGGCTGTCCGAGTGACCGTTCGAGTTTCGAAGGTCCTCCCGAAGGGCTGTCCGCGACACCGTCTGGGGGGGGGGGCTGTTCGACCGCCTCCCGGAGGGCTGTCTGAGGAGCAGATGAGGGTATACATCCTCGTAGTTGGGAGGTTGTAAATCCTAGCTGCGAGGATCTGCACCGCCGATCGTCATCGACTCTACTTCCCGCTGCGCTACGAGTCGGTAACGAAAGAGATCAAACCATGTATGCAGTCTCCATAGTGGTCCTGGGCTGGTGCGTAGGTCGGAAATTTTTGTTTTCTGCCGCATTCCCCTACAGTGGCATCATGAGCCGTGCTATGCGTAGATGCAGGTTTCGATCTAGAATACATGGAGATGTATGGGCATTGCATAATATAATTAGGTAGTAGATGAGATCTATTGCTGAAAATTATTTATAATGGTGACAGATGAATTCTGTTACCCGACGTTCTTGTTGCTTCCCTAGAATTTGCGTTTGCTCAATCTCAAGACAGCATGGTGGAATTTGACAAAGTTCTGGCAATCCGTGATCCTTATTGATCATGGAAGTGCTATCAGTTCTTCGGGTTCTGCCGTAGTCAAAAGAAAGATGAAATTCGAAGATGTAAGGGCATTGCAGATATGATCTGCACGGGGGTCATGCGTATGACGAAGTTTAGTATGGGGCTCGAGATTTAATTATCTCGTGTTTCGTACACCCCGAGATGTTAATCTAGCAACTTGAATAATCATACTTGATGATAAAACGTTGGTAGCTGCGGTTTAAGTCAAAACCTTAGAAGCCACATAAAATAAAAATTTTCATAAACCGATTAGAGGCGTCTAACTTGGTTTTGCAGGATGTGCATGTGATGTGGTATAGCAATGCTCATATTCAATTTGATTATGTATGAGATGACTATATGATGTAATTAACATGACCTGCGTGTCATGATTCGGCATGATGGCTGGAGCCATATAATTGTCACTTTAATGACCTGCGTGTCAACCTTAAGTAATGCACTTATTTTATTAGCTATATAGATAGCAATATTATCTGGTGCATCAACAGGGTGGTGGCAATCTTCGTGAAGGTGAACACCGACGCGAATGCCGAAGAGGAAGAAATGAAACACTTCTCCGTCAGAAAGGGCTATACCATATCATGCTATTATGAATTGCCTGAGATGTTTATCCCTTATGATGCACCCTTCTTGATTGCGCGGTAGTCGCTTTTTTAGGGTGATCTCTCACTTAAAATATCAAAGTAGTTAGTGTTCACCCAAGTGTAGCACCATCTGAAATTCGTATCTTTTCGGGGTGCGCCATGTACACATGAGCATGAACGAATCGAGAGGAATGAGGCGGGTGAGGTCAGACCTCGCAGCAAGATCACTTGGTTGTCTTTGACGTTCAGGCAGGAGAGTCCTGAGCTCGGAACACGCCCATTGAAAGATGAACAAGAATCACATAGAGATGTGATCGGCAAGTTGGCCTACCGATTGAAATTCGTGTCATCAGTGATGAACCCGTCAATGGCATCGAATAGAAATATGGATCTTGAATCACTCTAAATCAATTATGAGAGATATTGATTTGAGTGGGGCGCACTGTTGAATTAACATGTTTAATTCTCAGTGCAATTAATTATGAACACTGTCTAAGTGTTTCTTGCAAAATAGTTGTAGAATAATGGCTTGCGTTTCCACCTTCCCTGTTAAAATTGAATAGCTGTTAAATATCTAGTTAAAACTTTATGTTTGGTAACGTAATGTGAGGATTGTCCTCAAAAGTGCCGAGAAGGATTTTGTCCTATCGCATGCTTTCCATATCCTCCCGCTAATGCTATGGATCATGTGACTCTCGTCCTTCGATCCAAAAGCTAGAATTGTGTTACGGTCAAGTGGAATATGTTTGCTTCCATGAAACCCAAACTTCGAAAGTTGGGATAGTTATATGATATTCATGGAACTAAAAATTATTTTCAGATACAAACAAAGCAATGTTTGTTTGCAAGTATTAGTAAAAGTGTTTACTATGCATTTGACTGTTGGGAAAGGGATCCAGAAGAACGCCTGTCATATAAAGAAAGGTGAATAAAACAACAACTTAAAGAGAAAGGATGTGTCCAAAGGGTGTTAGTATGACTTACACGCCTAGGAAGTCCGGGGCTAACGCCACTCTTAAGTTGGGTGCTTCTTTTGCGAGTAGGAGAAATACTAAAAGTTAAACAATTAGAAGTATAAAGGCAAAAGAGAGATGACTGGAATATCCATCTCATGTATGAATGTCATACAAGTTTTTGATGTATAGTAGGCTGGTCAAAGATATAGTTCTTGGGAATTATGGTTAAACATGTTAATCACTAATTCTTGGGTATTGTGATTTAATCACAAAGATACCCGCTCGATTGCATTCTGTTGCGAATCAATGTAAGAGCTACTATGGCCTAAAGACTAGCCAGAAATGAGGTTAATGTATACACAGGGAACATACTAAATGTTACTATACCTTCCATCGGTGTATTGTTGTCTGTATTTATTTTCATAATTCATATAGAGTTTTACAAACTCTAGCCCATTGCATAAGGTATCTTGCAAGAAGGTTGTTCATAAGAGAACCTTTTATGTTCGATGTTATGAATAACACAAGGGCCATACTTTCATTATGAATGAGATGTATGTTATGAATATTGATAATAATACAATACCTCTGGGTTTACTTTCATAATTCATTTTAGAGTTTCTTACACTCCAGCCCATTGCATAATGTTTATTGCAAAAGAGTTGTTCATAAAAACAACAATTGTTGTTAAGTATTATGAATAACATGAAGGGCCATGCTTCCATCCAAGATGGGATGTATGTTATGAATATTGATGGTAATATGATACATCCATAACACTGACGCTAAATGTCGCAAGACTAAAAGATACCACACAAGTGTGGCACTACATTTGGTCACATTGGAGAAACCCGCATGGAAAATTCCATTATGATGGATTTTGAAGTCTTTTTGATTTTGAATCATCTGACATTTGCAACTTTCCTCCGAAAAGTGAAGTGACTGAAATACCGTTCACAGGCCATAAGGAATGAGCAACAAACTTATTGGTGATCATACATTTTGATGTGTGTAGTTCAATAAATGTTGTTGCAAGTAGTGGATTTATATATCTTCAGACATGACTCAAGTAGATATATGGATATTTGCTTGATGAGACGTAAGTCTGGATCTTTTGAAATCATTCGAAAGGTTTTCAAAAATGAAGTAGAAGTTATTGTAACAAGGAAATTATGTTTCTACAATTTGATTGCAGAAAGGAATATCTGAGTTACAAGTTTAGCGAATGTCTGATGAGTTGTGAAAAGAGTTTCATAACTTACACCTTCCGGAACACCACTATGAGTGGAATGTCTGTGAAGATGTAATCAAACCATTTATGACATGGTAAGGTCAAAGATGACATAAATAAATTTGCCATTATCCCTTTTAAAGTGATGCTTTAGAGACTGCGGCTTTTACACTGAAAAGAGCTACATCGGGTCTGTTGAAATGAAGCCATGGTATGGTACGCCCAACCATGTTATATCTTTTCTTAACATTTGGAATATGGGGCTTGTGTAAAAGGTTACAAACCTATTCTAAATCAGACAAGTGCTACTTTGTAGGTTATACCAAAATGTTGGGTATTCCTCCCTCACTATACCGAGGCAAATAGTTTTGCCGCGAAATGGTGTACTTTTAAAGAGAATGGTTCTTTCAAAAAGGTGAGTGGGAGAATAGTGCAACTCGACGAGATAAATAGTATCTTCGTCATCAGATCAAAGGAAAGAGACATTGGAAGTAATTCCAGAGTTTCCTACTGCGACTGATACGGAAGTCTCTACAATAAAATGTATGAACTTCGGTCGAACTTGCAGCTGAACCACGTAGGCAAGGCTCGTGCAAACCTCTCAGGTGCGCAAACGAGATATTGTTGTTAGACAACATTATACCTACGATACACAAGGAAGCGTTGATGGGCCCTGACTCTAGAATTGGCTAAATGCCAATACAACCCAAGTTAGTTTCCATATAAGTGATTCAAGATTAAAACCTTGATACACCTTTCAGAAGACTTAGAGTCTAACGAATATTGATGGAACTTAAAACTGATACGGATAAAAATGTTTTATCCATAAATCTCGACTTGTTGAAATAACAAGTTCAAGAGTTGACTACGATGAGGTTGTTTTCATCGTAGCGATGCTTAAAGTTGGTTCGGGTTGAACTAGCAATTAATACATATTTCAATCATGAGATCTGAAACATGGATGACAATAGGATTTCCATCTGATGGAAATGCAACCAAGGACTTGCATGTGTTACAGTCCAAGGCATTTTGTCTATCCAGAGGATGCTAGTAAGGGTGCAAACTTCAGAGTTCCAGCGATGGACAGAAGAGAGCAAAATGGAGTTGGAATCTTCATGCTTTGATGAAATGGTCAAAGGGGTTTGACTTCATCAATGGGTAACGAAGATGCTTGTAATTCAAGAAAGTAAGTGGGAGCGTAATAATTTTTCTAAAAACCTTGTGTGCTTGACACATTGTTAATTGGAAATAAATTTCTTGACAGGAATTAGGACTTCATTTGAAAATAGTTTTTTGATGAAGTGCTTAGGCTAAATAGCCTCAATATTAGGCATAATGATCTATGGAGATAGATTTACCTAATAGGGCTAAGCAATGAATACATATTGACAAGGTGCTAAAACCTTTTAGCATTTAAAACCGCCAAGGAGTGATTCTTGCCGGAGTCACATGGAAGAGTTTTTTGCAAGACTCGGTGTCCCAAAACACTAATGAGCAAAATACATGATGCAGATTCCACACACTTTTGTGTTTGGATTAATCATGTATTCCATGGTATGTAAAACAACCAGATATGTCTGATACTCCCAAGGTGTTGCGAGTTGGATACTAAAGTTATCAAAGTACTGATCGTTGGACAATAGTGAAAGATGTCATTGAGTACTAGAGTAAGTACTGATGATATGTTTTCTCGCAAGCAGAGATCATGAAGAGTTTGTTGTAAAATGTTACATCGAAACAGTCTTCATCTTTTCTCCATGCGATTTTCGATTTAAATTGAGGGTTTTGTGTAACACAATATGGTGGTGCAGTTAGTTGGAAATTGTTCCAAACAAGTTACTGTGGCGAATTCTATAACAGAGGCGGAGTATGTTGCCACTTTAGAAGCGACAAAGACAAAGATGTTGAATCATATAGTTCATTCATGAACTTAGTATGGTTCCAAGAAGGCTTTGGTCAATGGGACACTATTGCAGATAGTTGCTCCATAACTCAGTCTGAGGAATCAGGTTTCGACCAATGATTCACATATATACAAAGCCAAGTCCGCACAAAATATGAATTTTCTGAAAGCGTGAAAACGCGAGGATATGCAGAGATACACATGGAGCTGAAGTTGTCAGATCCGATGGACATCAGGCTATACCACATGCGAAGCATTTTTTACACCGGTATGCCATAGGTGTAAAGTGCATTTGCATTAACTAGATTATTGACTCTAGTGCAAGTGGGAGTCTGTAGGAGATATGCCCTAGAGGCAATAATAAATGATATTATTTATCTCCGAGTTCATAATTATGTTTATGTTCCATGCTATAACTGCTATGGTTCTCGAGTCTGCAATAACCACGAGGCTCGGAGGAAGACTCATATGCACATGTGGAATAATAAACGGTAAAATGTATTCCTAGTTTGGCCTCTAAGACTAGCTCAAGTGTTGCATGATGGTTCTGTTTTCCTGATCATGGGCATGTCTATGCCAGCAACCTTGAGGGCACAATGTTAAGAGAACATTTGTGTTGAATCGACCCGGATTGATGTTATGCTAAGAGATTCATTCGTCACAAGTTAATGGTACATAACACAGAGATGGTTAACGTTTGCATGATTCCTTAGACCATGAGAGTATCGAGTTTCTTCATTCTTGCTTCATGAACTTTGGGGTTTGTTAAACGTCATCCGTAAATGGGTGGCTATTACGGCGGCTTACGGGTTCATGGAAAAGTGTGTCAAGTAACTTGATAGCTCAAGATTGGGATTTGCTCCTCCGACGATGGAGAGATATTCTCGGGCCCTCTCGGTATTACAGTATCCATCATCGTCTGGCCAGACACAGTGTGATTTGATCACTGGGATGCCGGAACACGGAAATGAGAAAAGAGAACAAAACCGGTAACGAGGTAACTTGCATGGTGGACAAATTGTTTGTCCATGGGGATGCAATAAATCTCACCTCGGGTGTTTGTGACATATCGCGAAGCAACAGGAATAGCTCACTGCAACTGGAGGATCACTCGAATATTTATTCGTGTGTGTATAGGGGTCAATATGGGTGTCCACGGCTCCGATGTTGATCATTGATCGGAAGGGGTCCTGGGTCATGTCTATACTTCACCGAACCTATAGGGTCACACGCTTAAGGGTCATCTATCTGTTGAATACTAGACAAGGAGTCTGAGAGAAAATCACCGAAAAAGTTTCGGACACCGGAAAAGTTTCGGACAGCGGAAAAGGTTCCGTAGAGAGAGGTCATCGAATGAGTTTCGATGAAACTAAAAAGTTGTTTCAGGGGATACCATTAAGTCAAATTGGTTTCCGCACATGCCTGATAATTCTTGGAGGGTTCCAGAATCATTCTGGAAGCTTTCTGGAATTTTCCAGGATAATAACCGGATATGCTCCGGAGCTGCCGGAACCACTTCAGATGCTTTTCGCAGATGAAAATCACTAAACCGGAATTGTTTCGGAATGCGTTGAAAATCATTTTGGTGGGTACTGGAAATGTTCTAAGCCCACATAAATATTTTCAGTTCGAACGGACGCTGAAAAATGTCATCGTGAATAGTGAAAGTACTTTTTGGGATATTTATGGAAAGCCACCTTTTGGGGCTTTTCCCAAAAGGCTTCTAGAAGGACATGGGGATTAAGGAACCCCCTTTGGGGGCCCCCCATGAAGGTGGGACGTTGGAGGGTGCAGCTCCTCCATGGGGCTCCACTTGTCATCCCTTTATGCCTTTTATACCCTTTGTGTGTGACATAAAGTGGGGGCACTTTTGGTATTTCAGAATACCCATCCTACCCCTTGGTTTCCCTATAAATAGGAGGTGAGGGGGCTGCCCAAACCTCATCCATTCTCACATACAAGTTCCATGCAATGATCTGGATTCTTCTCTCCCTCCCACGAAAAGAGTTTCGTAGAGCCGTAAGGCTGTCTGGGTTCCGGTAGGAACTAGTTCTGGACGGCGAAGCCCTGCCGGATAGATGACACCGTATGTGTGCAACTCTGTAGAGAGATCGTAGTTTCGGTCTTAGTTCATGAGTGCCTCCCGAAGGGCTGTCCTTGTGACCGTCCGAGTTTTGAAGGTCCTCCCGAAGGGCTGTTCGAGTGACCGTTCGAGTTTCGAAGGCCCTCCCGAAGGGCTGTCCGCGACATCGTCTGGGGGGGTGTTCGACCGCCTCCTGGAGGGCTGTCTGAGGAGCAGATGAGGGTATACATCCTCGCGATTGGGAGGTTGTAAATCCTAGCTACGGGGATCTGCACCGCCGATCGTCATCGACTCTACTTCCCGCTGCGCTACGAGTCGGTAATGAAAAAGATCAAACCATGTACGCAGTCTCCATAGTGGTCCTGGGCTGGTGCGTAGGTCGGAAATTTTTGTTTTCTGCCGCGTTCCCCTACACTCTAGAGGGCTGGCTTGTTCATCCTGCGGCTCTACATCATGCTGGAGGGGATTGATTGTCTTCGGCAGTATCCGGAGTGTTATTATCTCCTATGCCGGTATTACTAATTTTGTTGTGGCGGGACTTAGAGCGGCGCCGCTGACGTCGGTGCTTGGGTTGCTTCTTGGAGGGGTCATCCTCTGCTGTCTCGTCGCCATTGCTTTCCTTAGGGGTGTCCACCATATATATGTCGTATGATGATGTGGCGGTCCAGCGCCCTGTGGGTGGTGGTTCCTGCTCGTCTCCTGCTCGTCATCCATATTGTCGATGTCTTTAGAGTCGAAGTTGAGCATGTCGGTTAAATCGTCAACAGTGGCTACTAAGTGGGTGGTGGGTGGGCAGCGAATTTCTTCGTCGTCCGCATCCCATTCTAGCCGGACATAGTTCAGCCAAGGTTCTCCTGATAGGGAGTGGGACCTCAATGAATTTAGCACATCGTTGAAGGGTGAGTGCTGAAAGATATCTGCGGAGGTGAACTCCATGATCGGCGCCCAGTCGAATTCGACGGGCACGGGTGTAAGCGGCTCGAAGTCCGTGGCCGGAGGTGAATCCAGTGGTTCGGCGACACGGCTCTCGTAAGGGGTGAAGTCAGTATCCGGCTCCATCGCCACTGAGAGTGCGGTCTCCATGGAGGGGTCTATCCCTCCGCTCTCGGATGGCACGATTTGTTCCGGATTGACGGCCGGAGTAGTTGCAAATGCAATCTCATGAACACCGTCCAACAGCAGAGTTACGTCGTGCTCATCGTGACTGTGCGGCGCACCTGACACGGGCTCGAATCCGTCGAAGATCAAGTCTCCGCGGACGTTGATAGTGTAGTTTAAGTTTCCGAATTTGACCTGATGGCCAGGGCGTAGCTCTCGATCTGCTCCAGATGGCCAAGCGAATTGGCCCGCAGTGTGAAGCCGCCGAATACAAAGATCTGTCCGGGGAGGAAAACCTCACCCTGGACCGCATCGCTACCGATGATCGAAGGAGCCATCAAGCCTTATGGTGACGACATAGTGGAACTCTCAATGAAAGCACCGATGTCGGTGTCAAAACCGGCGGATCTCGGGTAGGGGGTCCCGAACTGTGCGTCTAAGGCAGATGGTAACAGGAGGCAGGGGACACGATGTTTACCCAGGTTCGGGCCCTCTTGATGGAGGTAATACCCTACGTGCTGCTTGATTGTTCTTGATGATATGAGTATTACAAGAGTTGATCTACCACGAGATCGTAGAGGCTAAACCCTAGAAGCTAGCCTATGGTACGATTGTAAGTTGTCCTACGGACTAAACCCTTCGGTTTTTAGACACCGGAGGGGGCTAGAGTTACACAGAGTCGGTTACAAGGGAGGAGATCTATATATCCGTATTGCCTAGCTTGCCTTCCACGCCAAGGAGAGTCCCATCCGGACACGGGACGAAGTCTTCAATCTTGTATCTTCATAGTACAACAGTCTGGCCAAAGGATATAGTCCAGCTGTCCGGAGACCCCCTAATCCAGGACTCCCTCACATGTCTTTGATAAACAAACTGAAAGGTACTTCTTATTACATCTCGACAGTCTGAATGCTTAAGTATTAAAATGGTGGAGAAGCTCCGCATTCCAAGCGCGTGGCTCCTCTTTCTTGTGTTCCACATCATACAGGTGATATGCTCCGTTGTGGAGCACTTTGGTGATGATGAAGGGGCCTTCCCAGGCGGGAGCAAGCTTGTGTGGACGTTGCTGATCCACTTGGAGAACCAGGTCCCCCTCCTGAAATGCTCGACCTCTTACGTTCCTAGCATGGAATCGACGAAGGTCTTGCTGATAGATGGTCGACCTGCTCAGGGCCATCTCTCTCTCTTCTTCTAAAAGATCAACGGCATCTTGACAGGCTTGTTCTGCTTCTGCCTTTGAGAAGAGCTCCACTTGTGGGGCATTATGGAGTAGATCAGTCAGCAGCACGGCCTCGGCTCCATAAACCAGGAAGAAAGGAGTCCGGCCAGTCGACTGATTTAGTGTTGTTCTCGGACTCCACATTACTGATGGTAACTCATCTACCCAGGCACCAGCTGCATGCTTGAGGTCTCGCATCAATCTGGGCTTCAACTCTTGTAAGATCAAACTATTTTCTCTTTCTGCTTGCCCGTTCGACTGTGGGTGAGCGACTGAAGCGTAGTCGACCCGGGTGCCCTGGGAAGCGAAGAAAGCTCTGAACTCATCTGAATCAAAGTTTGAACCATTGTCTGTGATGATGCTGTGCGGGGCTCCATATATGAATGTTAATTCTCTGATGAAGCTGACGACGGTTCTCGAATCGAGGTTCTTGATGGGTTTGGCTTCAATCCATTTGGTGAACTTGTCGACTGCAACAAGCAGGTGGGTGAAACCACTTCTGCAATCCTCAAGGGTCCAACCATATCCAATCCCCAAACCGCAAACGGCCAGACGAGTGGAATGGTATTCAACGTGAGGCGGGCTTGTGAGACATGTTAGAGTAAAACTGGCAGCCCTCACACTTGTCGACTATTTCCTTCGCCCGTGGCCAGTAAAAATCTGCTCAGTATGCTTTGGCCACGATTGTCTGAGAGGACGCATGGTGACCACAGGTCCCCGAGTGGATATCATTGAGGATCATTCGACCTTCCTCCGGGGTAATGCACCATTGAGAAACTATAGTCACACTCTCCCTGTACAGTCGACCACTTATCACAGTGAAGGCTTTGGATCGACGGACAATCTGTCGTGCTTCATCTTCGTCTTCTGGAAGCTCTTTCCTGAGAATATATGCGATGTACGACATTGTCCAATTAGGAATGATAACCAAAACTTCCATGATTAAGTCTACCACGGCTAGGATTTCAACTTAAGTCGGATCAGTAGAACTCTTAGGTTGCGGGGGCTCTTCTATAAAGGGATCCTCTTGAACTGATGGTGTGTGAAGATGCTCCAAGAACACATTGCTGGGAATGGGCTCTCCCTTCGAACCTATCTTTGCTAGGTCATCCGCTGCCTGATTCTTCAGTCGGGAAATGTGGTGGAGCTCTAGCCCTTCAAACTTCTTTTCTAACTTTCTCACTTCATTACAATAACCAGTCATAGCTTGCCTTCTGACATCCCACTCATTCATCACTTAATTGACCACCAAATCTGAGTCGCCGTAGACCATTAGGCCACGGACACCGAGTGAAATGTCCATCCGCAACACATATAGAAGCGCTTCGTATTCAGTTTCATTGTTGGAGGAATCAAAGTGAATCTGAAGGACATAAGTAAGTATGTCACCTCGCGGGGATACCAGAACTACTCCAGCACCAGAACCATTCAACATCTTGGATCCATCAAAGAACATAGTCCAATGTTCCTGGAATTGAGTCGGTTGCTGTTGTTCAATCCACTCGATGAGGAAATCTGCTATTACCTGGGACTTGATTTCTTTCTTTGCCTCAATCTTGATATCCAACGGAAGGAGTTTAATCGCCCACTTTGCCACTCGACTAGTTGCGTCCCTGTTATTCAAAATTTCTGACAATGGAGCATCACTGACGACTGTGATAGAGTGATTTGAGAAATAGTGTGCAACCTTCTTTGAAGTCAAGTAAATTCCATAGACAAGCTTCTGATAATGTGGATATCTCTGCTTGGACGGGGTTAAGACTTCCGAAATATAGTACAATGGGCGCTAAACCTTATAGGCTTTACCTCCTTCTTCCCGCTCGACTGTGAGTACTGTACTAACAACTTGTCCACTGGCTGCAATATAAAGCAGTAAAGGCTCTTTGTTGATTGGAGCAGCGAGCACCGACTGGGTGGAAAGCAGGGTTTTGATCTCTGCAAACGCTGCGTCAGCTTCAAGAGTCCACTCGAACTTATCAGATTTCTTCATCAATCGGTAAAGAGGCAATGCCTTTTCATCGAGATAAGAGATGAATCAACTCAAGGAGGCCAAACAACTAGTAAGCTTCTGAACGTCGTGTATGCACATAGGGCTTTTCATTTGGAGTATTGCACCAACTTTCTCTAGGTTTGCATCGATCCCATGTTCGGAACGCGGAAACCAAGTAACTTTGGCGTACCTCTCTGGGTGCTCTAGGTCCAAGGGTATCTTCTTCGTCTCTTTGGCTGGCTTAAACGAACCCTCAGCCTCTGACTCTTTTGGGTTGGGCGACACCTCAGGCTGCTTGCCGGCCATTGCCACAACTCGCTCAAGGAGCCGCTTCTCAGCCGCGATTACCAGGGACTCGGCCAGCCGACTTCCCTCTGCTGCGCAAGCAGACGACTTCCGGTAGTCGCCAGCCACAGTTAGAATTCCCCTGGAACTGGGCATCTTCATCTTGAGGTAGGCGTAGTGGGGGACCTCCATGAACTTGGCCAAGGCAGGTCAGCCAAACAACGCATGGTATGGGCTCTCGAGATCCACCACCTCAAACCAAACGGGCTCTCTACGGAAGTGATCTTTGTCCCCAAAGAGGACGTCCATCAGGATCTTGCCGATTGGCGAGCAGGAAAGCCCAGGAACAATGCCGTGGAACACAGTTCGGCTATTCTAAAGCTGTCTTTGCTTGATTCCTAACTTCTCCATGGTGTCCTTGTACAGGATATTGATGCTACTGCCCCCGTCTATCAGAACTCGCGAGAAACGCGCGGCTTGTCTGTCCGTAGCAAAGGTGGCATCCAGGACCAAGGCATAAGAGCCTGGACTCGGCATCACTTTTGGGTGGTCAGCCCTGCTCCAGCTGATGGGCTTCTCAGACCAGTGCATGAACTCTGGCGTCTCTGACGCTACTGCATTCACCTCTTGTCGCTGCAGCCGCCTGTTGTGTCGATCATCAGCCACACTGGTGAACACACATAGGCTCCATGCTCTTCAGGGTATTCGTCTTGTACTGCGCCGACTGGCTTGACAGCCAGCTACTGGGGCGGAGGCGGAGGCGGCTGCCCAGCAGGCGGGGGAGGCAGGAGGCCGTCTCCCTTGGCGATCCTGGTGAGCCAGTGGCACTTCCAGGTGGTGTGATTCGATGGCTTTGCACCGCTGTGGAACTTGCAAGGTCCATCCAAGGTCTGCTGATAGGAGAAGGCAGGCAACCAGTTTGGCTTGCCGCCTTTCTTTTGCTTGGGCGGGGGCTGCTCATCTGGCTGCTGGGCTTTAACGATCGTGACCTACCTGCTGCTGGAAGCTGGCTGCGGGGCCTTGCGCTTGTTGTCGCCCTGCTGTTGTCGCCGGCCGGCGTCTGCCGCCGGAGTTCTTGGAGCTTGAGGAGCCACTTTTCTAGTTGTGCTGATTTGAATTTCCGCCTTCATGGAGGAGTCGGCCATGGCGTATTTGTCCGCTATGATCAGCAGCTCATCGAGGGTTCTGGCTCGTCACAAAGGAGCTTGTGCATGAGGAGGGTGCCTTCTCTGCACCCGGCTGTGAAGTACTCGATGGCCTGCACCTCGTGCATGCCCTCGCAGGAGTTCCGGAGCTCGGCCCAACGCGTGAGGTAATCGCGAGTTGACTCGTCGGGGCCTTGCACGCACAAGGAGAGCTGACGAGGCTTGGGAGGACGCTTGTACGTGCTGGTGAAGTTGCGGACGAACGCTTCGGTGAAGTCGACCCAGCTGTTGATGTTGCGGGGCTTCAGGCCGTTCAGCCATGTCCGAGCCATGCCCTGGAGCATGAGCGGAACGTACTTTATGGCGACACGCTTGTTGCCGTTTGCTATGTTGACAGCCATGGAGTAGTCAACTAGCCAGTCTTCTGGGTTCACGGAGCCGGTATACTTGGGCGTGTCTCTTGGGAGCGTGAACCCTCTGGGAAAGGGTTCGTCCCGAATGCGGGGCCCGAAACAAGGCGGACCCAGCTCGTCTTCTTCTTCTAGCGCTAAGGATCGGTGGAGTCGGTTGATCCGGTGGCGGGCGTCGTTCTCTCCAACTCCCTCTCGGCGGCCAAGGCGGTCACCGAGAGTCGGATGGTCAACAGGCGGCGGGGAGACTCGCCTCTCCTTGCGGGAAGGGGAGGCGGACAGTCGTCCCGTCGTTCCACTGCTCTTGGGCGGCCGTCTCGGTCGTGCTCTATGGTAATGCGAGTCCGACCATGGCTGACAGTCGGCTCCTTGTATCTTCTACCTCGGGCGCCGCCAGTCGGTGTCCGAGACGTTGCACCTTGATCTCGGTGAAGGTCGTCGACGGGCCGTTGAGGCGCCTGCGTGCGGCAGCCGGCCTCGTTCTGCGCGGCAGCCGCGTCGAGAAGCCGCTGGACTCGTTCCATCATGAGGTGGCGTTCTTCGCCCTCGAAATTGTCCAGCTTGTTCGCTGCTGCCTGGGCAGCTCGGATGTTCTCCGCTGGTGTAGCGTACACAGGGCGGCTTGCCCCAAACAGGTTGGCGATGGCTACGCCGCGCTACCGGACCGTGCCAAGGCGGCTGGGCCCCGCCGGGGCCAGCGAGCCACCGACGGCGCGATCCATCTCCCGCTGGTAGGCTTCTGACAAGCGCCTCATGCTGGCCAGCTTCTTCGCGCCTACAAGGAGTTGAAGGCGGCGTGCCTCCAGCGTCTCTGCGTCAGCGTCTTCCGAAATGGGCGCAGTTAGGTCTTGTAGCGCCGCGCCTAGCGAGTCGTGCGCTCCTCCACCGGGAGCTCGTCATGACTGGTGACTAGCACCTCGGTGACGGTGCTTCCGTTGCTCTCTGCGTGGGGGAGAGTTTCGTCGTAGACCACCACATTGGTGGGGAACGCGTCGAGTGACGTGGTGTTGGAGTCGACCAGCATTGGGTCGGTTGAGCCTAGGGACTCCAAGTCTACGGCAGGCTCGCCGGAAACGTGGAGTTGATCGAGGAGGCCCGCGAGGAGGTTCTCGGGGCCGCCCGTGCCTGCGTTGGATGTAGGTTCATCGGAGAGGCGGACCTCGCCGACAAGTTCGGCCAAGGAGCTGACCGCGCAGGTAATTTCGACGCCGCTTAGCGCGTCGGCGCAAACTCCGTCTGGCGTGCCTGGCTGGCTGCGCTCGCCAGGGAGGAAAAGGGTTCCCGTCCAGAGCAGATCTCCAGACGGCGGTGCACCAGGCCCCATGGTGGGTGCCAAATGTCGGGGGTTTGGTGCGGCATATGCCAACGGATGGCTTATCATGGTGGGGGCGAGTAGAACGTCGCTGGTGCCTGGAAACGGGATGAGGCGAAGACATGCACGCCGGTGAATCTTACCCAGCTTCGGGGCTCTCCGGGGAGATAATACCCCTACTGCTGCTCTGCGGTGTCTCCGCATGATCACTATGGCCAAGTGTTTACACAGTTGCTCCTTGAGCTGTTTTCTGGTGGTAGGAGAGGGCAAGGCTAGCTCTCTCCCTTCTATATGATCTGTTCTAGAGCTAATGGGTTCCAACCCTTTGCATGGGTGCCCTGGGGGGTTTATATAGGCCTACCCCCCAGGGGTACAATGGTAATCCGGCTGGACGCGGGCCCAGCTGTCAGTGTCTCTGGCCTCCGTCTTCTCTACTGACCGCTGGGGCCCGTCGACTGGCGGGCCCCGCCGACTGGCCTGGTACGGAGCCGACAGGCCGTGTCCGCCGCGGGCGGGTCTTGCTGGCTGCTGGTTACTGTAGCCATGCTTCTGATGACGCGAGCTTGATCATGAGGTCATGGTAACAGCCCCCGCCGCCTGGCGTGCGATCACTGTTGCCACTCCCCATCACATCTTGATTAATGGCGCATGGGCCCCGGGGGAGGGCTCGGCCGACTCCCCCGGGCCGACTCCCGACGGGTCCGACTGGTGGTTCTCCTGCCGTCTCCCGAGGTCTCACTGACTGGTGGGGCCTGCTGCCTCCAGGCCGAACAGACAAGCCGTCGTGGGTGCAGGATTCGGCCCTGCGGTGCTGATGTTAGGGCCGGCATGGCAACAGTGCCACGCCGCACGGAGATCTTCCGGGGTACGGCGTGCTGTGGCCATGCCTGCCCTTGGTGAGGGGCGGGGGTGGGCTTCGCTGTAGCCACGCCCCTGCCTCGTCCCCTCTGATGAGGTCATGGGGTTTGTTGGAGTCGCAGGCCGACTCCCCACAGCCGGCTTCTCTGCAAGTTGTCCCTGGGACTCGGCCGTGAGCGGGCAGTCGACCGCCTTGTCGTCGACTCCCCAGGAGGCGGCTCTTCGTCCTAGGGTCTTGAGGGGCGCAGCCTGCCCCGATGTCCTGAAAGGTTCTGGGGCTCAGGTTGGCCTACCCGCGGCCCATTACTCCGACACCCAGGCTTTAGCACGACTTAAAGTTGTTACAGCTCCAGCTCTCGCGTATGATCGCTTGATTTCTTGGAACCGGGCGGGCAAGATATACAGCTTCTTCAAGATGTCACTTAATAGAGTCGGCCCTTGATTCACGGGGGAGATAGTGGCAAGCGTCCGTTGAGCTCCGGTGTAAAACTGTTCAACCAGCGTGTAAACCGCCTTCAGCTTTACCACGGTATCCCGGTTCAGATTGCTGCTCCTGGGACCTGCAAATATCATACAATGAGTTAAGTGGCGGCTTATAATGGAATATATTTATTTGAAGTATGTAACAAAGTGACTTACCGGAGATTGCAGAAACCATGTGAGACACACGGTTCTTTAAACCGGTGAGTTCAGCGGTGACTTATCCTACAACCGCTTTAGCCTTCTCTGCATGCTGTGTTAAAACAGTCTTCTCATTAGCCCAAGCTTATTTCTCCACTGTGAAGTTGGTCTTAAAATTTTCGGTCTCAGAAACACTCAGCTGGAATTTGGATTCAGCCTTCTTTGTCTCTATCTCTTGAGTCCCTAGTCGGGCCTTGGCCCCAGACAGTTGGGATTCCAGTTCTGTGGTTGCAGCCCGCATACAACATAATGTTGTTTCAGTTTCATGGCGGATTATAAAATATAAGTCCCAAGTGTTTTGTCAACAATAACACTTAGCACTTGGGGGCTAATGTCTGTCAGCGCAATTTTTTTCAAAGGAAACAATTTTTCTAAAAAGTCCCAAGTGTTTTGCAGGCAACAACACTCGGCACTTGGGGGCTAATGCATATTGCTTGACTTTTCTTTCTACAAGTGAGCCGGATAAGCTGTCCACAGTCTCAGCCAGCTCAGGCAGGGCGATACGGTGAACGAGTCCCTTTTTGCTTTCCGGTTATACGGTTCATTTCTATGCAATAATTAGTAGGACCGGCTCATTCATACTGATTAAACCGGCCCTTGGAGAATAGCAGGGTATATAACTTATATGAGATGGAGAACATACCTCATATTTTTGATGCATCTGTTTGACCATTTCAATTTCTGAGTCATGGCTGGAGTGCACTTGACTGAGATAACTAGATAGCACTTCACTAATACTCAGGTGAGCATAGTGGGAGACATCCAACCTCACCTTTTGCCTCTCCATAACTTCTTGTTTGGCAGAGTGTCTTGCCAAGACAGTTGGGTTCCCCGGTTCAACGAATCTAGTGCTAGTGATTAAAACATCAACATTGTGCTTCTCCGGCGGGTTAGCTGAGCTTGATGTCTCAATACTTGATGGATCAATAGTAGTTTCATCTGTAGACGACTCATGTAAATCAGGTTGAACATTGAAGGCAGGGTCCTCTAGCCGTTCAGCGTGTTCATGCACAAAGGTTGACTGCTCCGGGTCTTCAGGATGTTCTGGTACGAGGGTTGGCTACTCCGGTTCAGTGGTTCTCGGATCCTCAGCCGGTTTTGTTACCTTTGCTTTCTTGGGCTTTGCTTGACTGCTAGAAAGGATTTAGACAAGTCAGTACAATGATACATATTTAAAGGTGTATAAGAAGGGTAGTTATCTTTACCCGGGGGCGGTCTTGAAAGCTGGAAATTGCGTCTATGATGAATCGCCGGAGGAGGAATGGGAAATCTCCTATAAAGATGGAATCAAAAATAAGTGATGAAGGTAATTCATTGAATAAATACAAGGGTGAAAGCCAAAAAAGAACCTCATTCTGGTGTTTCCCAGGAGTTTTTGGTAAGCCGGAGGGTAAATCGTCATCTCCACCGGTCTGGGTCTGCCGGCGGCTTTCATGTTGCTGTCGTTTAAAAAGAAAATGAGGATCTAAATAAGCCAAGGGGTGTCAAAACCTTACTTTCCGGGTTACCCGCCGAAGTTTCTGCCTTGGTAAAGGTTCTGAGTCGGAGGAAATAATATTTACCTCTTCTTCAACTGCCTGGCTGGCCCCCGTATCATCCTGGTAATAGTCAATGTCAATAAGGTGGTTAAAAAGCAGGCCAAGAGAGAAAGGGCTACCTCTGACTCAGAGGTGTCATCCAGCTTGAGTAACTCAGAGGCGGTTGGCTTCTTCTTCTTCTTCTTCTTCTTCTTTTCTTTGATTTTCTGACGATTTTCTTGGCGGCTATTGCAGCAGCTCTAGCTTTCTTGGCAGCCTCATGGTCATACTTGACTTTCCAAAAGTCAGATTTAGCCTGTGGAAGGGTAGCATGTTGAAATTCATGCAAATATTTAAACTCTGGGTTCCAAGGTCATCAAGGTCATCAAGGCACACAAAGCAATCAGGGTAGCTACCATCAACAGTCAGGTCAAGGGAGTCAGTAACAGCAATCTGGGTATCAGAGTAACCCGAAACATTTGAATAGTGGACAGTATCACGTCTTCACCACAAGTTTGTGCAAATGGGATCAGGAGTTTCATAAAAGGGCAGTAAACTCTGTTGAACCGACAGTACCCTGTTACTTGCGCTGGTTTGAGCAGGCTATTGTGTGGAGTCGAGAGGATCATCCACCCAGGGTTGATAACCCGGGTCATTTAGCATTGGTGGTCGCACCTCATGTTGGAGGGTATAGGTTCACCAAAGTGCTCATGGACGGAGGGAGCAGCATCAATATCCTTTATTATGAGACCTTCTGTTGCATGGGGTTGACCGATAAAAATCTTAAGCCATCAAACACTGTCTTCCATGGTGTGGTGCCTGGTAAATCGGCATATCCGGTTGGTAAGATAGCTCTGGAAGTTGCCTTTGAAGATGATCATGAATCTAGATCAGAGACATTAACCTTTGAGGTGGTGAAAATCAAGAGCCCTTATCATGCCCTGTCCGGACGGCCGACTTATGCTAAGTTCATGGCAAGGCCCTGTTATGTTTATCTGTAGCTCAAGATGCCGGTTCATAAGGGGACCATCACAGTGCATGGGAGCCGGAATATAGCCTAGGAGTGTGAAGAGGGTGGTGCAGCGTATGCTGAGTCGGTTTGTGCAACAGAGGAGTTAAAGTTTTAAAAGGATAATGTTGACCTGGCAGATATGAATTTGAAAAACCAACCACAGAGCATGATCCGGTTTTAAAATTTAAGTCGGTAGATGACACTAAGATGGTTGACTTTGTCCCTGGTGACTCATCTAAGCAGTTCAACATTAGTGCTAATCTGGATCTGAAATAGGAAAGCGCGCTCATCGAGTTCATCCGTGAGAACCGGGACATCTTTGCATGGAAGCCCTCAGACATGCCGGGTGTACCAAGAGAACTCGCTGAGCACACTCTTAATATTGATCCAAAGTTTAAACCGGTCAAGCAGTTTCTTCGCCGTTTTAATGAGGAGAGACGGACGACCATTGGATAAGAGGTAGCCCGGCTCTTGGCAGCTGGGTTTATCATTGAAGTTTTTCATCCTAAGTGGTTGGCTAACCCGGTGTTGGTACTTAAGAAGAATGGCACTTGGCGTATGTGTGTGGATTACACAGACTTAAACAAGGCCTGTCCGGCTGATCCTTTTGCTCTCCTTCATATTGACCAGATTATTGATGCTACGGCGGGTTGTGAGCATTTGAGTTTTTTAGATGCTTATTCTAGTTATCATCAGATCAAAATGGCAGTTAAGGACCAGGAGAAGACATCCTTCATAACTCCCTTTGGAGCCTTCTGCTATGTGTTTATGCCTTTTGGGCTCAAGAGTGCCCAGGCGACTTATCAGAGGTTAGTGCATAATTGCCTTCATAACCAAATTGGGTGTAATGTTCATGCCTATGTGGATGATATTGTGGTGAAATCCAGAGAGAAAGAGACACTGATAAGTGATTTGAAGGAAATCTTTGATAATCTCTGGATCTACAAGATAATGCTTAACCCGACCAAGTGTGTGTTTGGTGTGCCGGCGGGCAAGCTCCTGGGTTTTTTGGTGTCTAATAGAGGGATTGAAGCTAATCCAGAGAAGATCAAAGCTATCACCTCTCTGGCTAAACCGGCGTGTATCAATGATGGGCAGCGCCTGGCGGGTCGTATCGCGGTGTTAAACCGTTTCATAAGCTAGTTGGGGGAGAAGGCTATCCCTCTGTATCAGATAATGAAAAAGACAGATAACTTTGTCTGGAGTGATGCTGCTGATGCAGCGTTTGAGGATTTGAAGAAGCAGCTGATTGTACCGCCAGTGCTCACATCCCCTATTGATAAGGAGCCTTTACTGTTATATGTGGCTGCTAATAGCCGGGCTGTCACTGTTGCCATTGTGGTGGAAAGGAAGGAAGCAGGAAAGGAGTATCCGGTTCAAAGGCCGGTTTACTATATCAGCGAAATTCTCATTGTGTCCAAGCAGAGGTATCCACACTGGCAGAAACTTGTATATGGGGTGTTCTTGGCCAGCTGGAAGCTTAAACATTATTTTCTGGGCCATCCTATCACTGTGGTAAGCTCTGCTCCTTTGGGAGTTATCATCCAAAATAGAGAAGTAACTAGCCGGGTCGCTAAGTGGGCCATTGAGCTTGCACCTCATGGATTAAAGTATGTGCCTCACACGGCCATCAAGTCTCAAGCACTGGTGGACTTCATCAATGATTGGACAGAGCTACAGATGCCTGAGGAAAAGCCGGATAACACATATTGGACTATTCATTTGGATGGGTCCAGGTAGTTGGAAGGCTCGGGGGATGGAGCTATTCTCGCTCCCCCTTGAGGTGGTAAATTTTGCTATGTTCTTCGTTTGATGTTTCCTTGTACTAACAACACAGCTAAGTATGAGGCCTTACTCCACGGTCTTCGGATGGCCAAGGAAATGAATTTAAGCCGGGTTAGGTGCTTTGGCGACTCAGATTTGGTGGCTCAACAAGTCCCTGGTACTTGGGATTCTAAGGACCCACTTATGGCGGCTTATCGGCGAGAGGTGGACGTCATTGCTGGTCACTTCAAAGGATATCAAGTTGAGCACGTTGATCGAAGGAAAAATGAAGCGGTAGACGCTTTAAGTCGGCTGGGCTCTCAACGTAAGCCGGTGCCACCTAATGTCTTTCTTGACGTCTTGCATAACCCGTTAGTTAAGGTTCCTATAGAGGAGGATTTGGCTATTCCTGACCCGAAGGCTCAGTTGGTGGTGGCTCTTCATGTAATCCCATATTGGAAAGTCCCTTATTTGGCCTATATGACCCGGGGTGAGTTACCTGAGGATGGGACCTTAGCCAGGAAGATAACCCGATGGTCTAAGTCAATGTCGATTGTTAATGGAGAGTTACATCATCGCAGTGTCACAGGGGCGTTTCAACATTGTGTGTCTCCGGAAGAAGGTTGTGAGATCTTACGAGAAGTTCATGAAGGAGATTGTGGTCATCATGCCGGTTCAAAGTCCCTTGTGGCTAAAGCTTTCCGTCATGGGTTTTATTGGCTAACAGCTTATGCTGATGCAGAGGACTTCGTCCGTAGGCGTGATGGATGTCAGAAATTTGCACGACGTACCCATGTGCCGGCTCAAGAGTTAAGGATGATTCCTATTACTTGGCCATTTGCAGTTTGGGGGCTCGATATGGTTGGGCCTTTCAGAAGATCCAAGGATAAGAAGACTCACCTTTTGGTGGTGGTTGATAAGTTCACTAAGTGGGTAGAGGCAGAGACGGTCAGTAAGTGTGATGCAGCAACGGCGGTTCAGTTCATGAAGAAGGCGATCTTTTGTTTTGGCTTTCCACACAACATTATAACAGACAATGGCACTAATCTTTCTAAGGGTGCCATGGAAGAATTCTGTCAACTTGAGCATATCCGGCTTGATGTGTCATCAGTGGCTCACCCCCAATCCAATGGTCAAGCTGAAAGGGCAAACCAAGAGGTCTTGAAGGGTATTAAACCCCGGCTTATGGTTCCCCTATAGAGGACGCCGGGTTGTTGGGTGGAATAGTTGCCTTCGGTGCTATGGAGCATCAACACCACCCCAAATAGATACACATGATATACACCTTTCTTTATGGTTTACGGAGCAGAGGCAGTTCTCCCTAGTGACATCTGTCATGACTCGCCTCGGGTGGCGGCTTATGTGGAAGCAGATAATGAAAGAGCACGTCAAGAGGCACTTGATCTATTGGATGAAGAGCAGGACATAGCAGCAACTCGTTTGGTGATTTACCAGCAAGATATGCGCCGTTAACACAGCCGCTGGGTTAAAACAGAACTTTTCAAGAAGGCGACCTGGTGCTCCGGCTTATCCAGGATTAGACTGATAATACACAAGTTATCCCAACCTTGGTAAGGACCCTTTGTGGTCAACAAGAATCTAAACAATGGGTCATATTACCTTATCGATGTTCGAGACCACAAGGACTCACACACGTCGGAGGAGGAGACCCGCCGGCCCTGGAATATTGCTCAGCTTAGGCCATACTACACTTGAGCCATAGGCTCTCCTTATGTACATATTTAGACAATGTATATATTATGATTGATATAATAAACCGGCATCCCTGCTAAAGCAGGGCCTCTGTCACACATAAACACTATTCTGATCATGGGATCAGAATAATATTCTGATCACAACATGAACTTCCCGAGTTACGCACCTGACCTTCCCCGAGTACTAGGTTGAACTTCAGCTAAAAGGTGTGCAAATGGGGCTTGCGATATACCGTTGGAAAGCTATGGACATCAGTATCATGACCCAAGTTAAATTTTTGGCAAAATGTAAGCGGTTTAAGAGCAGTTTTGAAAACCATTTTTTCTTCATATAAAAAACGTGAATCGTATTTTCGATCGCATTTTTAAACCGTTCATCTGAATGAGGCAAATAATATGGCGTTGGAAAGTTGCTGAAAAACCGCTCCTTCCACATGTTGAAAGTTTTCTCTAATTCCCTACAGTTAAAGAGTAATTCGGAAAATCGTAGAATTTCGCAAATGGAACACCCGAGTTTGTATTTTCGATGCCATTTCTAAACGGCTAATCCAATTGAGGCAAATAATATGGTGTTGGAAAGATTATGAAAATGCGCTACTTTTTCATGTTAAAAGTTTTTTCTAATTTTGAACGGTTTAAAAGTAATTTAGAAAACGGTACAACTTCCACCGAGTTCGTATTTTCGAGCTAATTTTTTAACCGTACGTCCAAATGCAGCAAATAATATGGCGTTGGAAAGCTTGAAGAAATGGAAACTTTTTTGTATATATTGTTTCTCCTAATTCATTACGGTTTTATGTTAGTTTTGAAAATGGCTAAAAACGTATTTTTGCCGTAATTTTTACAAACTTTATCGGAATGGGGCAAATAATATACCGCTGACGGAAAATTCAAAACTTTTTCATGTTGATGGTTTTCTGTGATTCCTTGCCGTTTTCAAGTAATTTCGAAAATGGCGAGATCATTCGTTCTGCCTTTATCGCGAAATAGATTCTTCAAAAATGCACCGTGTGAAGAACCTGAACTTCTCGGCATGTCTACTTGAACTTCACTCTGTTTTTCACGTGCTTTTTTTGCCCGTTTCTCTCCATCCACTGCTCGTAGCTCTCCATCCACTCACCAGAATTGAGCAAGTGATGGAAATCTGCTGTAAACACGCAACTTTCTCGAGTTGATCGTTTTTTCATACTCGCGATAATTTTAAAAGTTTTTCATCTCAAATTCATTCACTATAGTAGTCGAACTTCGTGCTGTTTTCACGTTGAACTTCTGTGACGTATTTTCGTTTTTAATTTTCCCATCCATTTCATCAGTGTTACACAAATGATATTCTCTTTGTACAAACCCCTCTCACATAGCAAATATTGGCAGAGCAGCAACTATGGATTTGAGATGAACAAGTCTCCCAGAGTATGACATTAAGGAAGCAATGCTAGATAGTCTGTGGTCAAGTCTTGATACCATGGGCATCAAATCTGCTACTTTAGGTCTTGTAGATCCCATTGGTAGACCAAGATATGTGAAAGGCATGGCTTCTTTTTTACAGTTGAAGGTATTTGCCAGTTCTTGAGCTTTATCATCAGTCATATTGATTGGAACCATAGAAGATTTACTATAGTTTACAACAAGCCCAGTGAACTGGCAAATAATCTTTCGTTTTTAAGATTGACTTTGTTAAGGCTTTTGACAAAGTGAACTACAAGGCTATCTTATTCATGATGAAACATCTGGGATTTAGCAACAAATGGATTAGATGGGTCTCATCTATCCTATCTACTGCTTCTACATCTGTCATCCTTAATAGTGTTCCAGGTAAATGCATACAATGTAAGTGTGGTGTCAGACAAGGAGATCCTTTTCCCCCTCTTCTATATGTTATGGTTGGAGAATTGTTGCAAATCATGGTTAATGATGCTTGGAGAAATGGAACATTATCTTTACCAATTGAGACTAATTTTACTGAATGCTACCCCATCATACAATATGCTAATGACACACTGGTCATCCTGCCAGCCGATGAGGTACAAATTAGAAGTTTCATTGAGATACTTGACAATTTCTCAAAATTCACTGGGCTTGTTGTAAACTATAGTAAATCTTCTATGGTTCCAATCAATATGACTGATGATAAAGCTCAAGAACTGGCAAATACCTTCAACTATAAAAAAGAAGCCATGCCTTTCACATATCTTGGTCTACCAATGGGATCTACAAGACCTAAAGTAGCAGATTTGATGCCCATGGTATCAAGACTTGACCACAGACTATCTGGCATTGCTTCCTTAATGTCATACTCTGGGAGACTTGTTCATCTCAAATCCATAGTTACTGCTCTGCCAATATTTGCTATGTGTTGTATCAGAGTACCATTCCCCATACTGGACCACTTTGAAAAGTCTGGTAGGAATTTTCTTTGGTATGGTAAGGATATCAACAAAAAAGGAAATTGTCTTGTCAAATGGGATAATGTTTGCTTTCCAAAAAAGGCAGGGGGCCTAGGTGTGTTAAACCTGAGAGCACAAAACAAAACTCTGCTTATTAAATTTCTTTACAAATTCTTCAACAAGCATGATATTCCCTTGGGTTAACCTTATATGGAACAATTACTATGACAATGATGAGGTACCTAGTTTCCCTACCATGGTGGGATCCTTTTGGTGGAGAGATTGTTGCTCTAATTTGCAAGACTTCAAAAATATGACTATATGCTATGCTGGGACTAGTGATACAATTAAGCTACGGTTAGATAAATGGTGTTCTCATACAATATCACAGTCAATGCCTCAACTATTTTCTTATGCAAAGAAGGCTGACACAACTCTTGCATCTGTCAACAACATGGAGGATAGTGAATTTTATGAATTATTCCACTTGCCTATGTCTTCTATTGCAGTACAACAGAGTATCAATCTTAGAGAGTTAATCCACAACAGAGAGAACAGCAGCTATCAGATTCTTGGAAATTCTATTGGGGTGACACAAAGTACTCTAATAATAGAATATACCTTGAACTAATGGGAAATCCTGTTGACGCTCCTAAACCCTATCAATGGATGTGGAAATCATGCTCACTTCCCAAGCATAAATTCTTCTTCTGGCTACTGTTACAAGATAGATTAAACACTAGAGACCTACTCCACGGGAAGAATTTCTACATTGAGACTAGTAAGTGTGAATTATGTGATGATGAACCTAATGAACACCTAATGCATCTCTTTTTTAGCTGTGATTTCAGCCAAATCTTCTGGATGAACATTGGTTACCAATGGAACACTGATCATAACCTTATAGAATTGCTCTTGGAGGGAAGGAAGCAAGATACCCATGGCTGCTTTAAAGAATGTTTGATTGCTGGATGCTGGAGTCTCTAGAAACACAGAAATAGCATTATTTTTTATCACAAGGTCAAGAATATGACATATTGCATTGCCACTTTCAAGGAGCACTTCAGCATGATTATAAAGAAGGCAAAACCTGGATTGAAGGAGGGCATGCAAAGCTGGCTAGATCACTTGTAGACTATTTATTATCTTGTACTACATCCATCATGTAAATCCATATGTATATGTTTCCCTCTTATAAATGAAAATGCGAAACACAGTGGGGGTCTTCCCCACTGTTTTTGTCAAAAAAACCACTCTCACAATACATTTTTTAACGTTCTCCGACCGAGGACTTGAATTTACACAAATGATATTCCTGTTGTTTTGAAGTAAATTAGAGAAATGACGAGATCATGATTTATGCCTTCATTGCGAATGGAAACGCACTGCATGAAGTAGTTGAACTTCTCGGGCATGTTTGTTTTGACCCTCACTCTGTTTTTGACATGTTGTTTTTTGCACTGCGTGAAGTAGTTGAACTTCTGGGGCAAGTCTATTTGAACTTCACTCTGTTTCACTTTATTGTATTGTTCTTATATGAAATACACATCATGTAGTACATGAACTTCCAGTTGTTATCACTTTGAACATCTCGATGGTTTGAGAGAATTATTTTAAAACACAACAAACAACATATTTTTTTATGTATTTTGGACATCTAAATACACGGTGAACCTCTCTCGCAAGTTTTTTTTGAACTTTTACTCGTCGAGCACTTGAACTTCTAGCAACATTTTTTTCATTTATGAGTTGTTTTTAAAAGTGCAAAAAATGGCATTGTGTTTTTTATTTTTTGAATAGGTAAATCCTAGGTTTTAATAAACTCCGAACTTCTTTGTTATTTCAATATGAACTTCACCTTTTTATATTTTGAGTAAAGAATTGTATTCGATTTTTATACCGGAAAAATCAAACATGGAAATATAAGGTGAACCTCTCTCACAAGAATTTTTGAACTTCTCCGGACAGAACACTTGAACTTCTTTCAACAAACCTTTTAAGCTTTTATTTTTCTATACTTTTATTCTCACCGGAAATGCATTCCTTGCAGTAATTGAACTTCTCGTTGTTTCACTATGAACTTCTGCCACATTTTTGTGTATACGTCGAATTACACGCAATTGAAGGTTGGACGTCATTTTTTGCCATTTTTAAAACATGTAATTGGAGGTCAGACGTCCCATTATGAACCATGCACGGAGGTGCATGTGAACTTCTTGCAACAAATCTGAGTTTTTTTATATACTTCGAACTTCTCTGCTATTTTAATTTCAACCTCTTAGTCATATTCTTAGAAAAGGAAATATGTTTTTAGATAAGCATCAAACATTCTTTTTAAAAATTGAACTTCATTGTTTTATTTTTCATAGAAACGGTAATAATTTGAGTTTCCCATATACATCGAATTACTCCACTTTTTTAATTTGAACTTCATCATTTTTATTCTTTAGTAACAATGAAAATCCGAGTTTTTTTATAAATATCAAACTTACCTATTTTTGTAATTTGGACTTCTTGGTTTATTCTTTTAGTGACGGCAAAATCTTAGTTTAGTCCCGTTATTTAAATTTCAGCTTCTAGAGTTTTTTAGAAATGCTGATAATCTCATTTTTTTATGATTTTTTGAACTGCTCTATGTTTAAAATTCAAACTTCTTATTTTTATTACAAGCGGTGAAATATCCGTTTCAAATTGCTCTCTTATTTTTGTACTATTGTGTTATTTTTGTGTGAACTTCTTATGTTCTTCCCGTCAACAGATTCAAATTTTCCATTTTTTATACATTGAAATATTGCTTTATTTTATTTTGAACTTCTTGATTCCATTCTTTAATAACAAGGAAAATCATAGGTTGTATAATTATCAAACTTCTCCATAGTTTTAATTTGGACTTCTTGGTTTTATTTCTTGTAGTAGAAAAAAAAATTCTAGTCTTGTAATAAACATCAAACCACTTTAATAATGGAACATTTCGTAGGATTTTTGCAAAGAGTAAAATCTGAGTTTTTGTAAACATCATACCACTCCATTTTTTTTAAATTTGGGCTTCTTGGTTTTAGAGAATAAGTAAAGTTTGAACTACTCATTTTATTAAAGTTGAACTTCTGAGTTTTCTTTTTTGTTATGATTGGGGAAAATAAAAACTAAACATTTTTTCGCACACATCTAACCATTGTTGTATTTGATAATTCTTTTACATGAGACCATCCGAATTTATTCATGTACAAACTTTATTTTTGCATTTCTATTTTGACCTTTTTGCAAATATCTTATATGAACATTCTTTGGGCATCTTTAACGCACTTATGGACGTGCACTTTTCAAGAACTATTCATTTTGGACTCTCACGCATGATGAAATATAACTACAATGATGTGGGTGTTTTTATTTAATTTTAGTGCTTTGAAATATCTTTTTCTTTTAGGTAAAATAGGAAACAACAATTTAACGTGGCTCACAGTTGCTTTTTTTACTTTGTATATCTTGGATGTATTTCTAGAACAAAAATCATAGTTGCTTTAACTTTTAATAATATTACTTCGCCTTTTTCTTGATGGGAGACGTACTTAGATACATTTTGTTTTGAACAAACAATTCATGAACTATCTCAAACTTGACCTTCTCGAACACAATTTCTTGGCCTTAGGAAAATAAATAAAAAATAGAAAAATACATGGTTGTACGAGCATAAAAAATAGATCGATTTCTTTGTATTCTCTTTTATATGCCTATAGAAATACTCATCATCCCCTAGGGGCGATGCACATGTTTCTGAGATTGCAGAAACACCGAAAAATAAAAACCGGTCGCTCCATCTAACCCCTCCGAGCGTCCCACCCTCCCTCCCGCACCACCTCTCCCCCGATCCTCCCGACCACCTCCCTAACGATGACATAACAAGGATGGAAAATGATATATCTATAGGAAGACCATCTGCAGAAAAGCCACATCATAATCTTTAACCATGGACAACAAGTTCAAACACAAAACCAAGGACTATAGTAGCTAAACTCTCGCAGAAATCTCTCTCTAGCATTCTAGTTGAACTTGAACAGTAGCACACCAACATTAGCTAGAGGGCGAGGTAGGACACAACAACAGCAGCTAGCAGCGACCACCAAATGGAGGCTGGGTCGTGACGGTGGCACTGAGATGGAGAAGGTGCAGGTCATGGCAGGCAAAAATAACTGTGATTGAAAAGTCTTAATCAGGTAGGTAGGCGTTACAAGAAAAAAAAATAGCAAGTACATCAAGTTTTAGTGCCTCTTTCACACATAGATGTGCAACAAAATTGGCATTCCTTCTTATATAGATGAACTTGAACCCCTGGAAACTTGTGAGATACGAATGCATCTCTCGAAAGCCATCGACCGCCTCAGAAAAAGACTTGGAATCCTTTGACATCATGCATCAAACTTGGCCTTTAGTCTCAATAACATTATTTCATAATCCTTTTTCAATCACGATCAACATGGTTGTCCCTGCGAGCCAACTATCGGCTTTACGATTATGAAAATACTAGATTTTGGCAAATGTGTACGAGCTACTGAAGAAATTAAAGATAGTTGCAAACAATATACGAGCTACAACCTAACAATTTGCAAGCGCTTGAGTGAAGGCAACACCTTTGTTCTTCTTGAACTTCTCATTTTTCTTATTCTGAACTTGATGTTGTTATTTTTTTTGCAACTGCCAGTGCCGGGAGGCCGGCTTCGCTCCGTCAGGTAGCCGCGTCCACCTCCTCACAGGATAGCGAGCAGGGGAGGAAGGAGAGATAGACCTGGCAGCAAGCGGGGGAGGAGCCGGAGTAGCGCTACATCAGGGATGCAGGGTGAACCTGAACCTGAAGTACATAACACACATGAAAAACACTCTTAAGTAATCCAAGCCCTATCAATTAGCAAGCAAGGACTAAGCTAGAAAGGAAAACGAACACACAAAACTAGTACTGGTGCACTAAGACATTTTAGCCAACATTTTGCGTGCACACACAAAAACTAGAGAAGTGGAGAGTGAAGAAGCAGAGAGGAGGCACAATGGGTAGGGAACCTGCAGTGCTGCATCCGCATTCAGGGATGGGCCGGGGACGAAGGAGCTTGCTGGAGCAGCACCCACCACCCCATGCACGCAAAGTTGGAGCTGGTTGAGATGATATGCGTCTTGGAAGAGTCGCCCTGCTGTTGTGGCACGACTTGGACTGCAGCGACCCACACAATTTTTGTTGATGCATACACAATGGAGGAGATGAGCTTCGATTAGCGTCAATTAGCGCGCACACATCTGGCGAGCACAGCGGCCCCGATCCCGGGAGTGGTGGCCCGATGGCGGTGAACAGCCAGTGCTTTGCAGGGCGGGTCCCGGCTGCGGCGCACTATGGGGTTCGTGCGGGAGGATGCAAGGCCGGCCCCCTCCTCACAAGGCAGCGCCCTGCCGGGAGCCATGGCTGTGACAGGGATGAGCAAGATGTTGAGATCCATCTTACCTCGCACGACGGTGGCGAATGACTACAACTGGAGTCATTGGACTGCAATGGTGGGGTTGAGCTGGAGGATGCAATGGCGGCGGCGACATGCACATCAGTGCCGAGCAAAATAATGTGCCCATTTTTGTTTTCCTGCATTAGAAAATGTTTTGCAAGAGATTCCAGATGCTACAACTAGTTCTCATTAAATTGGAGGATACAAAATCAAATTCCCAATACAAATACATTTTTAATCTGGAACTAACAGAGGTTACAACAGAGAACAATCCCTGGTTTCTCAAATTGGAATTCATGCCCTTTTTATGTCATCGTTACAAACTAGACTTCTTTTTTTTCTAATAAGAACACACACTATAAAGGAAAAATAGAAATTTCTTTTGCCATCCTTGGTGGAGCACATAACGGCAGGTGCAACAAGTTCAGAGTGTGCAAGTAGAAAGGAAGAGGTTCAGAGAAAAAGACTGACACTTGGTCATGCTGCGGAGGCGTCCTGTAGTCCATACTTGTCTGGAGCAGCAGTAATGAGGACACAACTAGAGATGGCCAACGGAAATTTTGCAAATAACACTCCTCGCCACATCACATAATTTGATCTCCTCCAGTACCTGCTACTACTACTCCTCCTTGTTGGATTTGGGCACGGCCAACCTGACGACCAACAACAACAGTAGCACAGGTGGGTCTAATTTTCTATTAACAACCACTGTCATACGCTGACCATTGGAGGACAAGTCGTGGCTGTGCACGAGAGATGCAGATGGACAAGGGGAGCATGGAGTGGATGAGGTAGGAGGGGCTGAGAACAGCATCATCGACAGCGGGGCTGACTAAGACGACCTGCGGAGGCGTCGGACGGCAGAGAGACGAGGCTGGAAGCTCGAACGGCGCGCGATGACCAGCTCAGAGGCGGTGCATGGGAGAAGGCAGGCTGCGGGGGTGGCGCACGGCGCCCGGTGCGCAAGTGACCCGAGAAAGGAGGCGGGATACAGGGTTGACCCACGGTGAGGTGGGAGGAGCTGGAAGTCCAGATCAGGGTCTCGGCGTGGTTCGCCATGGGGATCCATGGTGATTTATGGTGACTCGCTTGGGGGAGGGAGGTTGGAGCGCCGGCATCATCTAGGAGAGGCGAGTGGTGGAATGAGGAGGGCGCGAGCTCGGGAACGGCGTCGGCGGGCGAGCTCAAGAACGGCTACGGTGGCGCACTAGCTCAGGAACAGCGGCGCGCGCGAGCACAGGTGCCGGCAACGCGTGGAGGTGTGTGGATCCTGGTGGCGGCGTTGGTGAGAAGTTGGCGGTGTGGGGAGGTGGGTCGCGGCGGCGGTGGTGCGCAGGCGGCAGCGCAGGGATGTGGCGGCACGGCGCACGGGGCTGCTTGGGCGCAGCGGCGAGGATCTGGGAGGTCGCCGCGGCAGTGGCGGATCTGGGGAGATAAGACGAGGCGTTTTTTTGTATTGGGAAGTTCGGGAGGGCCCTGTCGGGCCTACATAGTG
>NC_041388.1:149831957-149881957 GCF_002162155.2 Triticum dicoccoides
CGAACCGTAGCTTAAACCCTCTTAATAGGCGTAAGGCCACCAGGAAAATCACTTGGGGGCTTGGTCGTATTCGAACCATAGCTTAAACCCTCTTGATAGGCGTAAGGCCACCGGGGAAATCACTTGGGGGCTTGGTCGTATTCGAACCATACCTTAAACCCTTTTGATAGGCATAAGGCCACCAGGGAAATCACTTGGGGGCTTGGACATATTCGAACCACAGCTTATACCCTCTTGGTAGGCGTAAGGCCACTAGGATGATCACTTGGGGGCTTTGGTCTATCCGTACCATAGCTTAAACTCTCTTGATCGGCACAATGCCACAATTATGCCAATTCAAAACCTCTTGATTTTTTAGGTTTATTTAATTCCACTTATCATACTTTATGGTTCTAATGCACTGATGTTCATTAAACCGGCTTGGTTTTGACTATAAGTCGTCAGTATACTATCCGGTGTTTTTAACAACACCCGGTCCAACTTTATTTATAAACCGGTAACATCTGATACTTATCAAGGTTCCAGTTGTGGGTTATAACCCTCATTAGACTAGTTTGGGGTGATCAACCATCATAGGTATGATATCTTTTAATGATTATTATTTCCACCAGCTTTGATTATAAATCATGATAAATTCATGTTGGGGCAGTATAACCCATCCTGCGGTAAACCGCCAGGACATTTTTTCTCTGTTGTATGAAGGAACAGCTTTAGGATGAATAATATCATCAGGCATACATGGCGTGTCTTCACATAATGGATAAAGAAGTATCATAGAAACAACCAAATATGCACGAGGGAATATTAAAGCAAAAAGTTTGAAGCTAGCCCATTACAAGGCATTTTGAGCCCAAAAGATAATGGTTTTTAAGTCTCAAATAGCAGCTGATAAACTGACCCCGGCTCATGAATCCTAACCCGGCTGACTAGATGGTTGCACCTCACCCCTTGCCGGTTCGTCTTCCTCCACCGTCTGGAAATTGGGTTTGGACCAGTCAAAGCCATGAAGGGCGACAAATTCAGACTCATCATCAATCAGACAAGACGGGTCAATCTCAGGGGCGAAAGTGTGCTTACGAATCGGCGGGATTAAGTCCATCACTTTATAGGAAGGAGTCGCCATCTTCTTATTGTCTGCATCAAAACCCGGCCGATACTTAGTGAGGTTGGTTTCTTAACCGATAATGGTAGCACGAGGACGCGTTTCCTTGACACAAGCAGCAAAATCTTCTTGGTTGAAAGGTGTTCCATCTTCTTTAAAGCTGGGGGTATCCTTTAGCCACGTCTGCCGGGTCTAATTCTGGCACCCAGGCTTTAGCAGAGCTTAAAGTTGTTACAGCTCCAGCTCTCGCGCATGATCGCTTGATTTCTTGGAACCGGCCGGGCAAGATAGACAGCTTCTTCAAGATGTCACTTAATAGAGTCGGCCACTGATTCACGGGGGAGATAGGGGCAAGCGTTCGTTGAGCTCCGGTGTACAACTGTTCAACTAGCGTGTAAACCGCCTTCAGCTTTACCATGGTATCCCTGTTCAGATTGCTGCTCTTGGGACCTAAAAATATCATACAATGAGTTAAGTGGCGGCTTATAATGGAATATATTTATTTGAAGTATGTAACAAAGTGACTTACCGAAGATTGCAGAAACCATTTGAGACACACAGTTCTTTAAACCGGTGAGTTTAGCGGTGACTTCTCCTAGAGCCGCTTCAGCCTTCTCTGCATGATGTGTTAAAACAATCTTCTCATTAGCCCAAGCTTATTTTTCCGCTGTGAAGTTGGTCTTCAATTTTTTGGTCTCAGAAACACTCAACTGGAATTTGGATCCAACCTTCTTTGTCTCTATCTCTTGAGTCCCTAGTCGGGCCATGGCCTCAACAGTTGGGATTCTAGTTCTGTGGTTGCAGCCTGCATACAGCATAATGTTGTTTCAGTTTCATGGCGGATTATAAAAGATAAGTCCCAAGTGTTTTGTCAACAATAACACTTGGCACTTCGGGGCTAATGTCTGTCAGCGCAATTTTTTTTCAAAGGAAACAATTTTTCTAAAAAGTCCAAGTGTTTTCCAGGCAACAACACTCGGCACTTGGGGGCTAATGCATATTGCTTGACTTTTCTTTCTACAAGTGAGCCGTATAAGCTGTCCACAGTCTCAGCCGGCTCAGGCAGGTTATACGGTTTAGTTCAATGCAATAATTAGTACGACCGGCTCATTCATACTGATTAAACCGGCCCTTGGAGGCTAGTAGGCTATATAACTTATATGAGCCGGAGAACATACCTCATATTTTTGATGCATATGTTTGACCATTTCAATTTCTGAGTCATGGCTGGAGTGCACTTGACTGAGATAACCGGATAGCACTTCACTAATACTCAGGTGAGCATAGTGGGAGACATCCAACCTCACCTTTTGCCTCTACATAACTTCTTGTTTGGCAGAGTGTCTTGCCAAGACAGTTGGGTTCCCCAGTTCAACTAATCTAGTGCTAGTGATTAAAACATCAACATTGTGCTTCTCCGGCGGGTTAGCTGAGCTTGACGGATCAATACTAGATGGATCAATAGTAGTTTCATCTGTAGACTGCTCGGGTAAATCAGGTTGAACGTTGAAGGCAAGGTCCTCTGGCCATTTAGCGTGTTCGGGCAGAAATGTTGACTGCTCCAGGTCTTCAAGATGTTCAGGTACGAGGTTTGGCTACTCCGGTTCAGTGGTTCTCGGATCCTCAGCCGGTTTTGTTACATTTGCTTTCTTGGGCTTTGCTTGACCGCTAGAAAGGATTAGACAAGTCAGTACAATGATACATATTTAAAGGTGTATAAGAAGGGTAGTTATCTTTACCCGGGGGCGGTCTTGAAAGCCGGAAATTGCGTCTGTGATGAATCGCCGGAGGAGGAACGGGAAATCTCCTATAAATATGGAATCAAAAAGAAGTGATGAAGGTAATTCATTGAATAAATACAAGGGTGAAAGTCAAAAAAGAACCTCATTCTGGCGTTTCCAAGGAGTTTTTGGTAAGCCGAAGGGTAAATCGTCATCTCCACCGGCTGAGTCTGCCGGCGGCTTTCATGTTGCTGTCGTTTAAAAATAAAATGAGGATCTAAATAAGCCAAGGGGTGTCAAAACCTTTCTTTCCGGGTTACCCGCCGAAGTTTCTGCCTTGGTAAAGGTTCTGAGTCGGTGGAAATAATATTTACCTCTTCTTCAACTGCCTGGCTGGCCCCCGTGTCATCCTGGTAATAGTCAATGTCAATAAGGTGGTTAAAAAGCAGGCCAAGAGAGTCAAGGGCTACCTCTGACTCAGAGGTGTCATCCAGCTTGAGTAACTCAGAGGCGGTTGGCTTCTTCTTCTTCGATTTTCTGACGATTTTCTTGGCGGCTATCGCAGCAGCTCTAGCTTTCTTGGCAGCCTCATGGTCATACTTGACTTTCCAAAAGTTAGATTTAGCCTGTGGAAGGGTAGCATGTTGAAATTCATGCAAATATTTATACTGCTGAAGGAAAAGAAGTCAAAGGATTTACCTCTGGCGCCGGGTTAAGCTTGCAGAAAGGATTTAACCCCACTATGCTACATCTTCATACTTGCTGTTGACAAGAGTAGTTGCCATTTCCGCAATGGCTTCTTCCGTCAGACGCAGGGAACTATGACATAACGGATCATCTATTCCTCTGGTGTAGTTACACATCAAGCCAGATCGGCGGCTCAGAGGGATGATCCACCATGCGACCCAACAGTGGATCAAGTCAACTCTAGTTAACCCATTTCCAAGTAAGGCTTGAACTTTTTGGATTGTGGGGACAAGTTTCTTGCATTCAGCGGCAGAAAGCTTATCAGGAAGTTGATACTTGGCGTCAAGACGTTCAACACAGTAACCCGGCATTGGGTTTTCATCAGACGGTGAGGAATCCTTGCAATAAAACCATGTCTGATTCCAATCCTTAGGATGGCTTGGCAGAACTACAAAAGGGAAGATGGCATCCCATCTACGTTGAACTGAAATCCCGCCAAGTTCTAAGCTGGGACCATTGGTGTATTCGTTCTGGCGGTTCAGGTAGAAATATTCTCTAAAAAGCTCCACCAAAGGTTCTTGAAGATAAACCTCGCAGAAAACTTGGAAGTTGCAGATATTTGATATGGAATTGGGTCCGATATCTTGCGGGTGAAGCTTGAAAAAATGCAAATCATCTCTAAATAATTTTGAGCCGGGTGGTGAGAAGCCCCTGTTCATGTGATCAGTGAAAACAATAATTTCACCGTCCTTCGGCTGAGGTTTCACTTCAGCTGGGTCAGGAGCAAGGTAAGACATGACACTTTTTCCGGTAAGTATCCAACAGTGACAAAGTCTTTCAAAGTACTTTCGGTGACTGTGGAAGGGACCCAGTTGCAAGTGGTCATCGTCTTTGGAGGCATGATGAAATGACAATCTAAAAGAAATAATTTGCCGGATCAAGTTAGTTAGTGGGACTGCAAATCAACAACTACAGAGCTTGTTTTAAGCAAGGGCTAATGATATATGAGGTACAGGTAAGCCGGGAGAGTAAGCCGCCATGGTTAAGATATTCAAGAATGACCAAAAACAAGATTGGCTAAATACTGAGATAAACAAGTTCCACATTTGGAGGTTATAAATTTGGATTTACTGCCGTTCAGGAAAAGGGGATAAATTCATCTATAAAAGGCGACAATGGAAAAATAGAGAAGCCCTAGAGGAGATTTTCCACGGCGGGGATGTGATCTAGTATTAAAACAAGTGCTAAAACTACCACCGCGCAAGCTTTCCATATATTTTGGATCTAATACGTGGATCTAAATAAAGGAAAAGGAGGAGGAGGATGAACGCAGATGAACACCGAAGAACACCGATGAAACCCTAATGGCGAGATTAGGGATGAACAGAGGAAGACTTACTGGGGATGTAAGAGTAGTGGAGTTGCACCGCAGTTCTCTGGTTTTCTCAGGGCGATGCAGCGGCCGGAGTCGAGGACGAGGACAGAGGTCGACGGCGGCAGGGCTCGTACTAGGACGGCACGCTGTGAGGAAGGAAGGAGACGGAGAAGAATGGAAGATGGCTTTCGGGTCCTATTTATAAGGAGACAGAAACAGGCAGGCATGAAAGACGAGGATGCCAAATGATAGTTATCCAGCTAATTGGACGCCTCGATTTTCGGGAAGACATTAAGATAAAGATCTGTTAAGATGGCGTCAGGCGGGTTTCCAAAAATCTAGGAGATGACGTCATGGCGGGTTACAAGTTTTCGTAGCGGGAATGAGAGGATTTTTTCTAAGTATTGAAGGTTGACATGAACGAGTCCAAATCAACCTGGGCCTAATGTTGGGGATATGATTATTAGGTATGACCCGCCCAGGAGGGGCCGGGTCAACCCTATGAAGATTCATCACAATGAAGCCCAAGGTCACATGTCGATTCATAGATAGGCTTAGTAGAGGGCCCAGACCCAAAGGTGGCTTAAAGCCCACGAGTATGAACCGCCATATATGTAAACTTGTACTGTAAGGCATGTGTAAAAGGTCACCGAGCCGGATACATTGTATAAGCCGGCCGGGACTTTGAGGGCCACAGGGCATCTTCCTGTGTATATAAGGGGACGACCTAGCGGCGGCTTAGGGCAAGAAACAACAGATCGAGAGCCAGGTCAAGCATATTCGCTCCTTGCTCGTCGAAACCCTAGCAATACCAACTAAAAACTGGACTAGGCTTTTACCTTCATCGTAAGGGGCCGAACCAGTATAAACTCTCCGTGTCCTTTGTCCTATTTAACCCCTTTTAAGTTAACCTCAACGCGATGGCTCCACAACTAAGTCCTCACACTAGGACATCTGCCGTGACGATTCCACGACAGTCACGGAACTCGCAAGTTGATCACCAAAACATACATCAAGTGGGTCATGTGAATATCCCATTGTCACCACATATAAGCACATGCAAGACATACATCAAGTGTTCTCAAATCCTTAAATACTCAATCCGATAGGATAACTTCAAAGGGAAAACTCAATCCATTACAAGAGAGTAGAGGGGGAGAAACATCATAAGATCCAACTATAATAGCAAAGCTCGCTATACGTCAAGATTGTGCTAAATCAAGAACACGAGAGAGAGAGAGAGAGATCAAACACATAACTACTGGTACATACCCTCAGGCTCGAGGGTGAACTACCCCCTCCTCGTCATGGAGAGCGCCGGGATGATGAAGATGGCCACTGTTGATGGATCCCCCCGGCAGGGTGCCAGAATGGGGTCCCAATTGTTTTTTGGTGGCTACAGAGGCTTGCGGCGACGGAACTCCTAATCTGGGTTATTTTCTGGAGGTTTCAGTATTTATAGGAATTTTTGGCATCAGGAACAAGTCAGGAAGGTGCCCGAGTCGTCTACGAGAAAGGGCAGCGCGCCCGGGGGGTAGGGCGCGCCACCACCCTCATGGACGGCCCGGGACTCTTCTGGCCCAACTCTTTTACTCTGGGGCTTCTTTTGGTCCATACAAAATCATCAAAAATTGGCACATCAATTGGACTCCGTTTGGTATTCCTTTTCTGTAAGAGTTAATTACACTTTTAATACATGAACTTGCATGACGGATACAAATTCATACATAAAGTTGAAAAATGTCATAAAGTAGTACAACAACTTGCGTTTGAGGTATACTTACATACATTTCGGATCCCAGGCCATTATCTCTCAAACCAAAGACAACACAACATTGACCTAGAAAGGCTAGCCAGTCCACCAACCGTTACTTGTTGTTTAATTTGTCATAATCTCCTTATATCATCGACATAATTGTTCTTGTTCTTTCTCCATATAATTTTTGAAACCAAACTGGCATGCCTGTCGGTTCACATTTCTACAGCCGTACTGCCCGTTTACTGGTTCCTCAGCTATTTTTTAGGCACTATAATTTAGGATGTATTCTTTACTAAGAGCATCTATAGCCAGACCCTCCATACCTGCCCTAGATGCCCCGACGGGCTGCCTGATCACTGTCTGGACCAAAAAACGCCACCCAACCAGGCTACCCGTATTCGGCCTAAACGTCTGGACTTACCGATACTCTCCATATCCCGCCATATACGGGGCGAATATGGGAGTCCCGGAAGCGCCTGAGCACGCCCGCCACGTAGGACTGACCGCTGGTGTCCATGGCAATTTGGTCATATCAGCCTCCCCTGTCCTTGCTTGAGCAACACTCTTCTCTTCTCTATTCACCCTCCTCCGCATTATCGTCACCAGACTTACGCCGGCATCGGTGCTCCGCCGCCATCCCAACTCAGGGCTTCACGACCAGACGCCCCAACCCACACTGCCGCCGACCAGGTCGCCATCGGACAAGGTTGCCGCCACCGGACGGCTTCCCGGTATGTCAAACTCCCCCATATTTTCACCCAGCGCTCTATGTGTTCGATGAAATGTCTAAGCTGATTTTTGATTCTTTTGGTCATTACTTCTATTTCACCAATGGATTCGGCATGTAAATCAATAAACTTTGCAAATATCCTTGGACAACTTGGTTTTTTCCCCCGGTTTGTTAAAAAAATACTTCTGGTTTAGTGGGCTAGTAAGCCAAACAATTACTTGAAAGTAAAGTATCACTCGCGTGTAGTGCATAGTTTTTTATTCAGATCAATTCTACCTCTAAAAGATATATAAAATCACTATATACATCTGAACCAGTAATAATATGTAGCTCACTGGTTAGTCGATCACCGCTTGCCGCAAACTCTCGAGTTCTAGTCCTGTGGGAGCAACGCATCTTTATTTTTCTTCCTCTTTTCCCACTTACAGGTGGGCCCCACACTTAGAGACCACATGGATTTAACATGGAGATATCCTAAAAAATGTTAACTGGGAGATAACATCCATGGACGGAAATGTATGTAAATGTACTTCAAACATAAGTTGTTGGACTAATTTGTGTCATTTTTTAACTTTATGTATGAATTTGTACGCTCCGTGCAAATTTATGTACTAAAAGTGTTATTAACTCTTTCTGTAAAACTCAAAAACAAGGAAAAAAACTGACACTGGGCTCTAGGTTAATAGGTTAGTCCCAAAAATCATATAAAATAGCATATAAATGCATATAAAACATCCTAGATGGATAATATAATAGAATGGAACAATCAAAAATTATAGATACGTTGGAGACATATCAGAGACGTATCAGCATGGTGTCACGTCATATATTCATGGTAACAACATTGTCCAATTTGGGCCAAGCTTTATTACAAACCTCTTACAAAAACTGGAGCTTCTCTCAAAGAAGCCTCGTGGTTCTGATAGGGAAATGTGTCCCCCTTGTGGGCGAAACGTAATAAGTGCCTCTTTTCGCCTTGTATTTTCTTCTACGGGCAACATGGAACGACAGGATATCTGTGTTGAAATTTAAACGATATTCGTTGCGTATTCTCGCCTTGAACTTTGTTTTTTATAGGCGACATAGAATAACAGGACTGTCGGGCTGAAATTTGAAACTGTTCAGGGTTCGTTTGGCCATTGTGTGTGTATATATAATATTCTGAATAATATTATGATCACAACCTGACCTACCCCGCTAGTAGTACGTTGAACTTCCCTGTGAACTAGGTTGAACTTCCGCCAACATTGCCCAAATGGGGCTTGCGATATACCATTGGAAAGCTATGGACCCCAATATCATGACCCAACTTAAATTTTTGGCAAAATATAAGCGGTTTAAGAGCAGCTTTGAAAACCGTTAATTCTTCGCACAAAAAACATGAATCGTATTTTCGATCGCATTTCTAAACCATTTGTCGGAATGAGGCATATAATATGGCGTTGGAAAGCTGCTGCAAAACCGCTCCTTCCACATGTTGAAAGTTTTCTCTAATTCCTTATGGTTAAAGAGTAATTTGAAAAAACGTAAAATTTCGTAAACCGAATAGCTGAGTTCGTTTTTTCGATGTCATTTCTAAATGGCTAATCCAGTGGAGGCATATGATATGGCTTTGGAAAGCTTATGAAAATGCGCTACTTTTTCATCTTGAAAGCTTTTTTCTAATTTTGAATGGTTTAAGAGTAATTTAGAAAATGGTCCAAGTCCTACCGAGTTCATATTTTCGAGCTAATTTTTTAACCATGCATCCAAATGCATCAAATGATATGGCGTTGGAAAGCTTGAACAAATGCGAAACTTTTTGGTATGTATTGTTTCTCCCAATTCTTTACGGTTTTAAGTCAGTTTCGAAAATGGCGAAAAACGTATTTTTGCCGTAATTTCTACGAACTTTACCGGAATGGGGCAAATAATATAATGCTGAAAAGCTAGGGAAAATGCGAAACTTTTTCATGTTGATGGTTTTCTCTTATTCCTAGCCGTTTTCAAGTAATTTCGAAAACGGCGGGATCTTGCGTTCTGCCCTTATCGTGAAACAGATTCTTCGAAAATGCACCGTGTGAAGAACCTGAACTTCTCGGCGCGTGTACCTGAACTTCACTCTGTTTTTCACGTGAATTTTTTTGCTCGTAGGTCTCCATCCACTTCTCGTAACTCTCCATCCACTCACCGGAATTGAGCAAGTGATATACCAGTGGAAAGCTATTGTAAGCACATAACTTTCCCGTGTTGATCGTTTTTCATACTCGTGATGATTTTAAAAGTTTTTCATCTGAAATTCATTTGGCGTAGTAGTTGAACTTCATACTGTTTTTACGTTGAACTTCTGTGACGTATTTTCGTTTGTAATTTTCTCATCCATTCGTCAGTGTTACACAAATGATATTCTTGTTGTACAAACTTCTCTCACAATAATTTTTTAACTTTCTCCGATGGAGTACTTGAAATTATAACGAGAACAAATTTAGCCTTTTCATTTTTATTATTTTTAATACAAAATGCACATCGTGTAGAACGTGAACTTCTGGTAGTTTATCAACCTGAACTTCTCTCGGTTACGTGAAAATATCTAAGTTTTTTATAAATATTAATCTGAATTTCTTAATCCTTTTTTTGTGAATTTTAAAGCACTCCATTTTTAAAAGTTGAACTTCTTGTTATTTTATTTTTTGAACTTCTTATTTCCATTCTTTAATAACGAGGAAAATCTGAGTTTTCTATAATCATCAAACTTCTCCATATTTTTAATATGGACTTCCTGGTTTTATTTTCTTAATTTTTTTATGAAACTTTGAACTGCTGTATTATTAAAAGTTGAACTTCTTGTTTTCATTCTTAACAAATTTGAGTTTTTATATACTTCGAACTTCTCTGTTATTTTGAATTGAACTTCTTAGTCTTATTCTTAGAAAAAATATGTTTTCAAAGAAGCATCAAACATTTTTTTAAATCGAACCTCACACATTTATTGTTCCTAGGGATGGAAAGAATTTGAGTTTCCCGTAAACATAAAACTACTCCTTTTATTTTAATTTGAACTTCTTTAATTTTATTCTTTAGTGACAAAGAGAAAGCTGTTTTTTATAAATATTGAACTTCTCTATTTTTATATTTTGGACTTCATGGTTTATTTGAAATACTTTCTTTTTCCATTTGAACATCTAAATACACGGTGAACCTCTTTCAAAAGAATTTTTGAACTTCCCGGACCGAGCACTTGAACTTCTACCAACAAAACTTTTAGACTTTGCCCTTTTATTGTATTTTTCTAATACGAAACACACACCATGCAGTACGTGAACTTCTGACAGTTATCGCTTTGGATTTCTCTTTTGTTTCTCGTTAGTAATTGAAAAAATCTGAGTTTTTTATAGACAACGATCCGCTCTAACTTTTTACAAAACAAAATTATAGTTTTTTCCGCTTTCTACGATTTAATTTTTTGTCTCGCGACATTTTTAGGCATTTTTTTGTTGTCAGTGAAATGGCCTAGATGAACCTTTTTTTCATTGATGATTTCCTTCAGTATATGGTACACGTGAACTTGTGAATTTCTAAAACATGAACTTCACATTTATATCTAAAACATGAATTTCTAAAACATAATGGTTTAGCTTTTTAGAAATATACTTCGGGGCGTATATAATCGTCAGTGTTGAATTATTTTGAATACAAGCTCAAATTATTTTAAACTTCTTGGTTGTCCTTTTAGAAAGACAAATAACTATTTTGAACTCCGTCGCTCGTTATTTAAGTTTAACCTTTCAGAATTATTTTATTTAGTAATGGTGAAACTCTTTTTTGATAAACTTTTTTGAACTTCTCTATTTTCATTTTAACCTTCTTGGTTTTGTAATACATATTGAACTTCTTTGTTTTTAAAATTTGAACTTCTAGTTTTTATTATAAATAGATTCAACATATTACTTTTATTCATTTTTTTGGATAAGAGAAACAAAAACTGTATTGTACAGTGAGAAGTTCATTTTTTTGCAGTGTGAAAAGTTGCATTTTGTTGTGAATTTGTTGTTGTTTTATTTCTATATTTTTTTACAAAATGAACAATGCATGTTTCGCTGGGAGAAATGCACAAACATTGAATGTATAAGGGAAATTACTACATGCTTATGCAGGTGCAGAAATATGAATTATTTAGAGAAGGGAGAAACTCTGAATTTGTAGCTCGATAGAACCTGAACTTCTGCTTTCTTTGTGATTTGGGAGTCTGGGTAAGTTAATATCATTAAGGAGCAGCAACGGAATAGTATATGTTTGTGTACAGATCCAAGAGCATAGCTTTCACAAAACTTGTATGAAGATTATCTCCAAAGAAGCAGGGACCAGGGGACTAGTCGGTCGTAGGAGATGCATCAATTGCAGAGTTGAAGCACGTAAATGGAAAAAATCTAAGAAGTCCAAGTATTGTTACAACGAGAGCACTACCCGATGCAGTTGGAATGGCTGCACACGCACGACGATCTGGCCCCGATCCAAAGGGAGTGGCCTTGGAAGAGGAGGCACACAATAGTGCGTACCAGATCTCTCCAATCCACATGGGCCACGAGGATGAATGATGAGCTGACCACACAAAAGTAAAACTGAAAAAAAGTGTCCATGGATCCGGTACATACAATCTCCCGTGAGCTTTGAATCTGAAGCAGGTCGGCAGGGTTACTGACCGCTGCGAGTGAGAGAGACCATGGATGGATCCTCCAAAAGAGAAGAATCCTGCAATGCTCACCATTTTGTTTACTGTCAGCCGCTAGTAGATCCTGTCGGTGAGGCGACGAGGTCTCACCGGCGCTAATTAATCTTGAAAACCATGCGGGTGATCTTAAGTCTGCATGAGTATATAATTAGCGCCAGTGGGGAGACAAAAGTTCAAGTACGCGTAAGCTAGCTTTGCTCCCCGCAGGGTGAACGCATGGGGGATAACGCGGAGGTGAACGGAGGCCCGACATGTGGCCTTGGACAGCCGAATCAGATAGATACAAGGGCGGCGCCGGCGGGAGGTCCATCCAACCACCACACGTAGGTGGCCTTGGACTGAGGTGAAGCATCAATGACGGATCCGGCCCCAGCTCTGGCCGGTGAACTTCGTGCCGCGGCCCAATCGACCTGCAGGAGCATGGTGGGGAGACGTGCATGGGATCTCTCCCCGATGGTGATCCAGGGCGGCGCCGGCGCAGGTGGTCAGCGGCGCATGGTTGGCCGGGCCTCGCTCATCGGAATTTTGGAGATGGCACTGGATCCAAGAGGAAGGGCAGGAAGCGGCAGGAAGCGGGGTAGAGAGGAGGTGCTGGGGTGGGCGTCGACGGTGGGAGGCACGCCGGAGCCGGATGGGCGGTGGCCGGAGGTGGGCGGGCGGTTTGGTAGGGAGGATTCGGGAGGCGACGCGGGAGGTGGGCGACGGGGGATGGGGGATGGGCGTTCTTTTTTTTTCTTCGTTTGAATGCTCCGATCTCAGGAACACCTCATCGCCCCTATATATAGAGCGTTGTGATCCAAATAACTATATTACTAATTACTTAGTTTTCTATGCATTTAATGTAGTCCATAATTCAAATTTGAACTACAACCACATGCTCCAGTGAAGCAAAATGGGTGGGAAATCGTACATGTGTCATTGGGTGCATGTTTAGGTCTCGTTTAAGGAATGAGAATGAATTACAAACTTGTCGTCATCCTGAAACATTGAGAATCTCAGTTTTTAAATCCCAGTAAATCAAAAAGTCACCCAAAAAACAAGAAACTTGGCATGGTTTCATGACATGGCACATATATGCCGTGGTGAAAAATCATCCAGTTTGAGAAGAGGCACACACATTAGTAGCTAATGAAGTCCTTTTTGAAACAAAAAGCTAACACGTTAATATCGCAAATGGTTGTATTACATTTACCATGTCGAAATTTAACCATACCCGCTGGCGTGCGTGCAGCTGTTTGATTAGACGGGACGGGCGCGAGAAGTCCGCCGTGCAGGCTCGACGGGATGCATGCGAGCAGTCCGCCGTGTCGTGGTACTAAGTTTGACAATAGAATGGGGGGTAGGTATGAGGAGGCAAGATCCTAGCTACGGTGAAGTTGTGCACGCAAGATTTACGAGTTCAGGCCCTTCCCAGAGGAAGTAACAGCCCAACGTCTCGGTCCCCAGAGGCTTGGTCGATTGGATTATGCGTGAAGTTACATAGGGTGCGAACCCTTGTCCCAGAGGAGGGGGGTGGCTTATATCGAGTGCGCCAGGACCCCAGCCATCCCCCGTTACACAGGGTTCAATGTACATAAAGAGAGGACGCGACTAGTAATGCCAGCATTAAAGTGATATAAATGACCCTTAAGTCTACTGAGTGAACGTCCTACCATTGCCATCCAAAGTAACCATAGATATTCTGTACTCTGAGTGGTTCCTGATGGTTGAATGATTATATCCTGGTCGAATGGAATTGAGTTATCCGAGTGGAACTCATGGTCGAGTGTGTTGCATCTTGAGGTGATTCCAGTCGGTATAGTTTGCTGTCCTTTGAATGTCTTTGACTATAGGGCAGTGCCCTTGGGAAGGGTACTTAGATCAGGTATATTGCCCTACCCCAGGTACATGTCATCGTCATTAGCCCCCGAATGGTTCTGGATCCGAGCGGAGATGGAGTTGAAGATGGTTTCGACCCAATCTTTGCGCCGCGGAAGCATTTTACTTAGTTTGGAGAACCATGCAACAACTTCGACTTCATTTTTAGTTGCCTTGAGCCATTCAGAGATTATTGAGTGAATTTTGCTGATAAGCTTCAACTGCTGATACTGCATAAAATCTCCGGCGTGATTGACTGCTCTGCCGTTTCCGGATCTCACGGGATTCGAAATTTGGGGAAGCGCATGGGGCGGAGAGGGCCATAGTAATCAGAGCGGATTAGGCAAGGTGCCTCGATCCTTGCGCCACCTTTTTCATCACGTACTGCGCGCGCGACTATTATGGGATTTGACAGGATCGCCTGGACCCACAAGTCAGCCACTCAGGGAGCCAACCCATATAAGGCGTTCGGGCCAAGGCCTTTGCACTATGCGCCCCATTTCCCCCTTCTTCCTGTGCTTCTCCACCGCATCTGCTCTGCTCTTAGTGCCGCCGCCCAGTCCAAGCTCAATCCGCCGCAATGGGGAAGGATAGGATGGTGACTCTGGAGCGCATGAAGGAGGCGACAACAAAGGCGAAGGGGAAGAAGACGAGCCGGGCAGGGTCGTCATCGAGAATTGGCCTACCGCCCGGCTGGATCCAGGGCGACTGGATCCGGTCGATGATCCAGCGAGAAGACATGGATGATTTGGTGGACGGGGGCTTGATTCCCCACAAATCTTGGCGGCTTCTGGAGGACGAGACCGAGCCGTGACCGCAAGAGGGTGAGTGCGTCCTTCTTGCGACCCATGTCGACCACAACTTCTCTTTGCCTCCCCACCCCTTCTTCCGGGGTTTCCTGAACTTTGTTGGAGCCCAACTTCATCACTTTTCTCCCAACAACATAACATACCTTGCCGTATACGTGTCCATGTGTGAGAAATTTCTGGGTTGGCGACCGCACTGGGGCCTCTTCAAACACATTTTCACCTGTCGTTCTCAGTCGGTAAAAAAGGCCAATCCGAGTGATGAGAGGACACACGTGATCCAGATGTGCAGAGGTCCAGGGATCCAGATGAGAAATAAAAGCACTTTCCCCGCCATGATTTTTCCCGAGTCAGTCAGGGGGTGGCAATCGACTTGGTTCTATTGTAAGGACCAACCGACCCTAGGCCAGTCGACTGGCCTTCCCCCGTTTTCCATAGAATGAGTAGAGAAGCCTTCTCCTTTGAGAGTGACTCCGGCTGAAAATGCGGAGGTGAATATGTTGGTTGAGCGAGTGGTCCAACTTGTCCGCGATGGGGTGACTGGCATGGACTTGCTAGAAGTTTTTCTCAGTCGACACATCCAGCCACTCCAAGCCCGTGATCATCCAATGTGGATGTACTTGGGTGTTGAAGACAGTACTCGGATCCACCTAGAGGATGTCGATGAGGGGACAGTCGCGCAGTGGCTGCAAGGTATTACTGGCAACAAAGACAACCCCGAGGGGTCTAGGAGGGTTGCTCCACTCGAAAACACCATCGAACCTGACAAGGTCTTATTCTTTCCTCCCAAGTGTATCTTGCTCTAATATGTGTTTGGTCTTGAAACTGATTGATATCCACTCAACCCCGTGTCTTGCAGATCTACACTGAGATGCACTCGATGCCGAACGGAGAGCAGGAGGATGAGGGAGAGGCGAGTGGAGGGGACAATGGCGAGTGGCATTCTGACAGAAGGGGAGACGAGGAGAGCGAGGACTTGAGCAGTGGTGAGGAGATCGACTCCCCTCCTCGCATGGAAAGACGCTCCAAGCAGAGGCAGGACCCGGCCAGTGTCCATGGCAAAGCGACCCCCTCGACTGAACAGACTTCCAAGCGCACAAGGACATCTTCTCCTGCGCCGACTGAGAAAGCCCCGAAGCAACTCAAAGTCATGCCGCCAAAACCCTGGAAGGACTTGCCCAAGATCAAAGTGGACATCTCTATCGCTTCTGGGTAATCACTGAGCTCGACCTCTTATTTTTAGCGTGACCCGTTCTTTGGTCGATTCACTTTCCTATTTTAACCGAGTAAATTCTGAAATTTGTAGTGCTGCCGCTGGGACTTCAATGTACCAAGATGATGAAGACGAGGAGATGGAGGATGCAGTCACCTCCCACGCGGGTATAACTTTGGTAATTTGGTCTTTACTTTATTAGCCATTTTGATGGTTGACTAAACTCATATAACTGATTGCTTTGCAGCTCCACCGAATGTCATTGAACTTCCAGATGATGACGAAGATGTGGCACAGAGAGTCATGGGGAGGAGGGGTAGGACTTAGAGAAAGAAGGCACCAGCTGGCGAGACGTCCCAGTAAACGCCGGTGATGGAACCAGTGGTTCAGCAGTCCAGAGACGTGAACCATGCTTCTGTTACTTTTCCTATTCCAGTGTCAGCTGAACGCCCTTCCTCGTCGACTGCACAAGTCCCTGATTCATCTGTCCAGCACCACGCCTCGGATCCTCAAGCTGCCGTGACTGGACCCACGTCTCCACTGGTCATCACCCATCACGTCCCGGAAGACCAAGTAGGCGCTGCTTCAGAAGCAATACGCGAAGCAGGCTTGATGGTGGAGCGGATGAAGACAATGCACGAGACCAGCCAAGCCACCTATGATGCTAGTGCAGCCCTCCGAGCTAATGTCCAGGTTAGTTGGTTTCCGACTGTTCTCCTATCTTGACGCTTGTTCTGTTAGGATATGCTACCCAAAAAACTTGCATTGTGCATCCATCTGTCAGTCTGTTCTTCACATCTATACGCATGCTGGGTGTTTCAATTTATGCTGAGTAGTCTTTCCAGTTGAGTCGACTAGGTTATGTCAATTGCAACTTTGGACTAGTGGGGGCACGCAGAGTGCACCCACTGGGTGTAGTCCCCGAGGCCGCCGTCGAATATATGATTTGGCAGGGGTCTTGATGAAAATATCTTGTTGTTCAGTTCTTCCACTCGGTCTGGGCGGACCATGTCGAGTGGAACCTGAACTAGTGGGGGCACGCTGAGTGCACCCACTGGGTGTAGTCCTCGAGACCGCGGTCGACTGCAGGCAGTCGGTTTGGGTCTGAGAATAACTGTTGCCTCTTTTTTTACTCGGTTTGGGCGGACCATGTCGAGTGGAACCTGGACCAGTGGGGGCACGCTAAGTGCACCCAGTGGGTGTAGTCCTCGGTACTACTGTTGAATGTTTGATTCTGCAGTAGTCTTAGAGTTCTTTTCACTCGGAAGCGAATAATCTTCGATTCTGTCCGCTGATGCATCTTTTACTGACTTTAGAAATCTTGTGAGCTCATCTCCAAGTTTTCTGAATTCAAGGAGAAGCAGAGACAGCTCAACCTTGATCTGGAGTTGGCCAAGCAGAACTTGCAGAAGGCCAAAGACGAAACAACTGGTATGGAAGGTAACAACTTGTCGACTATGTAATTGGATTGTTTCTCTAGTCGTCTCCTCATTCTTCTCTCTGAACCGAGTGCTTGTTTGTTGTATATATATATTTTTAGAGAAAATGAGGCAGGCTCTGGCACAGAAGGATCTTGATCTTGCCGCAGCGCAGAAGGAGGCTCAGGAGAAAGCAACACTCGCCGATAAGAAGCTAGCTTCAGTCGGGGCGCTCGAGGAAGACAACGCCAATTTGAAGACATCTCTTGCCAAGGCAATCGATAAGTGACCCGTCTGAAGAAAGACAAGGTAGCTTTGAACGATAAGATTGAAGGCATTTCTCACAAGAGAAGTGACGTAGAGGGTTATCTGGGACCACTCACCAAGAAGATATTCCTTATGCTTGAAGGTATCTTTCCTTGTCCGACTGTTTTGCTGTCGTCGAGTCACCATAAATCGGCCGACTCATTATCTCTTTATGGTTGCAGAATTCTGTCAAAACATTGAGGAAGAAACTGGGAGAATCGAGACAAGCTTGGACGCCATCAATTCTCCTGTCAATGATGAAGCTGCTATGAATGTGCACCGACTGGAGTCCCGTCTTGCCAGCGTTACAGACTACCTCGCTCGCCTGAAGGTTGCGGTGTCGCGGATCGACACGGTGCTTTGGCCGAAGGAGACGCTCCAAAATGACCTCGAATCCTTGATGACTTGACTCAATGAGATCCCTGGTCGAGTGCAGGAATGGAAGAAGTCATCTGCTCGATGCGGTGCTGACGTAGTTCTGTCACTTGTTCGAGTCCATTGTAAGGAGGCTAAGGAAGAAAAGCTAGCAGCGATCAAGGTTGCCAACACAAAGAGACTCGACTTCCAGCCTTTCATGGAGACCTTCGTTGCTGCCGCTACTCGAATTGTAGATGGAATTGACCTGGATGAGTTCGTTGAGCCTGCCAGTCCCCCTCCTGCGGAATGAACAAACTTTTTATGATCTTATTAAATTTGCCTCGGTATGCCGAGTGGTTTTGTAACCGTTAAAACTCCTTCGGCCCGGATGCCCGAGTACTTTAATCTGCTATCTGGAACCTCATAGGATTTATCTAAACTTTGTTGGTTTGAATCTCTTGGCTCTGAGTGGAATTTGATTCTTCAGTCTGAATTTCTACTGACTCTGTGGTGCAGCTCAGTCGAGTGGATCATGAACAAGGGCACTCGGTACTGTCCATGACCTGCACCTCGTCGTCCTTGCGGATTAGGATGGAACAGACATTGTATTTGTGCCGCAGCTCTGAGGATAAGGTCGCAGTTGACCTGCACCTCGTCGTCCTTGTGGATCAGGATGGAGCGGACATTGTATTTGTGCCGCATCTCTGAGTGTGTTTTTAAACTTAGGCGAGTGCAGGACTGCAGCTAAGCCTTCGAGTGAGAGGATTTCTCTCCACTCGGTAGGTTTTTCTTAAAACTTAGATGAGTGCGGGACTGTAGCTAATCCCCCGAGTGGGAGGATTGCTCTCCACTCGATAGGATTTTTTTAAACTTAGATGAGTGCGGGACTGCAGCTAAGCCCCCGAGTGGGAGGATTGCTCTCCACTCGGTAGGATTTTTTCAAACTTAGGCGAGTGCGGGACTGCAGCTAAGCCCCCGAGTGGGAGGATTGCTCTCCACTCAGTAGGATTTTTTTAAACTTAGGCGAATCGGATTCGCAGCTAAGCCCCCGAGTGAGAGGCTTGCTCTCCACTCCGTAGGATTTTTGAAACTTAGGCGAATCGGATTCGCAGCTAAGTCATCCACTGGGGGATTTCGGACACATGTAAAAGTAATAAAAATCATCTAGGAGACTGTAAAACCACGTTGTCGGTGTCAAAACCGGCGGATCTCGGGTAGGGGGTCCCGAACTGTGCGTCTAAGGCGGATGGTAACAGGAGGCAGGGGACATGATGTTTACCCAGGTTCGGGCCCTCTTGATGGAGGTAATACCCTACGTCCTGCTTGATTGTTCTTGATGATATGAGTATTACAAGAGTTGATGTACCACGAGATCGTAGAGGCTAAACCCTAGAAGCTAGCCTATGGTATGATTGTATGTTGTCCTACGGACTAAACCCTCCGGTTTATATAGACATCGGAGGGGGCTAGGGTTACACAGAGTCGGTTACAAGGGAGGAGATCTACATATCCGTATTGCCTAGCTTACCTTCCATGCCAAGGAGAGTCCCATCCGGACACGGGACGAAGTCTTCAATCTTGTATCTTCATAGTCCAATAGTCCGGCCAAAGGATATAGTCCGGCTGTCCGGAGACCCCCTAATCCAGGACTCCCTCAGTAGCCCCTGAACCAGGATTCAATGACGATGAGTCCGGCGCGCAGTATTGTCTTCGGCATTGCAAGGCGGGTTCCTCCTCCGAATACTCCATGGAAGATTTTGAACACAAGGATAGTGTCCGGTTCTGCAAAACAAGTTCCACATACCACCGTAGAGAGAATAATATTTCCACAAATCTAATCTGCTGACACGTTTTGACTACATGACATCACGCCATGGCCCGGTCATTATTCGAACCGTTTTTCTCAATTAGCACCGCACATATCGCGAGGCGGTTTTCTTGACATGTCTTGTCAAAGCAGAGACCGTGTTCCCCTCATTATGGGATTCTCATTAATACGGACATGGGTAACCCAACTGCGCCATCAATTACGGCGCTTGGGGAATAAGCGATTTTACCAGGCAAGTGGGGAGGCGCATCGCCTCCTCCGCCCTTATAAAGGGACGAAGATTCACTCTTTTCACCCACGCCTTCTTCCTCCTTGCTTACCCATTCCCGCACACTCGAGCTCTAGCGCCCAAGCTCGCGTTCTTCTTCTCAAACCACTCCAAGCATGCCCGGAGCAGGAGGCAAGTGGATGGTCTCCTCCGTCATGGAGGAGAACATCAAAAAGTTACGGGAAGCCGGATATCTAGCCACGGATATCGCGCACCGACTGCCAGATGGGGCAGATCATCCCAACGCCCGAACCCCATGAGAGGGTAGTTTTTCTTACCCACTTTGTCCGTGGACTGGGATTTCCCCTCCACCCGTTTGTCCGCGGGCTCATGTTCTACTACGGGCTGGATTTTCATGATCTGGCCCCCAATTTCATCCTCAACATCTCGGGGTTTATCGTCGTGTGCGAGGCCTTCCTCCGCATCAAGCCCCATTTCAGCCTGTGGCTGAGGACCTTCAATGTCAAACCGAAGGTAGTGGTCGGACAGCAAGCGGAGTGCGGAGGCGCCATGGTGGCAAGATGCCTAATGTCACTTGGCTTGAAGCCTCCTATGTGGAGACCATAAAGGGGTGGCAATCGGGGTGGTTCTACATCACCGAACCGCGCGACACCAACTGGGTGGCGGCCACCGAATTCCGATCCGGAATCCCCACACGGCTCACCTCCTGGAAAGAGAAGGGCCTGTCCTGGGGTTCCTCGGTAGAGCTGAACGGACTCTAGACCTGCATCAAGAACATGATGAGCAAGAAAATTAAGCTCGTCAACGTGGTCCAGGTCATGCTCTTCCGTCGGATTCTCCCGTGTCAACAACGGGTATTCAACTTGTGGGAGTTCGACCCGGCCAAGCACCAGACGCTACGAGAGCTCTATGGCATGACGCACGAGGACGTCTGAAGGGTGTTGTTTAAGGGCGCCGAGGTACCTCTTTCCCTCACTGAGGACCGCAGACTCAGCGCAAAGCGCCGCGCCAATCCGGTGAGTTTTTATATTTCACAGGGTATCTATTTGCCCCAGTTTAATCATGTGCGTGATCTAAGCCTTCCATGCCTTTAACAGGACTGGGTGAAGACAGCGGAGCAGATCGATTGCCCCGCCCCCCTGTCGGAAGATCCTGCAGATGCTCTCCTAACGGAGATGCTGGTTCCAGCACCTTACGAGGTGCCGGTGAAGAAGGCCAAGAAGAAGGCCGCAGGGACCCGAAAGGGTCTCCGGCGCAAGGATGTATCGGACTCATCGTCCGATAACTCCGACGCGCCCTCCTCCCATGAAAACGAGAAGGAGGAAGAGGAAAGTTCTCCCCCCCAGCCGGGGGAGACAATAAAAGGAAGGCCGGCCCAACCGGGGAGGCCGAAGGGTCCAAGAAGGGCAAGACCCTCCCTCTGGACTGCTCCACGACGGTCGTGTACAACGGCGACGAGTGGCTACCCAGGGTCAAGCCCGTGGAGAAGTTGTAAGTATCTGGACACCATAGTAATTCGTGGTATGTTTTACTGCACTGCTTCTTCTCATGCCGAATATGATTATGCAGTCCGTCCCGAGCTCATCTCGATGTAACTTCATCGAGCGGTTCGTTGGACTCGTCGGATATGAACAACGGTTCTCTTCCGACCACCTCAACTCCTTGCCCTGCGGACAACATGGAGGTGTTGTCTCAACAGGCCGGTCCAAGGGGAGGCAGTCTTGGGGGTGCCTCGAGGCGACCTTCCGGACCCTGGGCGCAAAGGGATCCGGACTCCCATGGGCTCCAGGTTCGGCCCCCAGCCGAACACTGCACCGGAATGTTTGGTGGTTCCGGACTCTGGCGGGCGACCCCCCGTTAAGGGGGGCAAGCCGCCTGTGCCGGTGTCCTCTGTCTATCCAGAGGCACCGGACAGCTTGCTGGAAGCGCTTCGCGGCGCTTCCATCGACGAAGAGCATTGTACTATCATGAGTGCGGTGATCGAGAAAGTTCAGTCCGCCAAAAACGGACTGACTAAAGCTTGCGCCAGCCTCCTAACAGGCTTTGAGGTAAGCAATCAAAATATAAGAAAATATTACCGCATAGATAGTAGCCCCTGATGCTCTGTTCGGCGTTCGAGTAGAAAGGCCGAATAGAGGATCAAATGATGACTCAGGAGTCTAATCAGAATATATCTATGTGTATGTGCAGGCTTCACTACTGGCCAATGCTCCACGTACTGCGGAGGTCTCTGCGCTGAAGCAGGACCTGGAGCGGTCCGAGAACGAGCTTGGCCTTACCAAGAGGCATCTCGAGGATATAAAATAAAAGAAATTTGGGTGTAAAGTAATAGGATCATCATGAATTTTCCAGGGCCACGACCGAAGTGGCAACCCTAAGGAAGGTGCTCTCCGAGGCCAAAGACAAAGCGGCAAGGAGCGCATTGAACGGGAGAAGCATGAAGCCCGAGTAGGCGAGGTGCAGCAAGAGCTCGAGGCTCTCGCCAAAAAGCATGAGTCCTTGGAGCTTGACTTTAAGACACGAGAGTCCGAGCTCATGCAGGTGCTTGAAAGCGTCCAGAGCGCCAAGGCAGAAGCACATAAGGCTCTCTAGGAGATTGATGTGGTGAAGAAGATAGCAGCGGGTAAGGCATTCATTATGCAAAGCAAGCACGTGAAGGGGACTTTCCTTTTTCTTACCCGAATTCGGAGCTCTCCAGGAGCGTTTGCAGATCTTCCCCGCAGTGTACTCCATGCCGCGGAGTTTACTGAGCTGAGGAGGGGAGCTCGACGGAGAAGTTGTTCTGGTCTCAGTATACTAGGACCGAACACCCCGTGCCCTTGAGCGACCAGCTGAAGCAGTTGGTCGAGCTTCACAAGGCGGCCGAACAAGCCATGAGGGGCTTTATAGTCCGAATGTGGCCTGGTGAGCCCCTGTCCGGCAGCTACTTCGGTCTAGTAAGGTGGCTCGTCGACGCCTACCCATGGCTTGAAGTCATAAAGCGGTCCTTTTGCATCGAGGGTGCGCGCAGGGCTTTTGCCCGGGCAAAGGTGCACTGGTTGAAGCTGGACGCCGTGAAGCTAGTGAAGGAGGGGCCGCCGGAGGGCAAGGAGCATCGCTGCCCCGAGATGTACTATGAGAGTGTCCTGAAGGGTCCCCGCCTTGTGGCGGATGACTGTGCCAAGGATGTAATTTTTGAATGAACATGCTCATGTGATCCTGTAATATGAAACGAGTTCATTTGCGCCATGCGACCCTTTTTTAATTTAAAATATTACCTTATGTGCGTCCGTTTGTAAAATCTGAGAGTTGGCCAGTCATCGGCTTCTGCCCCAATGTAACTAGTACTGGGGTGTTCGGGATAAACCTGAGCACTCTTTACCCCGATTTTGGATCCTTCAAGGGAGGTGTTCAGCGCCACGAACTAGGTAATCAGACTGTAATGCTTTATCACTCTCACTTAGGTGCTCGTCCGGAAGAATCGGGACACAATCGTAGTAGTTCTCCCACCGCTACCTTAGCTGATATAGCGGAACATAAGGTACCAACGCATGGGAGCTGGGCAAACCCAACATTTTACCAAAGACATGATTCCGAGCTGATGCATATAATTCTATAAGTTTGGGGTGTCGCACTGTCGAAAGTGTTCGGACTTCTTGTGTCGTATTATGGGGTAAACGAAAGCCCCTGGCATACTGACCGTACCCGAACATGCGGGTGCAGATTGTCGTAAATGGACATAAAGAAAAAATGGAATGAATAATGCAATAATAGACTAATGCTATGCATTGTTATTAAATAATACGTCGAAGTGTACTGGTATAGGTAGTGCAATAAGCAGAAAGTAGGACTATTCAAAATATCCTATCCAAGGGCAAGCTGCGTATGGATAGTAGAAAGCGGGTATTATTATTAGAGACCACCTGGGGGTTCCCGTGTACTTCTTAGCTTCTTGCCGCCTTGGTTGTTCCTTCCCGTAATGTGTCCGGCAATCATACTGCCGGAAAGGGCTTCCAAAGAGTTAGGCCTTGAAATAGAAAAGAAGTAATAAAGGTATACAGCCCCTAGTGCGGTTAAGCCGCATTGTGGGACGTGCCTTGATCGTGCCCCTGCCTATGTCCATGGTATTTTTAGTGCGTAATCATGTATGTGCGGCACGGATTTTGTCGCTTGACTGGTACTGGGACAGGGGCCGAATTGCTAGGCGAGCTCTGAACGTGCCAGGCGATCCTGTTGCAGTTTACTCCGGACACGCTTGAAGGTGTTTGGGGGTTGTATCGCCCAATTAGTGGTTTTCCTTAAAAGTCTGCTTTGTGCTTCTGCTGCGAGGGCCGCAGTGTGCTCTTCCGTGCGGAGTGAGCGTTCTGTTTTTCCATTCACTGTTATGACCCCCCCGAGGTCCTGGCATCTTGAGCTTGAGGTATGCGTAATGCGGTACTGCATTGAATTTTGCAAATGCAGTTCGTCCGAGCAGTGCATGATAGCCACTGCGAAACGGGACAATGTCGAAGATTGACTCCTCGCTTCGGAAGTTTTCCGGTGATCCAAAGACTACTTCCAGTGTGATTGAGCCCGTGCAATGGGCGTCTACACCTGGGATGACACCCTTAAAGGTGGTTTTGGTGGGTTTGATCCTCAAGGGATCGATACCCTTTTTCGCATTGTATCCTGATAGAGCAGGTTCAGGCTGCTGCCGCCGTCCATAAGGACTCGAGTGAGATGAAATCTGTCGATGATGTGGTCTAGGACCAGGGCAGTGGATCCGCCATGACGGATGCTAGTGGGGTGATCCCTGCGATCAAAGGTGATCGGGCAAGAGGACCATGGGTTGAACTTTGGGGCGACGGGCTCCATCGCATAGACGTCCCTTAGTGGACGCTTCTGCTCCCTCTTGGGAATGTGGGTTGCGTATATCATGTTCACCATCTTCACTTGTGGGGGGAACCCTTTCTGTCCTCCCGTGTTCGGTGGCCGGGGCTCTTCCTCGTCATCACTATGCAGCCCCTTGTCCTTGTTTTCGACATTTAACTTGCCGGCCTGCTTGAACACCCAGCATTCTCTGTTGGTGTGATTGGCTGGCTTGTCGGGGGTGCCGTGGATTTGACACGAGCGATCCAGTATGAGATCCAAACTGGATGGAGCCAGAGTACTTCTTTTAAATGGCTTTTTCCGCTGACCAAATCTAGAGCCTATGAATCCGGCAGACTGCCGTATCCTTAGTGTTATCGCCGTTATTGCAATGCTTTGGTTTGTTACAATGTTGTTTGCCGTTGGCATCTTTGGTATCCGAAGTGCCCGGATTCCTCGATGTGTTATTACTGCGAGCCAGCCAGCTATCCTCTCCCACGCAGAAGCGTGTCATGAGTGTCGTGAGGGCTGCCATAGACTTCGGCTTCTCTTAGCCAAGGTGCCGGGTAAGCCACTCGTCGTAGATGTTATGCTTGAATGCCGCTAAGGCCTCTGCATCCGGACAGTCGACAATTTGGTTTTTCTTAGTCAGGAATCGTGTCCAGAATTGTCTGGCTGATTCCCCTGGCTGCCGAGTTATATGGCTGAAGTCATCAGCATCCGGTGGTCGCACATAAGTGCCCTGGATGTTGTCAAGGAATGCGTCTTCCAGATCCTCCCAACTGTCGACGGAGTCTGCTGGCAAGCTATTTAGCCAATGCTGAGCTGGTCCTTTGAGTTTTAGTGGGAGGTATTTGATGGCATGTAGATCGACACCGCGAGCCATGTGGATGTGAAGGAGGAAATCCTCAATCCATATAGCGGGGTCTGTTGTACCATCATATGATTCGATATTTATGGGTTTGAAACCCTCCGGGAATTCATGATCCATAACTTCATGAGTGAAGCATAGGGGGTGTGCGGCGCCTCTGTGCCAGGCTATATCCCGACGCAGTTCATGTGAGTCTTGTCTACTGTATTCGGCCCGGCCGGATTTGCTTTTGGTGTATCCGACACGACGATCATCGTCCCGTGTTGGTGCGCGTGCCCGTGACCCGTATATTGACCTTGCAATTTTTTCCTTACTGTCCAATACGTATCGCAGGTCCCCTGTGTTGCCCCGGGCCTTAGTATTTTTGATTGAGTGGCGGCAGGGTGCAGGCTGAACTTCAGGCTGAAACGCCTCTCTGGCTCGACCACATAGTGGCCGGTTAGCCGCATCGTACACTGGTGAATGAGGTTTCAATGCTTCCTCCTCGAGGTGAGGTAGCAACCTGCGTTTTGGGTAACTCTTGGAGGGGCGCTCGAGTTCATACTCCTCGGCCGCAAGGACTTCGGTCCATCTGTTTGCTAGCAAGTCTTGATCGGCTTGAAGCTGTTGCTGCTTTTTCTTCAGGCTATTTGCCGTGGCCATAAGCCGGCGGGCGCTTGAAGCGCTCTTGCTCGACGGGGTCCTCAGGCACGATAAATTCTTTGTCGCCGAGGCTCGCCTCGTCTTCGGAGAGAGGCATGTAATTGTCCTCCTCCGGTTCTCCATCTGCTGCCTGCTCTATGTAGGAGATATGCCCTAGAGGCAATAATAAATGATATTATTTATCTCCGAGTTCATAATTATGTTTATGTTCTATACTATAAATGCTATGGTTCTCGAGTCTGCAATAACCACGAGGCTCGGAGGAAGACTCATATGCACGTGTGGAATAATAAACGGTAAAATGTATTCCTAGTCTGGCCTCTAAGACTAGCTCAAGTGTTGCATGATGGTTCTGTTTTCCTGATCATGGGCATGTCTATGCCAGCAACCTTGAGGGCACAATGTTAAGAGAACATTTGTGTTGAATCGACCCGGATTGATGTTATGCTAAGAGATTCATTCGTCACAAGTTAATGGTACATAACACAGAGATGGTTAACGTTTGCATGATTCCTTAGACCGTGAGAGTATCGAGTTTCTTCATGCTTGCTTCATGAACTTTGGGGTTTGTTAAACGTCATCCGTAAATGGGTGGCTATTACGGCGGCTTACGGGTTCATGGAAAAGTGTGTCAAGTAACTTGATAGCTCAAGATTGGGATTTGCTCCTCGATGGAGAGATATTCTCGGGCCCTCTCGGTATTACGGTATCCATCATCGTCTGGCTAGACACAGTGTGATTTGATCACTAGGATGCCGGAACACGGAAACTAGAAAAGAGAACAAAACGGGTAACGAGGTAACTTGCATGGTGGACAAATTGTTTGTCCATGGGGATGCAATAAATCTCACCTCGGGTGTTTGTGACATATTGCGAAGCAAGAGGAATAGCTCACTGCAACTGGAGGTTCACTCGAATATTTATTCGTGTGGGTATAGGGGTCAATATGGGTGTCCACGGCTCCGATGTTGATCATTGATCGGAAGGGGTTCCGGGTCATGTCTATACTTCACCGAACCTATAGGGTCACACGCTTAAGGGTCATCTATCTGCTGAATACTAGACAAGGAGTCTGAGAGAAAATCACCGGAAAAGTTTCGGACAGCGGAAAAGGTTCCGCACAGAGAGGTCATCGGATGAGTTTCGATGAAACTGAAAAGTTGTTTCAGGGGATACCATTAAGTCAAATTGGTTTCCGCACATGCCTGATAATTCTTGGAGGGTGCCAGAATCATTCTGGAAGATTTCTGGAATTTTCCGGGATAATAACCGGATATGCTCCGGAGCTGCCGGAACCACTTCAGATGCTTTTCGCAGATGAAAATCACTAAACTGGAATTGTTTCGGAACGCGTTGAAAATCATTTTGGTGGGTACTGGAAATGTTCTAATCCCACATAAATATTTTCAGTTCGAACGGACGCTGAAAAATGTCATCGCGAATAGTGAAAGTACTTTTTGGGATATTTATGGAAAGCCACCTTTTGGGGCTTTTCTCAAAAGGCTTCTAGAAGGACTTCGGGATCAAGGAACCCCCTTTGGGGGGCCCCCATGAAGGTGGGACGTTGGAGGGTGCAGCTCCTCCATGGGGCTCCACTTGTCATCCCTTTATGCCTTTTATACCCTTTGTGTGTGACATAAAGTGGGGGCACTTTTGGTATTTTAGAATACCCATCCTACCCCTTGGTTTCCCTATAAATAGGAGGTGAGGGGGCTGCCCAAACCTCATCCCTTCTCACATACAAGTGCCATGCAATGATCTGGCTTCTTCTCTCCCTCCCACGAAACGTGTTTCGTAGAGCCGTAAGGCTGTCTGGGTTCCGGCAGGAACTAGTTCTGGACGGCGAAGCCCTGCCAGATAGATGACACCGTATGTGTGCAACTCTGTAGAGAGATCGTAGTTTCAGTCTTAGTTCGTTAGTGCCTCCTGAAGGGCTGTCCGTGTGACCGTCCGAGTTTTGAAGGTCCTCCCGAAGGGCTGTCCGAGTGACCGTCCGAGTTTCGAAGGTCCTCCCGAAGGGCTGTCCGCGACACTGTCTGGGGGGCTATTCGACCGCCTCCCGGAGGGCTGTCTGAGGAGCAGATGAGGGTATACATCCTCGCGGTAGGGAGGTTGTAAATCCTAGCTGCGGGGATGTGCACCGCCGATCGTCATCGACTCTACTTCCCGCTGCGCTACGAGTCGGTAACGAAAGAGATCAAACCATGTATGCAGTCTCCATAGTGGTCCTGGGCTGGTGCGTAGGTCGGAAATTTTTGTTTTCTGCCACGTTCCCCTACGGTGGCATCATGAGCCGTGCTATGCGTAGATGCAGGTTTCGATCTAGAATACATGGAGATGTATGGGCATTGCATAATATAATTAGGTAGTAGATGAGATCTATTGCTGAAAATTATTTATAATGGTGACAGATGAAATTTTTTACCCGACGTTCTTGTTGCTTCCCTAGAATTTGCGTTTGCTCAATCTCGAGACAACATGGTGGAATTTGACAAAGTTCTGGCAATCTGTGATCCTTATTGATCATGGAAGTGCTATCAGTTCTTTGGGTTCTGCCGTAGTCAAAAGAAAGATGAAATTTGCAGATGTAAGGGCATTGCAGATATGATCTGCACGGGGGTCATGCGTATGACGAAGTTTAGTATGGGGCTCGAGATTTAATTATCTCGTGTTTCATACACCCCAAGATGTTAATCTAGCAACTTGAATAATCATACTTGATGATAAAACATTGGTAGCTGCGGTTTAAGTCAAAACCTTAGAAGCCACGTAAAATAAAATTTTGCATAAACCGATTAGAGGCGTCTAACTTGGTTTTGCAGGATGTGCATGTGATGTGGTATAGCAATGCTCATATTCAATTTGATTATGTATGAGATGACTATATGATGTAATTAACATGACCTGCGTGTCATGATTCGGCATGCTGGCTGGAGCCATATGATTGTCACTTTAATGACCTGCGTGTCAACCTTAAGTAATGCACTTATTTTATTAGCTATATAGATAGCAATATTATCTGGTGCATCAACAGGGTGGTGGCAATCTTCGTGAAGGTGAACACCGACGCGAATGCCGAAGAGGAAGAAATAAAATACTTCTCCGTCAGAAAGGGCTATACCATATCATGCTATTATGAATTGCCTGAGATGTTTATCCCTTCTGATGCACCCTTCTTGATTGCGCGGTAGTCGCTTTTTTAGGGTGATCTCTCACTTAAAATATCAAAGTAGTTAGTGTTCACCCAAGTGTAGAACCGTCTGAAATTCGTATCTTTTCGGGGTGCGCCTTGTACACATGAGCATGAACGAATCGAGAGGAATGAGGCGGGTGAGGTCAGACCTCGCAGCAAGATCACTTGGTTGTCTTTGACGTTCAGGCAGGAGAGTCCTGAGCTCGGAACACGCCCATTGAAAGATGTACAAGAATCACATAGAGATGTGTTCGGCAAGTTGGCCTACCGATTGAAATTCGTGTCATCAGTTATGAACCCGTCAATGGCATCGAATAGAAATATGGATCTTGAATCACTCTAAATCAATTATGAGAGATATTGATTTGAGTGGGGGCGCACTGTTGAATTAACATGTTTAATTCTCAGTGCAATTAATTATGAACACTGTCTAAGTGTTTCTTTCAAAATAGTTGTAGAATAATGGCTCGCGTTTCCACCTTCCCTGTTAAAATTGAATAGCTGTTAAATATCTGGTTAAAACTTTATGTTTGGTAACGTAATGTGAGGATTGTCCTCAAAAGTGTCGAGAAGGATTTTGTCCTATCGCATGCTTTCCATATCCTCCCGCTAATGCTATGGATCATGTGACTCTCGTCCTTCGATCCAAAAGCTAGAATTGTGTTACGGTCAAGTGGAATATGTTTGCTTCCATGAAACCCAAACTTCGAAAGTTGGGATAGTTATATGATATTCATGGAACTAAAAATTATTTTTAGATACAAACAAAGCAATGTTTGTTTGCAAGTATTAGTAAAAGTGTTTACTATGCATTTGACTGTTGGGAAAGGGATCCAGAAGAACGCCTGTCATATAAAGAAAGGTGAATAAAACAACAACTTAAAGAGAAAGGATGTGTCCAAAGGGTGTTAGTATGACTTACACGCCTAGGAAGTCCGGGGCTAACGCCACTCTTAAGTTGGGTGCTTCTTTTGCGAGTAGGAGAAATACTAAAAGTTAAACAGTTAGAAGTATAAAGGCAAAAGAGAGATGACTGGAATATCCAGCTCATGTATGAATGTCATACAAGTTTTTGATGTATAGTAGGCTGGTCAAAGATATAGTTCTTGGGAATTATGGTTAAACATGTTAATCACTAATTCTTGGGTATTGTGATTTAATCACAAAGATACCCACTTGATTGCATTCTGTTGCGAATCAATGTAAGACCTACTATGGCCCAAAGACTAGCCAGAAATGAGGTTAATGTATACACAGGGAACATAGTAAATGTTACTATACCTTCCATCAGTGTATTGTTGTCTGTATTTATTTTCATAATTCATTTAGAGTTTTGCAAACTCTAGCCCATTGCATAAGGTATCTTGCAAGAAGGTTGTTCATAAGAGAACCTTTTATGTTCGATGTTATGAATAACACAAGGGCCATACTTTCATTATGAATGAGATGTATGTTATGAATATTGATAATAATACAATACCTCTGGGTTTACTTTCATAATTCATTTTAGAGTTTCTTACACTCAAGCCCATTGCATAATGTTTATTGCAAAAGAGTTGTTCATAAAAACAACAATTGTTGTTAAGTATTATGAATAACATGAAGGGCCATGCTTCCATCCAAGATGGGATGTATGTTATGAATATTGATGGTAATATGATACATCCATAACACTGACGCTAAATGTCGCAAGACTAAAAGAATACCACACAAGTGTGGCACTACATTTGGTCACATTGGAGAAACCCGCATGGAAAATTCCATTATGATGGATTTTGAAGTCTTTTTGATTTTGAATCATCTGACACTTGCAACTTTCCTCCGAAAAGTGAAGTGACTGAAATACCGTTCACAGGCCATAAGGAATGAGCAACAAACTTATTGGTGATCATACATTTTGATGTGTGTAGTTCAATAAATGTTGTTGCAAGTAGTGGATTTATATATCTTCAGACATTACTCAAGTAGATATATGGATATTTGCTTGATGAGACGTAAGTCTGGATCTTTTGAAATCATTCGAAAGGTTTTCAAAAATGAAGTAGAAGTTATTGTAACAAGGAAATTATGTTTCTACAATTTGATTGCAGAAAGGAATATCTGAGTTACAAGTTTAGCGAATGTCTGATGAGTTGTGAAAAGAGTTTCATAACTTACACCTTCCAGAACACCACTATGAGTGGAATGTCTGTGAAGATGTAATCAAACCATTTATGACATGGTAAGGTCAAAGATGACATAAATAAATTTGCCATTATCCCTTTTAAAGTGATGCTTTAGAGACTGCGGCTTTTACACTGAAAAGAGCTACATCGGGTCTGTTGAAATGAAGCCATGGTATGGTACGCCCCACCATGTTATATCTTTTCTTAACATTTGGAATGTGGGGCTTGTGTAAAAGGTTACAAAGCTATTCTAAATCAGACAAGTGCTACTTTGTAGGTTATACCAAAATGTTGGGTATTCCTCCCTCACTATACCGAGGCAAATAGTTTTGCCGCGAAATGGTGTACTTTTAAAGAGAATGGTTCTTTCAAAAAGGTGAGTGGGAGAATAGTGCAACTCGACGAGATAAACAGTATCTTCATCATCAGATCAAAGGAAAGAGACATTGGAAGTAATTCCATAGTTTCCTACTGCGACTGATACGGAAGTCTCTACAATAAAATGTATGAACTTCGGTCGAACTTGCAGCTGAACCACGTAGGTAAGGCTCGTGCAAACCTCTCAGGTGCGCAAATGAGATATTGTTGTTAGACAACATTATACCTACGATACACAAGGAAGCGTTGATGGGCCCTGACTCCGGAATTGGCTAAATGCCAATACAACCCAAGTTAGTTTCCATATAAGTGATTCATGATTAAAACCTTGATACACCTTTTGGAAGACTTAGAGTCTAACGAATATTGATGGAACTTAAAACTGATACGGATAAAAATGTTTTATCCATAAAGCTCGACTTGTTGAAATAACAAGTTCAAGAGTTGACTACGATGAGGTTGTTTTCATCGTAGCGATGCTTAAAGTTGGTTCGGGTTGAACTAGCAATTAATACATATTTCAATCATGAGATCTGAAACATGGATGACAATAGGATTTCCATCTGATGGAAATGCAACCAAGGACTTGCATGTGTTACAGTCCAAGGAATTTTGTCTATCCAGAGGATGCTAGTAAGGGTGCAAACTTCAGAGTTCCAGCGATGGACAGAAGAGAGCAAAATGGAGTTGGAATCTTCATGCTTTGATGAAATGGTCAAAGGGGTTTGACTTCATCAATGGGTAACGAAGATGCTTGTAATTCAAGAAAGTAAGTGGGAGCGTAATAATTTTTCTAAAAACCTTGTGTGCTTGACACATTGTTAATTGGAAATAAATTTCTTGACAGGAATTAGGACTTCATTTGAAAATAGTTTTTTGATGAAGTGCTTAGGCTAAATAGCCTCAATATTAGGCATAATGATCTATGGAGATAGATTTACCTAATAGGGCTAAGCAATGAATACATATTGACAAGGTGCTAAAACCTTTTAGCATTTAAAACCGCCAAGGAGTGATTCTTGCCGGAGTCACATGGAAGAGTTTTTTGCAAGACTCGGTGTCCCAAAACACTAATGAGCAAAATACATGATGCCAATTACACACACTTTTGTGTTTGGATTAATCATGTATTCCATGGTATGTAAAACAACCAGATATGTCTGATACTCCCAAGGTGTTGCGAGTATGGATACTAAAGTGATCAAAGTACTGATCGTTGGACAATAGTGAAAGATGTCATTGAGTACTAGAGTAAGTACCGATGATATGTTTTCTCGCAAGTGGAGATCATGAAGAGTTCGTTGTAAAATGTTACATCGAAACAGTCTTCATCTTTTCTCCATGCGATTTTCGATTTAAATTGAGGGTTTTGTGTAACACAATATGGTGGTGCAATTAGTTGGAAATTGTTCCAAACAAGTTACTGTGGCGAATTCTATAACAGAGGCGGAGTATGTTGCCGCTTTAGAAGCGACAAAGACAAAGATGTTGAATCATATAGTTCATTCATGAACTTAGTATGGTTCCAAGAAGGCTTTGGTCAATGGGACACTATTGCAGATAGTTGCTCCATAACTCAGTCTGAGGAATCAGGTTTCGACCAATGATTCACATATATACAAAGCCAAGTCCGCACAAAATATGAATTTTGTGAAAGCGTGAAAACGCGAGGATATGCAGAGATACACATGGAGCTGAAGTTGTCAGATCCGATGGACATCAGGCTATACCACATGCGAAGCATTTTTTACACCGGTATGCCATAGGTGTAAAGTGCATTTGCATTAACTAGATTATTGACTCTAGTGCAAGTGGGAGTCTGTAGGAGATACGCCCTAGAGGCAATAATAAATGATATTATTTATCTCCGAGTTCATAATTATGTTTATGTTCTATGCTATAACTGTTATGGTTCTCGAGTCTGCAATAACCACGAGGCTCGGAGGAAGACTCATATGCACATGTGGAATAATAAACGGTAAAATGTATTCCTAGTTTGGCCTCTAAGACTAGCTCAAGTGTTGCATGATGGTTCTGTTTTCCTGATCATGGGCATGTCTATGCCAACAACCTTGAGGGCACAATGTTAAGAGAACATTTGTGTTGAATCGACCCGGATTGATGTTATGCTAAGAGATTCATTCATCACAAGTTAATGGTACATAACACAGAGATGGTTAACGTTTGCATGATTCCTTAGACCATGAGAGTATCGAGTTTCTTCATGCTTGCTTCATGAACTTTGGGGTTTGTTAAACGTCATTCGTAAATGGGTGGCTATTACGGCGGCTTACGGGTTCATGGAAAAGTGTGTCAAGTAACTTGATAGCTCAAGATTGGGATTTGCTCCTCCGATGATGGAGAGATATTCTCGGGACCTCTCGGCATTACAGTATCCATCATCGTCTGGCCAGACACAGTGTGATTTGATCACTGGGATGCCGGAACACGGAAACGAGAAAAGAGAACAAAACCGGTAACGAGGTAACTTGCATGGTGGACAAATTGTTTCTCCATGGGGATGCAATAAATCTCACCTCGGGTGTTTGTGACATATCGTGAAGCAACAGGAATAGCTCACTGCAACTGGAGGTTCACTCGAATATTTATTCGTGTGGGTATAGGGGTCAATATGGGTGTCCACGGCTCCGATGTTGATCATTGATTGGAAGGGGTTCCGGGTCATGTCTATACTTCACCGAACCTATAGGGTCACACGCTTAAGGGTCATCTATCTGCTGAATACTAGACAAGGAGTTTGAGAGAAAATCACCGAAAAAGTTTCGGACACCGGAAAAGTTTCGGACAGCGGAAAAGGTTCCGTAGAGAGAGGTCATCGGATGAGTTTCGATGAAACTGAAAAGTTGTTTCAGGGGATACCATTAAGTCAAATTGGTTTCCGCACATGCCTGATAATTCTTGGAGGGTGCCAAAATCATTCTGGAAGCTTTCTGGAATTTTCCGGGATAATAACCGGATATGCTCCGGAGCTGCCGGAACCACTTCAGATGCTTTTCGCAGATGAAAATCACTAAACCGGAATTGTTTCGGAATGCGTTGAAAATCATTTTGGTGGGTACTGGAAATGTTCTAAGACCACATAAATATTTTCAGTTCGAACGGACGCTGAAAAATGTCATCGTGAATAGTGAAAGTACTTTTTGGGATATTTATGGAAAGCCACCTTTTGGGGCTTTTCCCAAAAGGCTTCTAGAAGGACATGGGGATTAAGGAACCCCCTTTGGGGGGCCCCCATGAAGGTGGGACGTTGGAGGGTGCAGCTCCTCCATGGGGCTCCACTTGTCATCCCTTTATGCCTTTTATACCCTTTGTGTGTGACATAAAGTGGGGGCACTTTTGGTATTTCAGAATACCCATCCTACCCCTTGGTTTCCCTATAAATAGGAGGTGAGGGGGCTGCCCAAACCTCATCCCTTCTCACATACAAGTTCCATGCAATGATCTGGCTTCTTCTCTCCCTCCCACGAAAAGAGTTTCGTAGAGCCGTAAGGCTGTCTGGGTTCCGGCGGGAACTAGTTCTGGACGGCGAAGCCCTGCCGGATAGATGACACCGTATGTGTGCAACTCTGTAGAGAGATCGTAGTTTCGGACTTAGTTCGTGAGTGCCTCCCGAAGGGCTGTCCGTGTGACCGTCCGAGTTTTGAAGGTCCTCCCGAAGGGCTTTTCGAGTGACCGTTCGAGTTTCGAAGGCCCTCCCGAAGGGCTGTCTGCGACACCGTCTGGGGGGTTGTTTGACCGCCTCCCGGAGGGCTGTCTGAGGAGCAGATGAGGGTATACATCCTTGCGATTGGGAGGTTGTAAATCCTAGCTGCGGGGATCTGCACCGCCGATCGTCATCGACTCTACTTCCCGCTGCACTACGAGTCGGTAATGAAAAAGATCAAACCATGTATGCAGTCTCCATAGTGGTCCTGGGCTGGTGCGTAGGTCGGAAATTCTTGTTTTCTGCCGCGTTCCCCTACACTCTAGAGGGCTGGCTTGTTCATCCTGCGGCTCTACATCATGCTGGAGGGGATTGATTGTCTTCGGCAGTATCTGGAGTGTTATTATCTCCTATGCCGGTATTACTACTTTTGCTGTGGCGGGACTTAGAGTGGCGCCGCTGACGTCGGTGCTTGGGTTGCTTCTTGGAGGGGTCATCCTCCGCTGTCTCGTCGCCATTGCTTTCTTTAGGGGTGTCCACCATATATATGTCGTATGATGATGTGGCGGTCCAGCGCCCTGTGGGCGGTGGTTCCTGCTCGTCTCCTGCATCGTCGTCCATATTGTCGATGTCTTCAGAGTCGAAGTCGATCATGTCGGTTAAATCGTCGACAGTGGCTACTAAGTGGGTGGTGGGTGGGCAGCGAATTTCTTCGTCGTCCGCATCCCATTCTAGTCGGACATAGTTCAGCCAAGGTTCTCATGATAGGGAGCGGGACCTCAATGAATTTAGCACATCGCTGAAGGGTGAGCGCTGAAAGATATCTGCGGAGGTGAACTCCATGATCGGCGCCCAGTCGGATTCGACGGGCATGGGTGTAAGTGGCTCGAAGTCTGTGGCCGGAGGTGAATCCAGAGGTTCGGCGACACGGCTCTCGTAAGGGGTGAAGTCAGTATCCGGCTCCATCGCCACTGAGAGTGCGGTCTCCATGGAGGGGTCTATCCCTCCGCTCTCGGATGGCACGATTTGTTCCGGATTGATGGCCGGAGTAGTTGCAGATGCGATCTCCTGAACACCGTCCGACAGCAGAGTTACGTCATGCTCGTCGTGACTGTGCAGTGCACCTGACACGGGCTCGAATCCGTCGAAGATCAAGTCTCCGCGGACGTTGATAGTGTAGTTTAAGTTTCCGAATCTGACCTGATGGCTAGGGGCGTAGCTCTCGATCTGCTCCAGATGGCCAAGCGAATTGGCCCGCAGTGTGAAGCCGCCGAATACAAAGATCTGTCCGGGGAGGAAAACCTCACCCTGGACCGCATCGCTACCGATGATCGAAGGAGCCATCAAGCCTTATGGTGACGACATAGTGGAACTCTCAATGAAAGCACCAATGTCGGTGTCAAAACCGGTGGATCTCGGGTAGGGGGTCCCGAACTGTGCGTCTAAGGCGGATGGTAACAGGAGGCAGGGGACACGATGTTTACCCAGGTTTGGGCCCTCTTGATGGAGGTAATACCCTACGTGCTGCTTGATTGTTCTTGATGATATGAGTACTACAGGAGTTGATCTACCACGAGATCGTAGAGGCTAAACCCTAGAAGCTAGCCTATGGTACGATTGTATGTTGTCCTACGGACTAAACCCTCCGGTTTTTATAGACACCGGAGGGGGCTAGGGTTACACAGAGTCGGTTACAAGGGAGGAGATCTATATATCCGTATTGCCTAGCTTGCCTTCCACGCCAAGGAGAGTCCCATCCGGACACGGGACGAAGTCTTCAATCTTGTATCTTCATAGTACAACAGTCCGGCCAAAGGATATAGTCCAGCTGTCCGGAGACCCCCTAATCGAGGACTCCCTCACATGTCTTTGATAAACAAACTTAAAGGTACTTCTTATTACATCTCGACAGTCTGAATGCTTAAGTATTAAAATGGTGGAGAAGCTCCGCATTCCAAGCGCGTGGCTCCTCTTTCTTGTGTTCCACATCATACAGGTGATATGCTCCGTTGTGGAGCACTTTGGTGATGATGAAGGGGCCTTCCCAGGCGGGAGCAAGCTTGTGTGGACGTTGCTGATCCACTTGGAGAACCAGGTCCCCCTCCTGAAATGCTCGACCTCTTACGTTCCTAGCATGGAATCGACGAAGGTCTTGCTGATAGATGGTCGACCTGCTCAGGGCCATCTCTCTCTCTTCTTCTAAAAGATCAACGGCGTCTTGACAGGCTTGTTCTGCTTCTACCTTTGAGAAGAGCTCCACTTGTGGGGCATTATGGAGTAGATCAGTCGGCAGCACGGCCTCGGCTCCATAAACCAGGAAGAAAGGAGTCCGACCAGTCGACCGATTTAGTGTTGTTCTCAGACTCCACATTACTGATGGTAACTCATCTACCCAGGCACCAGCCGCATGCTTGAGGTCTCGCATCAATCTGGGCTTCAACTCTTGTAAGATCAAACCATTTTCTCTTTCTGCTTGCCCGTTCGACTGTGGGTGAGCGACTGAAGCGTAGTCGACCCGGGTGCCCTGGGAAGCGCAGAAAGCTCTGAACTCATCTGAATCAAAGTTTGAACCATTGTCTGTGATGATGCTGTGCGGGACTCCATATATGAATATTAATTCTCTGATGAAGCTGACGACGGTTCTCGAATCGAGGTTCTTGATGGGTTTGGCTTCAATCCATTTGGTGAACTTGTCGACTGCAACAAGCAGGTGGGTGAAACCACTTCTGCAATCCTCAAGGGTCCAACCATATCCAATCCCCAAACCGCAAATGGCCAGACGAGTGGAATGGTATTCAACGTGAGGCGGGCTTGTGAGACATGTTAGAGTAAAACTGGCAGCCCTCACACTTGTCGACTATTTCCTTCGCCCGTGGCCAGTAAAAATCTGCTCAGTATGCTTTGGCCACGATTGTCTGAGAGGAAGCATGGTGACCACAGGTCCCCGAGTGGATATCATTGAGGATCATTCGACCTTCCTCCGGGGTAATGCACCATTGAGAAACTATAGTCACACTCTCCCTGTACAGTCGACCACTTATCACAGTGAAGGCTTTGGATCGACGAACAATTTGTCGTGCTTCATCTTCGTCTTCTAGAAGCTCTTTCCTGAGAATATATGCGATGTACGACATTGTCCAATTAGGAATGATAAGCAAAACTTCCATGATTAAGTCTACCACAGCTAGGATTTCAACTTCAGTCGGATCAGTAGAACTCTTAGGTTGCGGGGGCTCTTCTATAAAGGGATCCTCTTGAACTGATGGTGTGTGAAGATGCTCCAAGAACACATTGCTGGGAATGGGCTCTCCCTTGGAACCTATCTTTGCCAGGTCATCGGCTGCCTGATTCTTCAGTCGGGAAATGTGGTGGAGCTCTAGCCCTTCAAACTTCTTTTCTAACTTTCTCACTTCATTACAATAACCAGTCATAGCTTGCCTTCTGACATCCCACTCATTCATCACTTAATTGACCACCAAATCTGAGTCGCCGTAGACCATTAGGCCACGGACGCCGAGTGAAATGGCCATCCGCAACACATATAGAAGCGCTTCGTATTCAATTTCATTGTTGGAGGAATCAAAGTGAATCTGAAGGACATAAGTAAGTATGTCACCTCGCGGGGATACCAGAACTACTCCAGCGCTAGAACCATTCAACATCTTGGATCCATCAAAGAACATAGTCCAATGTTCCTGGAATTGAGTTGGTTGCTGTTGTTCAATCCACTCGATGAGGAAATCTGCTATTACCTGGGACTTGATTTCTTTCTTTGCCTCAATCTTGATATCCAACGGAAGGAGTTTAATCGCCCACTTTGCCACTCGACTAGTTGCGTCCCCGTTGTTCAAAATTTCTGACAATGGAGCATCACTGACGACTGTGATAGAGTGATTTGAGAAATAGTGTGCAACCTTCTTTGAAGTCAAGTAAATTCCATGGACAAGCTTTTGATAATGTGGATATCTCTGCTTGGACGGGGTTAAGACTTCCGAAATATAGTACACTGGGCGCTAAACCTTATAGGCTTTACCTCCTTCTTCCCGCTCGACCGTGAGTACTGTACTAACAACTTGTCCACTGGCTGCAATATAAAGCAGTAAAGGCTCTTTGTTGATTGGAGCACCGAGCACCGACTGGGTGGAAAGCAGGGTTTTGATCTCTGCAAACGCTGCGTCAGCTTCAGGAGTCCACTCGAACTTATCAGATTTCTTCATCAATGGTAAAGAGGCAATGCCTTTTCATCGAGATAAGAGATGAATCGACTCAAGGAGGCCAAACAACCAGTAAGCTTCTGAACGTCGTGTATGCACATAGGACTTTTCATTTGGAGTATTGCACCAACTTTCTCTAGGTTTGCATCGATCCCATGTTCAGAAACGAGGAAACCGAGTAACTTTGGTGTACCTCTCTGGGTGCTCTAGGTACAAGGGTATCTTCTTCGTCTCTTTGGCCGGCTTAAACGAACCCTCAGCCTCTAACTCTTTTGGGTTGGGCGACACATCAGGCTGCTTGCCGGCCATTGCCACAACTCGCTCAAGGAGCCGCTTCTCAGCCGCGATTACCAGGGACTCGGCCAGCCGACTTCTCTCTGCTGCACAAGCAGACGACTTCCGGTAGTCGCCAGCCACAGTTAGAATTCCCCTGGAACTGGGCATCTTCATCTTGAGGTAGGCGTAGTGGGGGACCTCCATGAACTTGGCCAAGGTAGGTCAGCCAAACAGCGCATGGTATGGGCTCTCGAGATCCACCACCTCAAACCAAACGGGCTCTCTACGGAAGTGATCTTTGTCCCCAAAGAGGACGTCCATCAGGATCTTGCCGATTGGCGAGCAGGAAAGCCCAGGAACAATGCCATGGAACACAGTTCGGCTGTTCTAAAGCTGTCTTTGCTTGATTCCTAACTTCTCCATGGTGTCCTTGTACAGGATATTGATGCTACTGCCCCCGTCTATCAGAACTCGCGAGAAACGCGCGGCTTGTCTGTCCGTAGCAAAGGTGGCATCCAGGACCAAGGCATAAGAGCCTGGACTCGGCATCACTTTTGGGTGGTCAGCCCTGCTCCAGCTGATGGGCTTCTCAGACCAGTGCATGAACTCTGGCGTCTCTGACGCTACTGCATTCACCTCTTGTCGCTGCAGCCGCCTGCTGCGTCGATCATCAGCCACACTAGTGAACACCACATAGGCTCCATGCTCTTCAGGGTATTCATCTTGTACTGCGCCAACTGGCTTGACAGCCGGCTGCTGGGGCGGAGGCGGCTGCCCAGCAGGCGGGGGAGGCAGGAGGCCGTCTCCCTTGGCGATCCTGGTGAGCCAGTGGCACTTCCGGGTGGTGTGATTCGATGGCTTTGCGCCGCTGTGGAACTTGCAAGGTCCATCCAAGGTCTGCTGATAGGACAAGGCAGGCAACCAGTTTGGCTTGCTGCCTTTCTTTCGCTTGGGCGGGGGCTGCTCATCTGGCTGCTGGGCTTCAATGGTCGTGACCTGCCGGCTGCTGGAAGCCGGCTACTGGGCCTTGCGCTTGTTGTCGCCCTGCTGTTGTCGCCGGCCGGCGTCTGCTGCCGGAGTTCTTGGAGCTTGAGGAGCCACTTTGCCAGTTGTGCTGATTTGAATTTCCGCCTTCATGGAGGAGTCGGCCATGGCGTATTTGTCCGCTATGATCAGCAGCTCGTCGAGGGTTCTGACTCGTCACAAAGGAGCTTGTGCTTGAGGAGGGTGCCTTCTCTGCACCCGGCTGTGAAGTACTCGATGGCCTGCACCTCGTGCACGCCCTCGCAGGAGTTCTGGAGCTCGGCCCAACGCGTGAGGTAATCGCGAGTCGACTCGTCGGGGCCTTGCACGTACAAGGAGAGCTGACGAAGCTTGGGAGGACGCTTGTACGTGCTGGTGAAGTTGCGGACGAATGCTTCGGTGAAGTCGACCCAGCTGTTGATGTTGCGGGGCTTCAGGCTGTTCAGCCATGTCCGGGCCGTGCCCTGGAGCATGAGCGGAACGTACTTTACGGCGACACGCTTGTTGCCATTTGCTATGTTGACAGCCGTGGAGTAGTCGACTAGCCAGTCTTCTGGCTTCACGGAGCCGGTATACTTGGGCGTGTCTCTTGGGAGCGTGAACCCTCTGGGAAAGGGTTCGTCCTGAATGCGGGGCCCGAAACAAGGCGGACCCAGCTCGTCTTCTTCTTCTAGCGCTAAGGATCGGTGGAGTCGGTCGATCCGGTGGCGGGCGTCGTTCTCTCCAGCTCCCTCTCGGCGGCCAAGACGGTCACCGAGAGTCGGATGGTCAACAGGCGGCGGGGAGACTCGCCTCTCCTTGCGGGGAGGGGGAGGCGGACAGTCGTCCCATCGTTCCACTGCTCTTGGGCGGCCTTCTCGGTCGCGCTCTATGGTAATGCGAGTCCGACCGTGGCTGACAGTCGGCTCCTTGTATCTTCTACCTCGGGCGCCGCCAGTCGGCGTCCGAGACGTCGCGCCTTGATCTCGGTGAAGGTCGTCGACGGGCCGTTGAGGCGCCTCCGTGCGGCAGCCGCATCGAGAAGCCGCTAGACTCGTTCCATCATGAGGCGGTGTTCTTCACCCTCGAAATTGTCCAGCTCGTCCGCCGCTGCCTGGGCGGCTCGGATGTTCTCTGCTGGTGTAGCGTACACAGGGCGGCTTGCCCCAAACAGGTTGGCGATGGCTACGCCGCGCTACCGGACCGTGCCAAGGCGGCTGGGCCCCGCCGGGGCCGGCGAGCCGCCGACGGCGCGATCCATCTCCCGCTGGTAGGCTTCTGACAAGTGCCTCATGTTGTCCAGCTTCTTCGCGCCTACAACGAGCTGAAGGCGGCTCGCCTCCAGCGTCTCTGCGTCAGCGTCTTTCGGAATGGGCGCAGTTAGGTCTTGCAGCGCCGCGCCGAGCGAGTCGTGCGCTCCTCCACCGGGGAGCTCGTCATGACTGGTGACTAGCACCTCGGTGACGGTGCTTCCATTGCTCTCTGCGTGGGGGAGAGGTTCGTCATAGACCACCACATTGGTGGGGAACGCATCGAGCAACGCGGTGTCGGAGTCGACCAGCATCGGGTCGGTTGAGCCTACGGACTCCAAGTCTATGGCAGGCTCGCCGGAAACGTGGAGTTGATCGAGGAGGCCCGCGAGGAGGTTCTCGGGGCCGCTCGTGCCTGCGTTGGATGTAGGTTCGTCGGAGAGGCGGACCTCGCCGACAAGTTCGGCCAAGGAGCTGACCGCGCAGGCAATTTCGACGCCGCTTAGCGCGTCGACGCAAACTCTGTCTGGCGTGCCTGGCTGGCTGCGCTCGCCAGGGAGGAAAAGGGTTCCCGGCCAAAGCAGATCTCCGGACGGCGGTGCACCAGGCCCCACGGTGGGTGCTAAATGTCGGGGGTTTGGTGCGACATATGCCAACGGATGGCTTATCATGGTGGGGGCGAGTAGAACGTCGTTGGTGCCTGGAAACGGGATGAGGCGAAGACATGCACGCCGGTGAATCTTACCCAGCTTCGGGGCTCTCTAGGGATATAATAGCCCTACTGCTGCTCTGTGGGGTCTCTGCATGATCACTATGGCCAAGTGTTTACACGGTTGCTCCTTGAGCTGTTTTCTGGTGGTAGGAGAGGGCAAGGCTAGCTCTCTCCCTTCTATATGATCTGGTCTAGAGATAATGGGTTCCAACCCTTTGCATGGGTGCCCTAGGGGGTTTATATAGGCCTACCCCCCAGGGGTACAATGGTAATCCAGCTGGACGCGGGCCCAGCCGTCAGTGTCTCTGGCCTCCGTCTTCTCTGCCGACCGCTGGGGCCCGTCGACTGGCGGGCCCCACCGACTGGCCCGGTACGGAGCCGACAGGCCACGTCCGCTGCGGGCGGGTCTTGCCGGCTGCTGGTTACTGTAGCCGTGCTTCTGATGACGCGGGCTTGATCATGAGGTCGTGGTAACAGCCCCGCCGCCTGGCGTGCGATCACTGTTGCCACTCCCCATCACATCTTGATTAATGGCGCATGGGCCCCGGGGGAGGGCTCTGCCGACTCCCCCGGGCCGACACCCGACGGGTCCGACTGGTGGTTCTCCCGCCGTCTCCCGAGGTCTCACTGACTGGTGGGGCCTGCTGCCTCCAGGCCGTACAAACAAGCCGTCGTGGGTGCAGGATTCGGCCCTGCGGTGCTGATGTTAGGGCCGGCATGGCAACAGTGCCACGCCGCATGGAGATCTTCCGGGGTACGGCGTGCTGTGGCCATGCCTGCCCTTGGTGAGGGGCAGGGGTGGGCTTCGCTGTAGCCACGCCCCTGCCTCGTCCCCTATGATGAGGTCATGGGGTTTGTTGGAGTCGCAGGCCGACTCCCCACAGCCAGCTTCTCTGCAAGTCGTCCCTGGGACTCGGCCGTGAGCGGGCAGTCGGCCGCCTTGTCGTTGACTCCCCAGGAGGCGGCTCTTCGTCCTAGGGTCTTGAGGGGCTCAGCCTGCCCCGATGTCTTGAAAGGTTCTGGGGCTCGGGTTGGCCTACCCGCGGCCCATTACTCCGACACCCAGGCTTTAGCACGACTTAAAGTTGTTACAGCTCCAGCTCTCGCGTATGATCGCTTGATTTCTTGGAACCGGGCGGGTAAGATATACAGCTTCTTCAAGATGTCACTTAATAGAGTCGGCCCTTGATTCACGGGGGAGATAGTGGCAAGCGTCCGTTGAGCTCCGGTGTAAAACTGTTCAACCAGCGTGTAAACCGCCTTCAGCTTTTCCACGGTATCCCGGTTCAGAATGCTGCTCCTGGGACCTGCAAATATCATACAATCAGTTAAGTGGCGGCTTATAATGGAATATATTTATTTGAAGTATGTAACAAAGTGACTTACCGAAGATTGCAGAAACCATCTGAGACACACGGTTCTTTAAACCGGTGAGTTCAGCGGTGACTTATCCTACAGCCGCTTCAGCCTTCTCTGCATGCTGTGTTAAAACAGTCTTCTCATTAGCCCAAGCTTATTTCTCCACTGTGAAGTTGGTCTTAAAATTTTCGGTCTCAGAAACACTCAGCTAGAATTTGGATCCAGCCTTCTTTGTCTCTATCTCTTGAGTCCCTAGTCGGGCCTTGGCCTCAGACAGTTGGGATTCCAGTTCTGTGGTTGCAGCCTGCATACAACATAATGTTGTTTCAGTTTCATGGCGGATTATAAAATATAAGTCCCAAGTGTTTTGTCAACAATAACACTTAGCACTTGGGGGCTAATGTCTGTCAGCGCAATTTTTTTCAAAGGAAACAATTTTTCTAAAAAGTCCCAAGTGTTTTGCAGGCAACAACACTCGACACTTGGGGGCTAATGCACACTGCTTGACTTTTCTTTCTACAAGTGAGCCGGATAAGCTGTCCACAGTCTCAGCCAGCTCAGGCAGGTTATACGGTTCATTTCTATGCAATAACTAGTAGGACCGGCTCATTCATACTGATTAAACCGGCCCTTGGAGAATAGCAGGGTATATAACTTATATGAGATGGAGAACATACCTCATATTTTTGATGCATCTGTTTGACCATTTCAATTTCTGAGTCATGGCTGGAGTGCACTTGACTGAGATAACCAGATAGCACTTCACTAATACTCAGGTGAGCATAGTGGGAGACATCCAACCTCACCTTTTGCCAATCCATAACTTCTTGTTTGGCAGAGTGTCTTGCCAAGACAGTTGGGTTCCCCGGTTCAACGAATCTAGTGCCAGTGATTAAAACATCAACATTGTGCTTCTCCGGCGGGTTAGCTGAGCTTGATGTCTCAATACTTGATGGATCAATAGTAGTTTCATCTGTAGACGGCTCAGGTAAATCAGGTTGAACGTTGAAGGCAGGGTCCTCTGGCCGTTCAGCGTGTTCATGCACAAAGGTTGACTGCTCCGGGTCTTCAGGATGTTCTGGTACGAGGGTTGGCTACTCCGGTTCAGTGGTTCTCGGATCCTCAGCCGGTTTTGTTACCTTTGCTTTCTTGGGCTTTGCTTGACCGCTAGAAAGGATTTAGACAAGTCAGTACAATGATACATATTTAAAGGTGTATAAGAAGGGTAGTTATCTTTACCCGGGGGCGGTCTTGAAAGCTGGAAATTGCGTCTATGATGAATCGTCGGAGGAGGAACGGGAAATCTCCTATAAAGATGGAATCAAAAATAAGTGATGAAGGTAATTCATTGAATAAATACAAGGGTGAAAGCCAAAAAAGAACCTCATTCTGGTGTTTCCCAGGAGTGTTTGGTAAGCTGGAGGGTAAATTGTCCTCTCCACTGGTCTGGGTCTGCCGGCGGCTTTCATGTTGCTGTCGTTTAAAAAGAAAATGAGGATCTAAATAAGCCAAGGGGTGTCAAAACCTTACTTTCCGGGTTACCCGCCGAAGTTTCTGCCTTGGTAAAGGTTCTGAGTTGGAGGAAATAATATTTACCTCTTCTTCAACTGCCTGGCTGGCCCCCGTATCATCCTGGTAATAGTCAATGTCAATAAGGTGGTTAAAAAGCAGGCCAAGAGAGAAAGGGCTACCTCTGACTCAGAGGTGTCATCCAGCTTGAGTAACTCAGAGGCGGTTGGCTTCTTCTTCTTCTTCTTTGATTTTCTGACGATTTTCTTGGCGGCTATCGCAGCAGCTCTAGCTTTCTTAGCAGCCTCATGGTCATACTTGACTTTCCAAAAGTCACGTTTAGCCTGTGGAAGGGTAGCATGTTGAAATTCATGCAAATATTTAAACTCTGGGTTCCAAGGTCATCAAGGTCATCAAGGCAGACAAAGCAATCAGGGTAGCTACCATCAACAGTCAGGTCAAGGGAGTCAGTAGCAGCAATCCGGGTATCAGAGTAACCCGAAACATTTGAATAGTGGACAGTATCACGTCTTCACCACAAGTTTGTGCAAACGGGATCAGGAGTTTCATAAAAGGGCAGTAAACTCTGTTGAACCGACAGTACCCTGTTACTTGCGCTGGTCTGAGCAGGCTATTGTGTGGAGTCGAGAGGATCATCCACCCAAGGTTGATAATCTGGGTCATTTAGCATTGGTGGTCGCACCTCATGTTGGAGGGTATAAGTTCACCAAAGTGCTCATGGACGGAGGGAGCAGCATCAATATCCTTTATTATGAGACCTTCCGTTGCATGGGGTTGACCGATAAAAATCTTAAGCCGTCAAACACTGTCTTCCATGGTGTGGTGCCTGGTAAATCGGCATATCCGGTTGGTAAGATATCTCTGGAAGTTGCCTTTGAAGATGATCATGAATCTAGATCAGAGACATTAACCTTTGAGGTGGTGAAAATCAAGAGCCCTTATCATGCCCTGTCCGGACGGCCGACTTATGCTAAGTTCATGGCAAGGCCCTGTTATGTTTATCTGTAGCTCAAGATGCCGGTTCATAAGGGGACCATCACAGTGCATGGGAGCCGGAATATAGCCTAGGAGTGTGAAGAGGGTGATGCGGCGTATGCTGAGTCGGTTTGCGCAACAGAGGAGTTAAAGTTTTAAAAGGATAATATTGACCTGGCAGATATGAATTTGAAAAAACCAACCACAGAGCATGATCTGGTTTTAAAATTTAAGTCGGCAGATGACACTAAGATGGTTGACTTTGTCCCTGGTGACTCATCTAAGCAGTTCATCATTAGTGCTAATCTGGATCCAAAATAGGAAAGCGCGCTCATCGAGTTCATCCGTGAGAACCGGGACATCTTTGCATGGAAGTCCTCAGACATGCCGGGTGTACCAAGAGAACTCGCTGAGCACACTCTTAATATTGATCCAAAGTTTAAACCGGTCAAGCAGTTTCTTCGCCGTTTTAATGAGGAGAGACGGACGACCATTGGATAAGAGGTAGCCCGGCTCTTGGCAGCTGGGTTTATCATTGAAGTGTTTCATCCTAAGTGGTTGGCTAACCCGGTGCTGGTACTTAAGAAGAATGGCACTTGGCGTATGTGTGTGGATTACACAGACTTAAACAAGGCTTGTCCGGCTGATCCTTTTGCTCTCCCTCATATTGACCAGATTATTGATGCTACGGCGGGTTGTGAGCATTTGAGTTTTTTAGATGCTTATTCTGGTTATCATCAGATCAAAATGGCAGTTAAGAACCAGGAGAAGACATCCTTCATAACTCCCTTTGGAGCCTTCTGCTATGTGTTTATGCCTTTTGGGCTCAAGAGTGCCCAAGCGACTTATCAGAGGTTAGTGCATAATTGCCTTCATAACTAAATTGGGTGTAATGTTCATGCCTATGTGGATGATATTGTGGTGAAATCCAGAGAGAAAGAGACACTGATATGTGATTTGAAGGAAACCTTTGATAATCTCCGGATCTACAAGATAATGCTTAACCCGACCAAGTGTGTGTTTGGTGTGCCGGCAGGCAAGCTCCTGGTTTTTTTGGTGTCTAATAGAGGGATTGAAGCTAATCCGGAGAAGATCAAAGCTATCACCTCTCTGGCTAAACCGGCGTGTATCAATGATGTGCAGCGCCTGGCGGGTCGTATCGCGGTGTTAAACCGTTTCATAAGCTAGTTGGGGGAGAAGGCTATCCCTCTGTATCAGATAATGAAAAAGACAGATAACTTTGTCTGGAGTGATGCTGCTGATGCAGCGTTTGAGGATTTGAAGAAGCAACTGATTGTACCGCCAGTGCTCACATCCCCTATTGATAAGGAGCCTTTACTGTTATATGTGGCTGCTAATAGCCAGTCTGTCACTGTTGCCATTGTGGTGGAAAGGAAGGAAGCAGGAAAGGAGTATCCGGTTCAAAGGCTGGTTTACTATATCATCGAAGTGCTCATTGTGTCCAAGCAGAGGTATCCACACTGGCAGAAACTTGTATATGGGGTGTTCTTGGCCAGCTGGAAGCTTAAACATTATTTTCTGGGCCATCCTATCACTGTGGTAAACTCTGCTCCTTTGGGAGTTATCATCCAAAACAGAGAAGTAACTAGTCTGGTCGCTAAGTGGGCCATTGAGCTTGGACCTCATGGATTAAAGTATGTGCCTCACATGGCCATCAAGTCTCAAGCACACGTGGACTTCATCAACAATTGGACAGAGCTACAGATGCCTGAGGAAAAGCCGGATAACACATATTGGACTATTCATTTGGATGGGTCCAGGTAGTTGGAAGGCTCGGGGGATGGAGCTATTCTCGCTCCCCCTTGAGGTGGTAAATTTTGCTATGTTCTTCGTTTGATGTTTCCTTGTACTAACAACACATCTAAGTATGAGGCCTTACTCCACGGTCTTCGGATGGCTAAGGAAATGAATTTAAGCCGGGTTAGGTGCTTTGGCGACTCAGATTTGGTGGCTCAACAAGTCCCTGGTACTTGGGATTCTAAGGACCCACTTATGGCGGCTTATCGGCGAGAGGTGGACGTCATTGCTGGTCACTTCAAAGGATATCAAGTTGAGCATGTTGATCGAAGGAAAAATGAAGCGGTAGACGCTTTAAGTCGGCTGGTCTCTCAACGTAAGCCGGTGCCACCTAATGTCTTTCTTGACGTCTTGCATAACCCGTTAGTTAAGGTTCCTATAGAGGAGGATTTGGCTATTCCTGACCCGGAGGCTCAGTTGGTGGTGGCTCTTCATGTAATCCTAGATTGGAAAGTCCCTTATTTGGCCTATATGACCCGGGGTGAGTTACCTGAGGATGGGACCTTAGCCAGGAAGATAACCCGGCGGTCTAAGTCAATGTCGATTGTTAATGGAGAGTTACATCATCGCAGTGTCACAGGGGCGTTTCAACATTGTGTGTCTCTGGAAGAAGGTTGTGAGATCTTATGAGAAGTTCATGAAGGAGATTGTGGTCATCATTCCGGTTCAAAGTCCCTTGTGGCTAAAGCTTTCCGTCATGGGTTTTATTGGCTAACAGCTTATGCTGATGCAGAGGACTTCATCCGTAGGTGTGATGGATGTCAGAAATTTGCACGACGTACCCATGTGCCGGCTCAAGAGTTGAGGATGATTCCTATTACTTGGCCATTTGCAGTTTGGGGGCTCGATATGGTTGGGCCTTTCAGAAGATCCAAGGATAAGAAGACTCACCTTTTGGTGGCGGTTGATAAGTTCACTAAGTGGGTAGAGGCAGAGACGGTCAGTAAGTGTGATGCAGCAACGGCGGTTCAGTTCATGAAGAAGGCGATCTTTTGTTTTGGCTTTCCACACAACATTATAACAGACAA
>NC_041388.1:149882702-149883348 GCF_002162155.2 Triticum dicoccoides
GAATTCTGTCAACTTGAGCATATCCGGCTTGATGTGTCATCAGTGGCTCACCCCCAATCCAATGGTCAAGCTGAAAGGGCAAACCAAGAGGTCTTGAAGGGTATTAAACCCCGGCTTATGGTTCCCCTATAGAGGACGCCGGGTTGTTGGGTGGAATAGTTGCCTTCGGTGCTATGGAGCATCAACACCACCCCAAATAGATACACATGATATACACCTTTCTTCATGGTTTACGGAGCAGAGGCAGTTCTCCCTAGTGACATCTGTCATGACTCGCCTCGGGTGGCGGCTTATGTGGAAGCAGATAATGAAAGAGCACGTCAAGAGGCACTTGATCTATTGGATGAAGAGCAGGACATAGCAGCAACTCGTTCGGTGATTTACCAGCAAGATCTACGCCGTTATCACAGCCGTCGGGTTAAAACAGAACTTTTCAAGAAGGCGACCTGGTGCTCCGGCTTATCCAGGATCAGACTGATAATGCACAAGTTATCCCAACCTTGGTAAGGACCCTTTGTGGTCAGCAAGAATCTAAACAATGGGTCATATTACCTTATCGATGTTCGAGACCACAAGGACTCACACACGTCGGAGGAGGAGACCCGCCGGCCCTGGAATATTTCTCAGCTTAGGCCATACTACACTT
>NC_041388.1:149884633-149916498 GCF_002162155.2 Triticum dicoccoides
GCAAATACCTTCAACTATAAAAAAGAAGCCATGCCTTTCACATATCTTGGTCTACCAATGGGATCTACAAGACCTAAAGTAGCAGATTTGATGCCCATGGTATCAAGACTTGACCACAGACTATCTGGCATTGCTTCCTTAATGTCATACTCTGGGAGACTTGTTCATCTCAAATCCATAGTTACTGCTCTGCCAATATTTGCTATGTGTTGTATCAGAGTACCATTCTCCATACTGGACCACTTTGAAAAGTCTGGTAGTAATTTTCTTTGGTATGGTAAGGATATCAAGAAAAAAGGAAATTGTCTTGTCAAATGGGATAATGTTTGCTTGCCAAAAAAGGCAGGGGGCCTAGGTGTGTTAAACCTGAGAGCACAAAACAAAACTCTGCTTATTAAATTTCTTTACAAATTCTTCAACAAGCATGATATTCCCTGGGTTAACCTGATATGGAACAATTACTATGACAATGATGAGGTACCTAGTTTCCCTACCATGGTGGGATCCTTTTGGTGGAGAGATTGTTGCTCTAATTTGCAAGACTTCAAAAATATGACTATATGCTATGCTGGGACTGGTGATACAATTAAGCTATGGTTAGATAAATGGTGTTCTCATACAATATCACAGTCAATGCCTCAACTATTTTCTTATGCAAAGAAGGCTGACACAACTCTTGCATCCGTCAACAACATGGAGGATAGTGAATTTTATGAATTATTCCACTTGCCTATGTCTTCTATTGCAGTACAGCAGGGTATCAATCTTAGAGAGTTAATCCACAACAGAGAGAACAACAGCTATCAGATTCTTGGAAATTCTATTGGGGTGACACAAAGTACTCTAATAATAGAATATACCTTGAACTAATGGGAAATCCTGTTGACGCTCCTAAACCCTATCAATGGATATGGAAATCATGCTCACTTCCCAAGCATAATTTCTTCTTCTGGCTACTGTTACAAGACAGATTAAACACTAGAGACCTACTCCACAGGAAGAATTTCTACATTGAGACTAGTAAGTGTGAATTATGTGATGATGAACCTAATGAACACCTAATGCATCTCTTTTTTAGCTGTGATTTCAGCCAAATCTTCTGGATGAACATTGGTTACCAATGGAACACTGATCATAACCTTATAGAATTGCTCTTGGAGAGAAGGAAGCAAGATACCCATGGCTGCTTTAAAGAATGTTTGATTGCTGGATGCTGGAGTCTCTGGAAACACAGAAATAACATTATTTTTTATCACAAGGTCAAGAATATGACATATTGCATTGCCACTTTCAAGGAGCACTTCAGCATGATTATAAAGAAGGCAAAACCTGGATTGAAGGAGGGCATGCAAAGCTGGCTAGATCACTTGTAGACTATTATTATCTTGTACTACATCCATCATGTAAATCCATATGTATATGTTTCCCTCTTATAAATGAAAATGAGAATCACAGTGGGGGTCTTCCCCACTGTTTTTGTCAAAAAAACCACTCTCACAATACATTTTTTAACTTTCTCCGACCGAGGACTTGAATTTACACAAATGATATTCCTGTTGTTTTGAAGTAAATTAGAGAAATGACGAGATCATGATTTATGCCTTCATTGCGAATGGAAACGCACTGCATGAAGTAGTTGAACTTCTCGGGCTTGTTTGTTTTGACCCTCACTCTGTTTTTGACATGTTGTTTTTTGCATTGCGTGAAGTAGTTGAACTTCTCGGGCATGTCTATTTGAACTTCACTCTGTTTCACTTTATTGTATTGTTCTTATATGAAATACACATCATGTAGTACATGAACTTCCGGTTGTTATCACTTTGAACTTCTTGCTGGTATGAGAGAATTATTTTAAAACACAAAAAACAACATATTTTTTTATGTATTTTGGACATCTAAATACATGGTGAACCTCTCTCGCAAGTTTTTTTGAACTTTTACTCGTCGAGCACTTGAACTTCTAGCAACCTTTTTTTCGTTTATGAGTTATTTTTAAAAGTGCAAAAAATGGCATTGTGTTTTTTATTTTTTGAACAGGTAAATCCTAGGTTTTAATAAACTCCGAACTTCTTTGTTATTTCAATATGAACTTCACCTTTTTATATTTTGAGTAAAGAATTGTATTCGATTTTTATACCGGAAAAATCAAACATGGAAATATAAGGTGAACCTCTCTCACAAGAATTTTTGAACTTCTCCGGACAGAACACTTGAACTTCTTTCAACAAACCTTTTAAGCTTTTATTTTTCTATACTTTTATTCTCACCGGAAATGCATTCCTTGCAGTAATTGAACTTCTCGTTGTTTCACTATGAACTTCTGCCACATTTTTGTGTATACGTCGAATTACACGCAATTGAAGGTTGGACGTCATTTTTTGCCATTTTTTAAAACATGTAATTGGAGGTCAAACGTCCTGTTATGAACCATGCACGGAGGTGCATGTGAACTTCTTGCAACAAATCTGAGTTTTTTTATATACTTCGAACTTCTCTGCTATTTTAATTTCAACCTCTTAGTCATATTCTTAGAAAGGAAATATGTTTTTAGATAAGCATCAAACATTCTTTTTAAAAATTGAACTTCATTGTTTTATTTTTCATAGAAACGGTAATAATTTGAGTTTCCCATATACATCGAATTACTCCACTTTTTAAACGGCAAAATCTTAGTTTAGTCCCATTATTTAAATTTCAACTTCTAGAGTTTTTTAGAAATGCTGATAATCTCGTTTTTTATGATTTTTTGAACTGCTCTATGTTTAAAATTCAAACTTCTTATTTTTATTACAAGCGGTGAAATATCCGTTTCAAATTGCTCTCTTATTTTTGTACTATTGTGTTATTTTTGTGTGAACTTCTTATGTTCTTCCCGTCAACAGATTCAAATTTTCCATTTTTTATACATTGAAATATTGCTTTATTTTATTTTGAACTTCTTGATTCCATTCTTTAATAACGAGGAAAATCATAGGTTCTATAATTATCAAACTTCTCCATAGTTTTAATTTGGACTTCTTGGTTTTATTTCTTGTAGTAGAAAAAATTCTAGTCTTGTAATAAACATCAAACCACTTTAATAACGGAACATTTCGTAGGATTTTTGCAAAGAGTAAAATCTGAGTTTTTATAAACATCATACCACTCCATTTTTTTAAATTTGGACTTCTTTGTTTTAGAGAATAAGTAAAGTTTGAACTACTCATTTTATTAAAGTTGAACTTCTGAGTTTTGTTTTTTGTTATGATTGGGGAAAATAAAAACTAAACATTTTTTCGCACACATCTAACCATTGTTGTATTTGATAATTCTTTTACATGAGACCATCCGAATTTATTCATGTACAAACTTTATTTTTGCATTTCGTATTTTGACCTTTTTGCAAATATCTTATATGAACATTCTTTGGGCATCTTTAATGCACTTATGGACGTGCACTTTTCAAGAACTATTCATTTTGGACTCTCACGCATGATGAAATATAAATACAATGATGTGGGTGTTTTTATTTAATTTCAGTGCTTTGAAATATCTTTTTCTTTTAGGTAAAATAAGAAACAACAATTTAACGTGGCTCACAGTTGCTTTTTTTACTTTGTATATCTTGGATGTATTTCTAGAACAAAAATCATAGTTGCTTTAACTTTTAATAATATTACTTCGCCTTTTTCTTGATGGGAGACGTACTTAGATACATTTTGTTTTGAACAAACAATTCATGAACTATCTCAAACTTGACCTTCTCGAACACAATTTCTTGGCCTTAGGAAAATAAATAAAAAATAGAAAAATACATGGTTGTACAAGCATAAAAAATAGATTGATTTCTTTGTATTCTCTTTTATATGCCTATAGAAATACTCATCATCCCCTAGGGGCGATGCACATGTTTCTGAGATCGCAGAAACGCCGAAAAATAAAAACTGGTCGCTCCATCTAACCCCTCCGAGCGGCCCACCCTCCCTCCCGCACCACCTCTCCCCCGATCCTCCCGACCACCTCCGTAACGATGACATAACAAGGATGGAAAATGATATATCTATAGGAAGACCATCTGCAGAAAAGCCACATCATAATCTTTAACCATGGACAACAAGTTCAAACACAAAACCAAGGACTATAGTAGCTAAACTCTCGCAGAAATCTCTCTCTAGCATTCTAGTTGAACTTGAACAGTAGCGCACCAACATTAGCTAGAGGGCGAGGTAGGACACAACAACAGCAGCTAGCAGCGACCACCAAATGGAGGCTGGGTCATGACGGTGGCACTGAGATGGAGAAGGTGCAGGGCATGGCAGGCAAAAATAACTGTGATTGAAAAGTCTTAATCAGGTAGGTAGGCGTTACAAGAAAAAAATAGCAAGTACATCAAGTTTTAGTGCCTCTTTCACACATAGATGTGCAACAAAATTGGCCTTCCTTCTTATATAGATGAACTTGAACCCCTGGAAACTTGTGAGATATGAATGCATCTCTCGAAAGCCATCAACCGCCTCATAAAAAGACTTGGAATCCTTTGACATCATGCATCAAACTTGGCCTTCAGTCTCAATAATATTATTTCGTAATCCTTTTTCAATCACGATCAACATGGTTGTCCCTGCGAGCCAACTATCAGCTTTACGATTATGAAAATACTAGATTTTGGCAAATGTGTACGAGCTACTGAAGAAATTGAAGATAGTTGCAAACAATATACGATCTACAACTTAACAATTTGCAAGCGCTTGAGTGAAGGCAACACCTTTGTTCTTCTTGAACTTCTCATTTTTCTTATTCTGAACTAGATGTTATTTTTTTGCAACTGCCAGTGCCGGGAGGCCGGCTTCGCTCCGTCAGGTAGCCGTGTCCACCTCCTCACAGGATAACGAGCAGGGGAGGAAGGAGAGATAGACCTGGCAGCAAGCGGGGGAGGAGCCGGAGTAGCGCTACATTAGGGATGCAGGGTGAACCTGAACCTGAAGTACATAACACACATGAAAAACACTCTTAAGTAATCCAAGCCATATCAATTAGCAAGCAAGTACTAAGCTAGAAAGGAAAACGAACACACAAAACTAGTACTGGTGCACTAAGACATTTTAGCCAACATTTTGCGTGCACACACAAAAACTAGAGAAGTGGAGAGTGAAGAAGCAGAGAGGAGGCACAATGGGTAGGGAACCTGCAGTGCTGCATCCGCATTCAGGGATGGGTCGGGGACGAAGGAGCTTGCTGGAGCAGCACCCACCACCCCATGCACGCAAAATTGGAGCTGGTTGAGATGATATGCGTCCTGGAAGAGTCGCCTTGCTGTTGTGGCACGACTTGGACTGCAGCGACCCACACAATTTTTGTTGATGCATACACAATGGAGGAGATGAGCTTCGATTAGCGTCAATTAGCGCGCACACATCTGGCGAGCACAGCGACCCCGATCCCGGGAGTGGTGGCCCGACGGCGGTGAACAGCCAGTGCTTTGCAGGGCGGGTCCCGGCTGCGGCGCACTATGGGGTTCGTGCGGGAGGATGCAAGGCCGGCCCCCTCCTCACAAGGCAGCGCCCTGCCGGGAGCCATAGCTGCGGCGCACTACAACTGGAATCATTGGACTGCAATGGTGGGGTTGAGCTGGAGGATGCAATGGCGGCGGCGACATGCACATCAGTGCCGAGCAAAATAATGTGCCCATTTTCGTTTTCCTGCATTAGAAAATGTTTTGCAAGAGATTCCAGATGCTACAACTAGTTCTCATTAAATTGGAGGATACAAAATCAAATTCCCAATACAAATACATTTTTAATCTGGAACTAACAGAGGTTACAACAGAGAACAATCCCTGGTTTCTCAAATTGGAATTCATGCCCTTTTTATGTCATCGTTACAAACTAGACTTCTCTTTTTTTCTAATAAGAACACACACTATAAAGGAAAAATAGAAATTTCTTTTGCCATCCTTGGTGGAGCACATAACGGCAGGTGCAACAAGTTCAGAGTGTGCAAGTAGAAAGGAAGAGGTTCAGAGAAAAAGACTGACACTTGGTCATGCTGCGGAGGCGTCCTGTAGTCCATACTTGTCTGGAGCAGCAGTGATGAGGACGCAACTAGAGAAGGCCAACGGAAATTTTGCAAATAAGATTCCTCGCCACATCACATAATTTGATCTCCTCCAGTACCTGCTACTACTACTCCTCCTTGTTGGATTTGGGCACGGCCAACCTGACGACCAACAACAACAGTAGCATAGGTGGGTCTAATTTTCCATTAACAACCATTGTCGTACGCTGACCATTGGAGGACAAGTCGTGGCTGTGCACGAGAGATGCAGAGGGACCAAGGGGAGCGTGGAGTGGATGAGGTAGGAGGGGCTGAGAACAGCATCATCGACAGCGGGGCTGACTAAGACGACTTGCGGAGGCGTCAGACGGCGGAGAGACGAGGCTGGAAGCTCGAACGGCGCGCGATGACCAGCTCAGAGGCGGTGCATGGGAGAAGGCAGGCTGCGGGGGTGGCGCACGGCGCCCGGTGCGCAAGTGACCCAAGAAAGGAGGCGGGATACAGGGTTGACCCACGGTGAGGTGGGAGGAGCTGGAAGTCCAGATCAGGGTCTCGGCATGGTTCGCCATGGGGATCCATGGTGATGTATGGCGACTCGCTTGGGGGAGGGAGGTTGGAGCGCCGGCATCATCTAGGAGAGGCGAGTGGTGGAATGAGGCGGGCGCGAGCTCGGGAACGGCGGCGGCGGGGAGCTCAAGAACGGCTACGGTGGCGCACTAGCTCAGGAACGGCGGCGCGCGCGACCACAGGTGCCGGCAACGCGTGGAGGTGTGTGGATCCTGGTGGCGGTGTTGGTGAGAAATTGGCGGTGTGGGGAGGTGGGTCGCGGCGGCGGTGGTGCGCAGGCGGCAGCGCAGGGATGTGGCGGTGCGGCGCACGGGGCTGCTTGGGCACGGCGGCGAGGATCTGGGAGGTCGCCGCGGCAGTGGCGGATCTAGGGAGATAAGACGAGGCGTTTTTTTTGTTTTCGGAAGTTCGGGAGGGCCCTGTCGGGCCTATAGTGCATTGTGATCCGAATAGTTATTCTAATCCCAGGATTAGAATAGTGTTATTATATATATATATATATATATATTCCTACTCAAGTTGAAAGGAGCAAAGAGAGTCTGTTGTAAAAGCACAACTCAAATATAGGTATCCCTTGGGCACAACCACAATATCACTTGGGGGCTTGGTCATATTCGAACCATAGCTTAAACCCTCTTGATAGGCGTAAGGCCACCAGGGAAATCACTTGGGGGCTTGGTCGTATTCGAACCATAGCTTAAACCCTCTTGATAGGCGTAAGGCCACCGGGGAAATCACTTGGGGGCTTGGTCGTATTCGAACCATACCTTAAACCCTCTTGATAGGCATAAGGCCACCAGGGAAATCACTTGGGGGCATAGACATATTCGAACCACAGCTTATACCCTCTTGGTAGGCGTAAGGCCACCAGGATGATCACTTGGGGGCTTTGGTCGTATCCGTACCATAGCTTAAACTCTCTTGATCGGCACAATGCCACAATTATGCCAATTCAAAACCTCTTGATTTTTTAGGTTTATTTAATTCCACTTATCATACTTTATGGTTCTAATGCACCGGTGTTCATTAAACTGGCTTGGTTTTGACTATAAGTCGCCAGTATACTATCCGGTGTTTTTAACAACACCCGGTCCAACTTTATTTATAAACCGGTAACATCTGATACTTATCAAGGTTCCGGTTGTGGGTTATAACCCTCATTACACTAGTTTGGTAAACCAACAGGGTGATCAACCATCATAGGTATGATATCTTTTAATGATTATTATTTCCACCAACTTTGATTATAAATCATGATAAATTCATGTTGGGGCAGTATAATCCGTTCTGCGGTAAACCACCAGGACATTTTTTCTCTGTTGTATGAAGGAACAGCTTTAGGATGAATAATATCATCAGGCATACATGGCGTGTCTTCACATAACGGATAAAGAAGTATCATAGAAACAACCAAATATGCACGAGGGAATATTAAAGCAAAAAAGTTTGAAGCTAGCCCATTACAAGGCATTTTGAGCCCAAAAGATAATGGTTTTTAAGTCTCAAATAGCAGTTGATAAACCGAGCCCGACTCATGAATCCTGACTTGGCTGACTGGATGGTTGCGCCTCACCCCTTGCCGGTTCGTCTTCCTCCACCGTCTGGAAATTGGGTTTGGACCAGTCAAAGCCATGAAGGGCGACAAATTCAGACTCATCATCAATCAGACCAGACGGGTCAATCTCAGGGGCGAAAGTGTGCCTACGAATCGGCGGGATTAAGTCCATCACTTTATAGGAAGGAGTCGCCATCTTCTTATTGTCTACATCAAAACCCGGCTGATACTTAGTGAGGTTGGTTTCTTAACCGATAATGGTAGCACGAGGACGCGTTTCCTTGACACAAGCAGCAAAATCTTCTTTGTTGAAAGGTGTTCCATCTTCTTTAAAGCTGGGGGTATCCTTTAGCCACGTCTGCCGGGTCTAATTCTGGCACCCAGGCTTTAGCAGAGCTTAAAGTTGTTACAGCTCCAGCTCTCGCGCATGATCGCTTGATTTCTTGGAATCGGCCGGGCAAGATAGACAGCTTCTTCAAGATGTCACTTAATAGAGTCGGCCATTGATTCACGGGGGAGATAGGGGCAAGCGTCCGTTGAGCTCCGGTGTACAACTGTTCAACTAGCGTGTAAACCGCCTTCAGCTTTACCATGGTATCCCTGTTCAGATTGCTGCTCTTGGGACCTAAAAACATCATACAATGAGTTAAGTGGTGGCTTATAATGGAATATATTTATTTGAAGTATGTAACAAAGTGACTTACCAAAGATTGCAGAAACCATTTGAGACACACATTTCTTTAAACGGTGAGTTTAGCGGTGACTTCTCCTAGAGCCGCTTCAGCCTTCTTTGCACGATGTGTTAAAACAATCTTCTCATTAGCCCAAGCTTATTTTTCCGCTGTGAAGTTGGTCTTCAATTTTTCGGTCTCAGAAACACTCAACTGGAATTTGGATTCAGCCTTCTTTGTCTCTATCTCTTGAGTCGCTAGTTGGGCCTTGGCCTCAACAGTTGGGATTCTAGTTCTGTGGTTGCAGCCTGCATACAGCATAATGTTGTTTCAGTTTCATGGCGGATTATAAAAGATAAGTCCCAAGTGTTTTGTCAACAATAACACTTGGCACTTCGGGGCTAATGTCTGTCAGCGCAATTTTTTTTTCAAAGGAAACAATTTTTCTAAAAAGTCCCAAGTGTTTTGCAGGCAACAACACTCGGCACTTGGGGGCTAATGCATATTGCTTGACTTTTCTTTCTACAAGTGAGCCGTATAAGCTGTCCACAGTCTCAGCCGGCTCAGGCAGGTTATACGGTTTAGTTCAATGCAATAATTAGTACGACCGGCTCATTCATACTGATTAAACCGGCCCTTGGAGGCTAGTAGGCTATATAACTTATATGAGCCGGAGAACATGCCTCATATTTTTGATGCATCTGTTTGACCATTTCAATTTATGAGTCATGGCTGGAGTGCACTTGACTGAGATAACCGGATAGCACTTCACTAATACTCAGGTGAGCATAGTGGGAGACATCCAACCTCACCTTTTGCCTCTACATAACTTCTTGTTTGGCAGAGTGTCTTGCCAAGACAGTTGGGTTCCCCAGTTCAACGAATCTAGTGCTAGTGATTAAAACATCAACATTGTGCTTCTCCGGCGGGTTAGCTGAGCTTGACGGATCAATACTAGATGGATCAATAGTAGTTTCATCTGTAGACTGCTCGGGTAAATCAGGTTGAACGTTGAAGGCAAGGTCCTCTGGCCATTTAGCGTGTTCGGGCAGAAATGTTGACTGCTCCGGGTCTTCAAGATGTTCTGGTATGAGGTTTGGCTACTCCGGTTCAGTGGTTCTCGGATCCTCAGCCGGTTTTGTTACATTTGCTTTCTTGGGCTTTGCTTGACCGCTAGAAAGGATTAGACAAGTCAGTACAATGATACATATTTAAAGGTGTATAAGAAGGGTAGTTATCTTTACCCGGGGGCGGTCTTGAAAGCCGGAAATTGCGTCTGTGATGAATCGCAGGAGGAGGAACGGGAAATCTCCTATAAATATGGAATCAAAAAGAAGTGATGAAGGTAATTCATTGAATAAATACAAGGGTGAAAGTCAAAAAAGAACCTCATTCTGGCGTTTCCAAGGAGTTTTTGGTAAGCCGAAGGGTAAATCATCATCTCCACCGGCTGGGTCTGCCGGCGGCTTTCATGTTGCTGTCGTTTAAAAATAAAATGAGGATCTAAATAAGCCAAGGGGTGTCAAAACCTTTCTTTCCGGGTTACCAGCCGAAGTTTCTGCCTTGGTAAAGGTTCTGAGTCGGTGGAAATAATATTTACCTCTTCTTCAACTGCCTGGCTGGCCCCCTTGTCATCCTGGTAATAGTCAATGTCAAAGGTGGTTAAAAAGCAGGCCAAGAGAGTCAAGGGCTACCTCTGACTCAGAGGTGTCATCCAGCTTGAGTAACTCAGAGGCGGTTGGCTTCTTCTTCTTCGATTTTCTGACGATTTTCTTGGCGGCTATCGCAGCAGCTCTAGCTTTCTTGGCAGCCTCATGGTCATACTTGACTTTCCAAAAGTCAGATTTAGCCTGTGGAAGGGTAGCATGTTGAAATTCATGCAAATATTTAAACTGCTGAAGGAAAAGAAGTCAAAGGATTTACCTCTGGCGCCAGGTTAAGCTTGCACCTTCATCTACACCACTATGAGTTTCATAACTTACACCTTCCAGAACACCACTATGAGTGGAATGTCTGTGAAGATGTAATCAAACCATTTATGACATGGTAAGGTCAAAGATGACATAAATAAATTTGCCATTATCCCTTTTAAAGTGATGCTTTAGAGACTGCGGCTTTTACACTGAAAAGAGCTACATCGGGTCTGTTGAAATGAAGCCATGGTATGGTACGCCCCACCATGTTATATCTTTTCTTAACATTTGGAATGTGGGGCTTGTGTAAAAGGTTACAAAGCTATTCTAAATCAGACAAGTGCTACTTTGTAGGTTATACCAAAATGTTGGGTATTCCTCCCTCACTATACCGAGGCAAATAGTTTTGCCGCGAAACGGTGTACTTTTAAAGAGAATGGTTCTTTCAAAAAGGTGAGTGGGAGAATAGTGCAACTCGACGAGATAAACAGTATCTTCATCATCAGATCAAAGGAAAGAGACATTGGAAGTAATTCCATAGTTTCCTACTGCGACTGATACGGAAGTCTCTACAATAAAATGTATGAACTTCGGTCGAACTTGCAGCTGAACCACGTAGGCAAGGCTCGTGCAAACCTCTCAGGTGCGCAAATGAGATATTGTTGTTAGACAACATTATACCTACGATACACAAGGAAGCGTTGATGGGCCCTGACTCCGGAATTGGCTAAATGCCAATACAACCCAAGTTAGTTTCCATATAAGTGATTCAAGATTAAAACCTTGATACACCTTTTGGAAGACTTAGAGTCTAACGAATATTGATGGAACTTAAAACTGATACGGATAAAAATGTTTTATCCATAAAGCTCGACTTGTTGAAATAACAAGTTCAAGAGTTGACTACGATGAGGTTGTTTTCATCGTAGCGATGCTTAAAGTTGGTTCGGGTTGAACTAGCAATTAATACATATTTCAATCATGAGATCTGAAACATGGATGACAATAGGATTTCCATCTGATGGAAATGCAACCAAGGACTTGCATGTGTTACAGTCCAAGGAATTTTGTCTATCCAGAGGATGCTAGTAAGGGTGCAAACTTCAGAGTTCCAGCGATGGACAGAAGAGAGCAAAATGGAGTTGGAATCTTCATGCTTTGATGAAATGGTCAAAGGGGTTTGACTTCATCAATGGGTAACGAAGATGCTTGTAATTCAAGAAAGTAAGTGGGAGCGTAATAATTTTTCTAAAAACCTTGTGTGCTTGACACATTGTTAATTGGAAATAAATTTCTTGACAGGAATTAGGACTTCATTTGAAAATAGTTTTTTGATGAAGTGCTTAGGCTAAATAGCCTCAATATTAGGCATAATGATCTATGGAGATAGATTTACCTAATAGGGCTAAGCAATGAATACATATTGACAAGGTGCTAAAACCTTTTAGCATTTAAAACCGCCAAGGAGTGATTCTTGCCGGAGTCACATGGAAGAGTTTTTTGCAAGACTCGGTGTCCCAAAACACTAATGAGCAAAATACATGATGCCAATTCCACACACTTTTGTGTTTGGATTAATCATGTATTCCATGGTATGTAAAACAACCAGATATGTCTGATACTCCCAAGGTGTTGCGAGTATGGATACTAAAGTGATCAAAGTACTGATCGTTGGACAATAGTGAAAGATGTCATTGAGTACTAGAGTAAGTACTGATGATATGTTTTCTCACAAGCGGAGATCATGAAGAGTTCGTTGTAAAATGTTACATCGAAACAGTCTTCATCTTTTCTCCATGCGATTTTCGATTTAAATTGAGGGTTTTGTGTAACACAATATGGTGGTGCAATTAGTTGGAAATTGTTCCAAACAAGTTACTGTGGCGAATTCTATAACAGAGGCGGAGTATGTTGCCTCTTTAGAAGCGACAAAGACAAAGATGTTGAATCATATAGTTCATTCATGAACTTAGTATGGTTCCAAGAAGGCTTTGGTCAATGGGACACTATTGCAGATAGTTGCTCCATAACTCAGTCTGAGGAATCAGGTTTCGACCAATGATTCACATATATACAAAGCCAAGTCCGCACAAAATATGAATTTTGTGAAAGCGTGAAAACGCGAGGATATGCAGAGATACACATGGAGCTGAAGTTGTCAGATCCGATGGACATCAGGCTATACCACATGCGAAGCATTTTTTACACCGGTATGCCATAGGTGTAAAGTGCATTTGCATTAACTAGATTATTGACTCTAGTGCAAGTGGGAGTCTGTAGGAGATATGCCCTAGAGGCAATAATAAATGATATTATTTATCTCCGAGTTCATAATTATGTTTATGTTCTATGCTATAACTGCTATGGTTCTCGAGTCTGCAATAACCACGAGGCTCGGAGGAAGACTCATATGCACATGTGGAATAATAAACGGTAAAATATATTCCTAGTTTGGCCTCTAAGACTAGCTCAAGTGTTGCATGATGGTTATGTTTTCCTGATCATGGGCATGTCTATGCCAACAACCTTGAGGGCACAATGTTAAGAGAACATTTGTGTTGAATCGACCCGGATTGATGTTATGCTAAGAGATTCATTCATCACAAGTTAATGGTACATAACACAGAGATGGTTAACGTTTGCATGATTCCTTAGACCACGAGAGTATCGAGTTTCTTCATGCTTGCTTCATGAACTTTGGGGTTTGTTAAACATCATCCGTAAATGGGTGGCTATTACGGCGGCTTACGGGTTCATGGAAAAGTGTGTCAAGTAACTTGATAGCTCAAGATTGGGATTTGCTCCTCCGATGATGGAGAGATATTCTCGGGACCTCTCGGTATTACAGTATCCATCATTGTCTGGACAGACACAGTGTGATTTGATCACTGGGATGCCGGAACACGGAAACGAGAAAAGAGAACAAAACCGGTAACGAGGTAACTTGCATGGTGGACAAATTGTTTCTCCATGGGGATGCAATAAATCTCACCTCGGGTGTTTGTGACATATCGTGAAGCAACAGGAATAGCTCACTGCAACTGGAGGTTCACTCGAATATTTATTCGTGTGGGTATAGGGGTCAATATGGGTGTCCACGGCTCCGATGTTGATCATTGATTGGAAGGGGTTCCGGGTCATGTCTATACTTCACCGAACCTATAGGGTCACACGCTTAAGGGTCATCTATCTGCTGAATACTAGACAAGGAGTTTGAGAGAAAATCACCGAAAAAGTTTCGGACACCGGAAAAGTTTCGGACAGCGGAAAAGGTTCCGTAGAGAGAGGTCATCGGATGAGTTTCGATGAAACTGAAAAGTTGTTTCAGGGGATACCATTAAGTCAAATTGGTTTCCGCACATGCCTGATAATTCTTGGAGGGTGCCAAAATCATTCTGGAAGCTTTCTGGAATTTTCCGGGATAATAACCGGATATGCTCCGGAGCTGCCGGAACCACTTCAGATGCTTTTCGCAGATGAAAATCACTAAACCGGAATTGTTTCGGAATGCGTTGAAAATCATTTTGGTGGGTACTGGAAATGTTCTAAGACCACATAAATATTTTCAGTTCGAACGGACGCTGAAAAATGTCATCGTGAATAGTGAAAGTACTTTTTGGGATATTTATGGAAAGCCACCTTTTGGGGCTTTTCCCAAAAGGCTTCTAGAAGGACATGGGGATTAAGGAACCCCCTTTGGGGGGCCCCCATGAAGGTGGGACGTTGGAGGGTGCAGCTCCTCCATGGGGCTCCACTTGTCATCCCTTTATGCCTTTTATACCCTTTGTGTGTGACATAAAGTGGGGGCACTTTTGGTATTTCAGAATACCCATCCTACCCCTTGGTTTCCCTATAAATAGGAGGTGAGGGGGCTGCCCAAACCTCATCCCTTCTCACATACAAGTTCCATGCAATGATCTGGCTTCTTCTCTCCCTCCCACGAAAAGAGTTTCGTAGAGCCGTAAGGCTGTCTGGGTTCCGGCGGGAACTAGTTCTGGACGGCGAAGCCCTGCCGGATAGATGACACCGTATGTGTGCAACTCTGTAGAGAGATCGTAGTTTCGGACTTAGTTCGTGAGTGCCTCCCGAAGGGCTGTCTGTGTGACCGTCCGAGTTTTGAAGGTCCTCCCGAAGGGCTTTTCGAGTGACCGTTCGAGTTTCGAAGGCCCTCCCGAAGGGCTGTCTGCGACACCGTCTGGGGGGTTGTTTGACCGCCTCCCGGAGGGCTGTCTGAGGAGCAGATGAGGGTATACATCCTTGCGATTGGGAGGTTGTAAATCCTAGCTGCGGGGATCTGCACCGCCGATCGTCATCGACTCTACTTCCCGCTGCACTACGAGTCGGTAATGAAAAAGATCAAACCATGTATGCAGTCTCCATAGTGGTCCTGGGCTGGTGCGTAGGTCGGAAATTCTTGTTTTCTGCCGCGTTCCCCTACACTCTAGAGGGCTGGCTTGTTCATCCTGCGGCTCTACATCATGCTGGAGGGGATTGATTGTCTTCGGCAGTATCTGGAGTGTTATTATCTCCTATGCCGGTATTACTACTTTTGCTGTGGCGGGACTTAGAGTGGCGCTGCTGACGTCGGTGCTTGGGTTGCTTCTTGGAGGGGTCATCCTCCGCTGTCTCGTCGCCATTGCTTTCTTTAGGGGTGTCCACCATATATATGTCGTATGATGATGTGGCGGTCCAGCGCCCTGTGGGCGGTGGTTCCTGCTCGTCTCCTGCATCGTCGTCCATATTGTCGATGTCTTCAGAGTCGAAGTCGATCATGTCGGTTAAATCGTCGACAGTGGCTACTAAGTGGGTGGTGGGTGGGCAGCGAATTTCTTCGTCGTCCGCATCCCATTCTAGTCGGACATAGTTCAGCCAAGGTTCTCCTGATAGGGAGCGGGACCTCAATGAATTTAGCACATCGCTGAAGGGTGAGCGCTGAAAGATATCTGCGGAGGTGAACTCCATGATCGGCACCCAGTCAGATTCGACGGGCATGGGTGTAAGCGGCTCGAAGTCTGTGGCCGGAGGTGAATCCAGTGGTTCGGCGACACGGCTCTCGTAAGGGGTGAAGTCAGTATCCGGCTCCATCGCCACTGAGAGTGCGGTCTCCATGGAGGGGTCTATCCCTCCGCTCTAGGATGGCACGATTTGTTCCGGATTGATGGCCGGAGTAGTTGCAGATGCGATCTCCTGAACACCGTCCGACAGCAGAGTTACGTCGTGCTCGTCGTGACTGTGCAGTGCACCTGACACGGGCTCGAATCCGTCGAAGATCAAGTCTCCGCGGACGTTGATAGTGTAGTTTAAGTTTCCGAATCTGACCTGATGGCTAGGGGCGTAGCTCTCGATCTGCTCCAGATGGCCAAGCGAATTGGCCCGCAGTGTGAAGCCGCCGAATACAAAGATCTGTCCGGGGAGGAAAACCTCACCCTGGACCACATCGCTACCGATGATCGAAGGAGCCATCAAGCCTTATGGTGACGACATAGTGGAACTCTCAATGAAAGCACCGATGTCGGTGTCAAAACCGGCGGATCTCGGGTAGGGGGTCCCGAACTGTGCGTCTAAGGCGGATGGTAACAGGAGGCAGGGGACACGATGTTTACCCAGGTTTGGGCCCTCTTGATGGAGGTAATACCCTACATGCTGCTTGATTGTTCTTGATGATATGAGTACTACAGGAGTTGATCTACCACGAGATCGTAGAGGCTAAACCCTAGAAGCTAGCCTATGGTACGATTGTATGTTGTCCTACGGACTAAACCCTCCGGTTTTTATAGACACCGGAGGGGGCTAGGGTTACACAGAGTCGGTTACAAGGGAGGAGATCTATATATCCGTATTGCCTAGCTTGCCTTCCACGCCAAGGAGAGTCCCATCCGGACACGGGACGAAGTCTTCAATCTTGTATCTTCATAGTAGAACAGTCCGGCCAAAGGATATAGTCCAGCTGTCCGGAGACCCCCTAATCGAGGACTCCCTCACATGTCTTTGATAAACAAACTTAAAGGTACTTCTTATTACATCTCGACAGTCTGAATGCTTAAGTATTAAAATGGTGGAGAAGCTCCGCATTCCAAGCGCGTGGCTCCTCTTTCTTGTGTTCCACATCATACAGGTGATATGCTCCGTTGTGGAGCACTTTGGTGATGATGAAGGGGCCTTCCCAGGCGGGAGCAAGCTTGTGTGGACGTTGCTGATCCACTTGGAGAACCAGGTCCCCCTCCTGAAATGCTCGACCTCTTACGTTCCTAGCATGGAATCGACGAAGGTCTTGCTGATAGATGGTCGACCTGCTCAGGGCCATCTCTCTCTTCTTCTAAAAGATCAACGGCGTCTTGACAGGCTTGTTCTGCTTCTGCCTTTGAGAAGAGCTCCACTTGTGGGGCATTATGGAGTAGATCAGTCGGCAGCACGGCCTCGGCTCCATAAACCAGGAAGAAAGGAGTCCGGCCAGTCGACCGATTTAGTGTTGTTCTCAGACTCCACATTACTGATGGTAACTCATCTACCCAGGCACCAGCCGCATGCTTGAGGTCTCGCATCAATCTGGGCTTCAACTCTTGTAAGATCAAACCATTTTCTCTTTCTGCTTGCCCGTTCGACTGTGGGTGAGCGACTGAAGCGTAGTCGACCCGGGTGCCCTGGGAAGCGCAGAAAGCTCTGAACTCATCTGAATCAAAGTTTGAACCATTGTCTGTGATGATGCTGTGCGGGACTCCATATATGAATGTTAATTCTCTGATGAAGCTGACGACGGTTCTCGAATCGAGGTTCTTGATGGGTTTGGCTTCAATCCATTTGGTGAACTTGTCGACTGCAACAAGCAGGTGGGTGAAACCACTTCTGCAATCCTCAAGGGTCCAACCATATCCAATCCCCAAACCGCAAATGGCCAGACGAGTGGAATGGTATTCAACGTGAGGCGGGCTTGTGAGACATGTTAGAGTAAAACTGGCAGCCCTCACACTTGTCGACTATTTCCTTCGCCCGTGGCCAGTAAAAATCTGCTCAGTATGCTTTGGCCACGATTGTCTGAGAGGAAGCATGGTGACCACAGGTCCCCGAGTGGATATCATTGAGGATCATTCGACCTTCCTCCGGGGTAATGCACCATTGAGAAACTATAGTCACACTCTCCCTGTACAGTCGACCACTTATCACAGTGAAGGCTTTGGATCGACGAACAATCTGTCGTGCTTCATCTTCGTCTTCTAGAAGCTCTTTCCTGAGAATATATGCGATGTACGACATTGTCCAATTAGGAATGATAACCAAAACTTCCATGATTAAGTCTACCACAGCTAGGATTTCAACTTCAGTCGGATCAGTAGAACTCTTAGGTTGCGGGGGCTCTTCTATAAAGGGACCCTCTTGAACTGATGGTGTGTGAAGATGCTCCAAGAACACATTGCTGGGAATGGGCTCTCCCTTGGAACCTATCTTTGCCAGGTCATCCGCTGCCTGATTCTTCAGTCGGGAAATGTGGTGGAGCTCTAGCCCTTCAAACTTCTTTTCTAACTTTCTCACTTCATTACAATAACCAGTCATAGCTTGCCTTCTGACATCCCACTCATTCATCACTTAATTGACCACCAAATCTGAGTCGCCGTAGACCATTAGGCCACGGACGCCGAGTGAAATGGCCATCCGCAACACATATAGAAGCGCTTCGTATTCAATTTCATTGTTGGAGGAATCAAAGTGAATCTGAAGGACATAAGTAAGTATGTCACCTCGCGGGGATACCAGAACTACTCCAGCGCTAGAACCATTCAACATCTTGGATCCATCAAAGAACATAGTCCAATGTTCCTGGAATTGAGTTGGTTGCTGTTGTTCAATCCACTCGATGAGGAAATCTGCTATTACCTGGGACTTGATTTCTTTCTTTGCCTCAATCTTGATATCCAACGGAAGGAGTTTAATCGCCCACTTTGCCACTCGACTAGTTGCGTCCCCGTTGTTCAAAATTTCTGACAATGGAGCATCACTGACGACTGTGATAGAGTGATTTGAGAAATAGTGTGCAACCTTCTTTGAAGTCAAGTAAATTCCATGGACAAGCTTTTGATAATGTGGATATCTCTGCTTGGACGGGGTTAAGACTTCCGAAATATAGTACACTGGGCGCTAAACCTTATAGGCTTTACCTCCTTCTTCCCGCTCGACCGTGAGTACTGTACTAACAGCTTGTCCACTGGCTGCAATATAAAGCAGTAAAGGCTCTTTGTTGATTGGAGCACCGAGCACCGACTGGGTGGAAAGCAGGGTTTTGATCTCTGCAAACGCTGCGTCAGCTTCAGGAGTCCACTCGAACTTATCAGATTTCTTCATCAATGGTAAAGAGGCAATGCCTTTTCATCGAGATAAGAGATGAATCGACTCAAGGAGGCCAAACAACCAGTAAGCTTCTGAACGTCGTGTATGCACATAGGACTTTTCATTTGGAGTATTGCACCAACTTTCTCTAGGTTTGCATCGATCCCATGTTCGGAAACGAGGAAACCGAGTAACTTTGGCGTACCTCTCTGGGTGCTCTAGGTCCAAGGGTATCTTCTTCGTCTCTTTGGCCGGCTTAAACGAACCCTCAGCCTCTAACTCTTTTGGGTTGGGCGACACATCAGGCTGCTTGCCGGCCATTGCCACAACTCGCTCAAGGAGCCGCTTCTCAGCCGCGATTACCAGGGACTCGGCCAGCCGACTTCTCTCTGCTGCACAAGCAGACGACTTCCGGTAGTCGCCAGCCACAGTTAGAATTCCCCTGGAACTGGGCATCTTCATCTTGAGGTAGGCGTAGTGGGGGACCTCCATGAACTTGGCCAAGGTAGGTCAGCCAAACAGCGCATGGTATGGACTCTCGAGATCCACCACCTCAAACCAAACGGGCTCTCTACGGAAGTGATCTTTGTCCCCAAAGAGGACGTCCATCAGGATCTTGCCGATTGGCGAGCAGGAAAGCCCAGGAACAATGCCATGGAACACAGTTCGGCTGTTCTAAAGCTGTCTTTGCTTGATTCCTAACTTCTCCATGGTGTCCTTGTACAGGATATTGATGCTACTGCCCCCGTCTATCAGAACTCGCGAGAAACGCGCGGCTTGTCTGTCCGTAGCAAAGGTGGCATCCAGGACCAAGGCATAAGAGCCTGGACTCGGCATCACTTTTGGGTGGTCAGCCCTGCTCCAGCTGATGGGCTTCTCAGACCAGTGCATGAACTCTGGCGTCTCTGACGCTACTGCATTCACCTCTTGTCGCTGCAGCCGCCTGCTGCGTCGATCATCAGCCACACTAGTGAACACCACATAGGCTCCATGCTCTTCAGGGTATTCATCTTGTACTGCGCCGACTGGCTTGACAGCCGGCTGCAGGGGCGGAGGCGGCTGCCCAGCAGGCGGGGGAGGCAGGAGGCCGTCTCCCTTGGCGATCCTGGTGAGCCAGTGGCACTTCCGGGTGGTGTGATTCGATGGCTTTGCGCCGCTGTGGAACTTGCAAGGTCCATCCAAGGTCTGCTGATAGGACAAGGCAGGCAACCAGTTTGGCTTGCTGCCTTTCTTTCGCTTGGGCGGGGGCTGCTCATCTGGCTGCTGGGCTTCAATGGTCGTGACCTGCCGGCTGCTGGAAGCCGGCTACTGGGCCTTGCGCTTGTTGTCGCCCTGCTGTTGTCGCCGGCCGGCGTCTGCTGCCGGAGTTCTTGGAGCTTGAGGAGCCACTTTGCCAGTTGTGCTGATTTGAATTTCCGCCTTCATGGAGGAGTCGGCCATGGCGTATTTGTCCGCTATGATCAGCAGCTCGTCGAGGGTTCTGACTCGTCACAAAGGAGCTTGTGCTTGAGGAGGGTGCCTTCTTTGCACCCGGCTGTGAAGTACTCGATGGCCTGCACCTCGTGCACGCCCTCGCAGGAGTTCTGGAGCTCGGCCCAACGCGTGAGGTAATCGCGAGTCGACTCATCGGGGCCTTGCACGTACAAGGAGAGCTGACGAAGCTTGGGAGGACGCTTGTACGTGCTGGTGAAGTTGCGGACGAATGCTTCGGTGAAGTCGACCCAGCTGTTGATGTTGCGGGGCTTCAGGCTGTTCAGCCATGTCCGGGCCGTGCCCTGGAGCATGAGCGGAACGTACTTTACGGCGACACGCTTGTTGCCATTTGCTATGTTGACAGCCGTGGAGTAGTCGACTAGCCAGTCTTCTGGCTTCACGGAGCCGGTATACTTGGGCGTGTCTCTTGGGAGCGTGAACCCTCTGGGAAAGGGTTCGTCCTGAATGCGGGGCCCGAAACAAGGCGGACCCAGCTCGTCTTCTTCTTCTAGCGCTAAGGATCGGTGGAGTCGGTCGATCTGGTGGCGGGCGTCGTTCTCTCCAGCTCCCTCTCGGCGGCCAAGACGGTCACCGAGAGTCGGATGGTCAACAGGCGGCGGGGAGACTCGCCTCTCCTTGCGGGGAGGGGGAGGCGGACAGTCGTCCCTATCGTTCCACTGCTCTTGGGCGGCCTTCTCGGTCGCGCTCTATGGTAATGCGAGTCCGACCGTGGCTGACAGTCGGCTCCTTGTATCTTCTACCTCGGGCGCCGCCAGTCGGCGTCCGAGACGTTGCGCCTTGATCTCGGTGAAGGTCGTCGACGGGCCGTTGAGGCGCCTCCGTGCGGCAGCCGGCCTCGTTCTGCGCGGCAGCCGCATCGAGAAGCCGCTGGACTCGTTCCATCATGAGGCGGCGTTCTTCGCCCTCGAAATTGTCCAGCTCGTCCGCCGCTGCCTGGGCGGCTCGGATGTTCTCTGCTGGTGTAGCGTACACAGGGCGGCTTGCCCCAAACAGGTTGGCGATGGCTACGCCGCGCTACCGGACCGTGCCAAGGCGGCTGGGCCCCGCCGGGGCCGGCGAGCCGCCGACGGCGCGATCCATCTCCCGCTGGTAGGCTTCTGACAAGTGCCTCATGTTGTCCAGCTTCTTCGCGCCTACAACGAGCTGAAGGCGGCTCGCCTCCAGCGTCTCTGCGTCAGCGTCTTTCGGAATGGGCGCAGTTAGGTCTTGCAGCGCCGCGCCGAGCGAGTCGTGCGCTCCTCCACCGGGGAGCTCATCATGACTGGTGACTAGCACCTCGGTGACGGTGCTTCCATTGCTCTCTGCGTGGGGGAGAGGTTCGTCATAGACCACCACATTGGTGGGGAACGCATCGAGCAACGCGGTGTCGGAGTCGACCAGCATCGGGTCGGTTGAGCCTACGGACTCCAAGTCTATGGCAGGCTCGCTGGAAACGTGGAGTTGATCGAGGAGGCCCGCGAGGAGGTTCTCGGGGCCGCTCGTGCCTGCGTTGGATGTAGGTTCGTCGGAGAGGCGGACCTCGCCGACAAGTTCGGCCAAGGAGCTGACCGCACAGGCAATTTCGACGCCGCTTAGCGCGTCGACGCAAACTCTGTCTGGCGTGCCTGGCTGGCTGCGCTCGCCAGGGAGGAAAAGGGTTCCCGGCCAAAGCAGATCTCCGGACGGCGGTGCACCAGGCCCCACGGTGGGTGCTAAATGTCGGGGGTTTGGTGCGACATATGCCAACGGATGGCTTATCATGGTGGGGGCGAGTAGAACGTCGTTGGTGCCTGGAAACGGGATGAGGCGAAGACATGCACGCCGGTGAATCTTACCCAGCTTCGGGGCTCTCTAGGGAGATAATAGCCCTACTGCTGCTCTGCGGGGTCTCTGCATGATCACTATGGCCAAGTGTTTACACGGTTGCTCCTTGAGCTGTTTTCTGGTGGTAGGAGAGGGCAAGGCTAGCTCTCTCCCTTCTATATGATCTGGTCTAGAGATAATGGGTTCCAACCCTTTGCATGGGTGCCCTAGGGGGTTTATATAGGCCTACCCCCCCAGGGGTACAATGGTAATCCAGCTGGACGCGGGCCCAGCCGTCAGTGTCTCTGGCCTCCGTCTTCTCTGCCGACCGCTGGGGCCCGTCGACTGGCGGGCCCCACCGACTGGCCCGGTACGGAGCCGACAGGCCATGTCCGCCGCGGGCGGGTCTTGCCGGCTGCTGGTTACTGTAGCCGTGCTTCTGATGACGCGGGCTTGATCATGAGGTCGTGGTAACAGCCCCGCCGCCTGGCGTGCGATCACTGTTGCCACTCCCCATCACATCTTGATTAATGGCGCATGGGCCCCGGGGGAGGGCTCTGCCGACTCCCCCGGGCCGACTCCCGACGGGTCCGACTGGTGGTTCTCCCGCCGTCTCCCGAGGTCTCACTGACTGGTGGGGCCTGCTGCCTCCAGGCCGTACAAACAAGCCGTCGTGGGTGCAGGATTCGGCCCTGCGGTGCTGATGTTAGGGCCGACATGGCAACAGTGCCACGCCGCATGGAGATCTTCCGGGGTACAGCGTGCTGTGGCCATGCCTGCCCTTGGTGAGGGGCAGGGGTGGGCTTCGCTGTAGCCACGCCCCTGCCTCGTCCCCTCTGATGAGGTCATGGGGTTTGTTGGAGTCGCAGGCCGACTCCCCACAGCCAGCTTCTCTGCAAGTCGTCCCTGGGACTCGGCCGTGAGCGGGCAGTCGGCCGCCTTGTCGTCGACTCCCCAGGAGGCGGCTCTTCGTCCTAGGGTCTTGAGGGGCTCAGCCTGCCCCGATGTCTTGAAAGGTTCTGGGGCTCGGGTTGGCCTACCCGCGGCCCATTACTCCGACACCCAGGCTTTAGCACGACTTAAAGTTGTTACAGCTCCAGCTCTCGCGTATGATCGCTTGATTTCTTGGAACCGGGCGGGTAAGATATACAGCTTCTTCAAGATGTCACTTAATAGAGTCGGCCCTTGATTCACGGGGGAGATAGTGGCAAGCGTCCGTTGAGCTCCGGTGTAAAACTGTTCAACCAGCGTGTAAACCGCCTTCAGCTTTTCCATGGTATCCCGGTTCAGAATGCTGCTCCTGGGACCTGCAAATATCATACAATCAGTTAAGTGGCGGCTTATAATGGAATATATTTATTTGAAGTATGTAACAAAGTGACTTACCGAAGATTGCAGAAACCATCTGAGACACACGGTTCTTTAAACCGGTGAGTTCAGCGGTGACTTATCCTACAGCCGCTTCAGCCTTCTCTGCATGCTGTGTTAAAACAGTCTTCTCATTAGTCCAAGCTTATTTCTCCACTGTGAAGTTGGTCTTAAAATTTTCGGTCTCAGAAACACTCAGCTAGAATTTGGATCCAGCCTTCTTTGTCTCTATCTCTTGAGTCCCTAGTCGGGCCTTGGCCTCAGACAGTTGGGATTCCAGTTCTGTGGTTGCAGCCTGCATACAACATAATGTTGTTTCAGTTTCATGGCGGATTATAAAATATAAGTCCCAAGTGTTTTGTCAACAATAACACTTAGCACTTGGGGGCTAATGTCTGTCAGCGCAATTTTTTTCAAAGGAAACAATTTTTCTAAAAAGTCCCAAGTGTTTTGCAGGCAACAACACTCGACACTTGGGGGCTAATGCACACTGCTTGACTTTTCTTTCTACAAGTGAGCCGGATAAGCTGTCCACAGTCTCAGCCAGCTCAGGCAGGTTATACGGTTCATTTCTATGCAATAACTAGTAGGACCGGCTCATTCATACTGATTAAACCGGCCCTTGGAGAATAACAGGGTATATAACTTATATGAGATGGAGAACATACCTCATATTTTTGATGCATCTGTTTGACCATTTCAATTTCTGAGTCATGGCTGGAGTGCACTTGACTGAGATAACCAGATAGCACTTCACTAATACTCAGGTGAGCATAGTGGGAGACATCCAACCTCACCTTTTGCCAATCCATAACTTCTTGTTTGGCAGAGTGTCTTGCCAAGATAGTTGGGTTCCCCGGTTCAACGAATCTAGTGCCAGTGATTAAAACATCAACATTGTGCTTCTCCGGCGGGTTAGCTGAGCTTGATGTCTCAATACTTCATGGATCAATAGTAGTTTCATCTGTAGACGGCTCAGGTAAATCAGGTTGAACGTTGAAGGCAGGGTCCTCTGGCCGTTCAGCGTGTTCATGCACAAAGGTTGACTGCTCCGGGTCTTCAGGATGTTCTGGTACGAGGGTTGGCTACTCCGGTTCAGTGGTTCTCGGATCCTGAGCCGGTTTTGTTACCTTTGCTTTCTTGGGCTTTGCTTGACCGCTAGAAAGGATTTAGACAAGTCAGTACAATGATACATATTTAAAGGTGTATAAGAAGGGTAGTTATCTTTACCCGGGGGCGGTCTTGAAAGCTGGAAATTGCGTCTATGATGAATCGTTGAAGGAGGAACGGGAAATCTCCTATAAAGATGGAATCAAAAATAAGTGATGAAGGTAATTCATTGAATAAATACAAGGGTGAAAGCCAAAAAAGAACCTCATTCTGGTGTTTCCCAGGAGTGTTTGGTAAGCTGGAGGGTAAATTGTCATCTCCACCGGTCTGGGTCTGCCGGCGGCTTTCATGTTGCTGTCGTTTAAAAAGAAAATGAGGATCTAAATAAGCCAAGGGGTGTCAAAACCTTACTTTCCGGGTTACCCGCCGAATTTTCTGCCTTGGTAAAGGTTCTGAGTTGGAGGAAATAATATTTACCTCTTCTTCAACTGCCTGGCTGGCCCCCGTATCATCCTGGTAATAGTCAATGTCAATAAGGTGGTTAAAAAGCAGGCCAAGAGAGAAAGGGCTACCTCTGACTCAGAGGTGTCATCCAGCTTGAGTAACTCAGAGGCGGTTGGCTTCTTCTTCTTCTTCTTTGATTTTCTGACGATTTTCTTGGCGGCTATCGCAGCAGCTCTAGCTTTCTTAGTAGCCTCATGGTCATACTTGACTTTCCAAAAGTCAGGTTTAGCCTGTGGAAGGGTAGCATGTTGAAATTCATGCAAATATTTAAACTCTGGGTTCCAAGGTCATCAAGGTCATCAAGGCAGACAAAGCAATCAGGGTAGCTACCATCAACAGTCAGGTCAAGGGAGTCAGTAGCAGCAATCCGGGTATCAGAGTAACCCGAAACATTTGAATAGTGGACAGTATCACGTCTTCACCACAAGTTTGTGCAAACGGGATCAGGAGTTTCATAAAAGGGCAGTAAACTCTGTTGAACCGACAGTACCCTGTTACTTGCGCTGGTCTGAGCAGGCTATTGTGTGGAGTCGAGAGGATCATCCACCCAAGGTTGATAATCTGGGTCATTTAGCATTGGTGGTCGCACCTCATGTTGGAGGGTATAAGTTCACCAAAGTGCTCATGGACGGAGGGAGCAGCATCAATATCCTTTATTATGAGACCTTCCGTTGCATGGGGTTGACCGATAAAAATCTTAAGCCGTCAAACACTGTCTTCCATGGTGTGGTGCCTAGTAAATCGGCATATCCGGTTGGTAAGATATCTCTGGAAGTTGCCTTTGAAGATGATCATGAATCTAGATCAGAGACATTAACCTTTGAGGTGGTGAAAATCAAGAGCCCTTATCATGCCCTGTCCGGACGGCCGACTTATGCTAAGTTCATGGCAAGGCCCTGTTATGTTTATCTGTAGCTCAAGATGCCGGTTCATAAGGGGACCATCACAGTGCATGGGAGCCGGAATATAGCCTAGGAGTGTGAAGAGGGTGATGCGGCGTATGCTGAGTCGGTTTGCGCAACAGAGGAGTTAAAGTTTTAAAAGGATAATATTGACCTGGCAGATATGAATTTGAAAAAACCAACCACAGAGCATGATCTGGTTTTAAAATTTAAGTCGGCAGATGACACTAAGATGGTTGACTTTGTCCCTGGTGACTCATCTAAGCAGTTCATCATTAGTGCTAATCTGGATCCAAAATAGGAAAGCGCGCTCATCGAGTTCATCCGTGAGAACCGGGACATCTTTGCATGGAAGTCCTCAGACATGCCGGGTGTACCAAGAGAACTCGCTGAGCACACTCTTAATATTGATCCAAAGTTTAAACCGGTCAAGCAGTTTCTTCGCCGTTTTAATGAGGAGAGACGGACGACCATTGGATAAGAGGTAGCCCGGCTCTTGGCAGCTGGGTTTATCATTGAAGTGTTTCATCCTAAGTGGTTGGCTAACCCGGTGCTGGTACTTAAGAAGAATGGCACTTGGCGTATGTGTGTGGATTACACAGACTTAAACAAGACTTGTCCGGCTGATCCTTTTGCTCTCCCTCATATTGACCAGATTATTGATGCTACGGCGGGTTGTGAGCATTTGAGTTTTTTAGATGCTTATTCTGGTTATCATCAGATCAAAATGGCAATTAAGAACCAGGAGAAGACATCCTTCATAACTCCCTTTGGAGCCTTCTGCTATGTGTTTATGCCTTTTGGGCTCAAGAGTGCCCAAGCGACTTATCAGAGGTTAGTGCATAATTGCCTTCATAACCAAATTGGGTGTAATGTTCATGCCTATGTGGATGATATTGTGGTGAAATCCAGAGAGAAAGAGACACTGATAAGTGATTTGAAGGAAACCTTTGATAATCTCCGGATCTACAAGATAATGCTTAACCCGACCAAGTGTGTGTTTGGTGTGCCGACAGGCAAGCTCCTGGTTTTTTTGGTGTCTAATAGAGGGATTGAAGCTAATCCGGAGAAGATCAAAGCTATCACCTCTCTGGCTAAACCGGCGTGTATCAATGATGTGCAGCGCCTGGCGGGTTGTATCGCGGTGTTAAACCGTTTCATAAGCTAGTTGGGGGAGAAGGCTATCCCTCTGTATCAGATAATGAAAAAGACAGATAACTTTGTCTGGAGTGATGCTGCTGATGCAGCGTTTGAGGATTTGAAGAAGCAACTGATTGTACCGCCAGTGCTCACATCCCCTATTGATAAGGAGCCTTTACTGTTATATGTGGCTGCTAATAGCCGGTCTGTCACTGTTGCCATTGTGGTGGAAAGGAAGGAAGCAGGAAAGGAGTATCCGGTTCAAAGGCTGGTTTACTATATCATCGAAGTGCTCATTGTGTCCAAGCAGAGGTATCCACACTGGCAGAAACTTGTATATGGGGTGTTCTTGGCCAGCTGGAAGCTTAAACATTATTTTCTGGGCCATCCTATCACTGTGGTAAGCTCTGCTCCTTTGGGAGTTATCATCCAAAACAGAGAAGTAACTAGTCGGGTCGCTAAGTGGGCCATTGAGCTTGGACCTCATGGATTAAAGTATGTGCCTCACATGGCCATCAAGTCTCAAGCACTGGTGGACTTCATCAACAATTGGACAGAGCTACAGATGCCTGAGGAAAAGCCGGATAACACATATTGGACTATTCATTTGGATGGGTCCAGGTAGTTGGAAGGCTCGGGGGATGGAGCTATTCTCGCTCCCCCTTGAGGTGGTAAATTTTGCTATGTTCTTCGTTTTATGTTTCCTTGTACTAACAACACATCTAAGTATGAGGCCTTACTCCACGGTCTTCGGATGGCTAAGGAAATGAATTTAAGCCGGGTTAGGTGCTTTGGCGACTCAGATTTGGTGGCTCAACAAGTCCCTGGTACTTGGGATTCTAAGGACCCACTTATGGCGGCTTATCGGCGAGAGGTGGACGTCATTGCTGGTCACTTCAAAGGATATCAAGTTGAGCATGTTGATCGAAGGAAAAATGAAGCGGTAGACGCTTTAAGTCGGCTGGTCTCTCAACGTAAGCCGGTGCCACCTAATGTCTTTCTTGACGTCTTGCATAACCCGTTAGTTAAGGTTCCTATAGAGGAGGATTTGGCTATTCCTGACCCGGAGGCTCAGTTGGTGGTGGCTCTTCATGTAATCCTAGATTGGAAAGTCCCTTATTTGGCCTATATGACCCGGGGTGAGTTACCTGAGGATGGGACCTTAGCCAGGAAGATAACCCGGCGGTCTAAGTCAATGTCGATTGTTAATGGAGAGTTACATCATCGCAGTGTCACAGGGGCGTTTCAACATTGTGTGTCTCTGGAAGAAGGTTGTGAGATCTTATGAGAAGTTCATGAAGGAGATTGTGGTCATCATTCCGGTTCAAAGTCCCTTGTGGCTAAAGCTTTCCGTCATGGGTTTTATTGGCTAACAGCTTATGCTGATGCAGAGGACTTCATCCGTAGGTGTGATGGATGTCAGAAATTTGCACGACGTACCCATGTGCCGGCTCAAGAGTTGAGGATGATTCCTATTACTTGGCCATTTGCAGTTTGGGGGCTCGATATGGTTGGGCCTTTCAGAAGATCCAAGGATAAGAAGACTCACCTTTTGGTGGCGGTTGATAAGTTCACTAAGTGGGTAGAGGCAGAGACGGTCAGTAAGTGTGATGCAGCAACGGCGGTTCAGTTCATGAAGAAGGCGATCTTTTGTTTTGGCTTTCCACACAACATTATAACAGACAACGGCACTAATCTTTCTAAGGGTGCCATGGATGAATTCTGTCAACTTGAGCATATCCGGCTTGATGTGTCATCAGTGGCTCACCCCCAATCCAATGGTCAAGCTGAAAGGGCAAACCAAGAGGTCTTGAAGGGTATTAAACCCCGGCTTATGGTTCCCCTATAGAGGACGCCGGGTTGTTGGGTGGAATAGTTGCCTTCGGTGCTATGGAGCATCAACACCACCCCAAATAGATACACATGATATACACCTTTCTTCATGGTTTACGGAGCAGAGGCAGTTCTCCCTAGTGACATCTGTCATGACTCGCCTCGGGTGGCGGCTTATGTGGAAGCAGATAATGAAAGAGCACGTCAAGAGGCACTTGATCTATTGGATGAAGAGCAGGACATAGCAGCAACTCGTTCGGTGATTTACCAGCAAGATCTACGCCGTTATCACAGCCGTCGGGTTAAAACAGAACTTTTCAAGAAGGCGACCTGGTGCTCCGGCTTATCCAGGATCAGACTGATAATGCACAAGTTATCCCAACCTTGGTAAGGACCCTTTGTGGTCAGCAAGAATCTAAACAATGGGTCATATTACCTTATCGATGTTCGAGACCACAAGGACTCACACACGTCGGAGGAGGAGACCCGCCGGCCCTGGAATATTTCTCAGCTTAGGCCATACTACACTTCAGCCACAGGCTCTCCTTATGTACATATTTAGACAATGTATATATTATGATTGATATAATAAACCGGCATCCCTGCTAAAGCAGGGCCTCTGTCACATATAAACACTATTCTGATCATGGGATCAGAATAATATTCTGATCACAACATGAACTTCCCGAGTTACGCACCTGACCTTCCCCGAGTACTAGGTTGAACTTCAGCTAAAAGGTGTGCAAATGGGGCTTGCGATATACCGTTGGAAAGCTATGGACATCAGTATCATGACCCAAGTTAAATTTTTGGCAAAATGTAAGCGGTTTAAGAGCAGTTTTGAAAACCATTTTTTCTTCATACAAAAAATGTGAATCGTATTTTCGATCGCATTTTTAAACCGTTTATCTAAATGAGGCAAATAATATGGCGTTGGAAAGTTGCTGAAACCGCTCCTTCCACATGTTGAAAGTTTTCTCTAATTCCCTACAGTTAAAGAGTAATTCGGAAAATCGTAGAATTTCGCAAATGGAACACCCGAGTTTGTATTTTTGATGCCATTTCTAAACGGCTAATCCAATTGAGGCAAATAATATGGTGTTGGAAAGCTTATGAAAATGCGCTACTTTTTCATGTGAAAAGTTTTTTCTAATTTTGAACGGTTTAAAAGTAATTTAGAACACGGTACAACTTCCATTCGTATTTTCGAGCTAATTTTTTAACCGTACGTCCAAATGCAGCAAATAATATGGCGTTGGAAAGCTTGAAGAAATGGAAACTTTTTTGTATATAGTGTTTCTCCTAATTCATTACGGTTTTATGTTAGTTTTGAAAATGGCTAAAAACGTATTTTTGCCGTAATTTCTACAAACTTTATCGGAATGGGGCAAATAATATACCGCTGACGGAAAATTCAAAACTTTTTCATGTTGATGGTTTTCTGTGATTCCTTGCCATTTTCAAGTAATTTTGAAAATGGCGAGATCATTCATTCTGCCTTTATCGCGAAACAGATTCTTCGAAAATGCACCGTGTGAAGAACCTGAACTTCTCGGCATGTCTACTTGAACTTCACTCTATTTTTCACGTGCTTTTTTGCCCGTTTCTCTCCATCCACTACTCGTAGCTCTCCATCCACTCACCAAAATTGAGCAAGTGATATACCGATGGAAAGCTGCTGTAAACACGCAACTTTCCCGAGTTGATCGTTTTTTCATACTCGTGATAATTTTAAAAGTTTTTCATCTCAAATTCATTCACTATAGTAGTCGAACTTCGTGTTGTTTTCACGTTGAACTTCTGTGACGTATTTTCGTTTTTAATTTTCCCATCCATTTCATCAGTGTTACACAAATGATATTCTCTTTGTACAAACCCCTCTCACATAGCAAATATTGGCAGAGCAGCAACTATGGATTTGAGATGAACAAGTCTCCCAGAGTATGACATTAAGGAAGCAATGCCAGATAGTCTGTGGTCAAGTCTTGATACCATGGGCATCAAATCTGCTACTTTAGGTCTTGTAGATCCCGTTGGTAGACCAAGATATGTGAAAGGCATGGCTTCTTTTTTACAGTTGAAGGTATTTGCCAGCTCTTGAGCTTTATCATCAGTCATATTGATTGGAACCATAGAAGATTTACTATAGTTTACAACAAGCCCAGTGAACTGGCAAATAATCTTTCGTTTTTAAGATTGACTTTGTTAAGGCTTTTGATAAACTGAACTACAAGGCTATCTTATTCATGATGAAACATCTGGGATTTAGCAACAAATGGATTAGATGGGTCTCATCTATCCTATCTACTGATTCTACATCTGTCATCCTTAATAGTGTTCCAGGTAAATGCATACAATGTAAGTGTGGTGTCAGACAAGGAGATCCTTTTCCCCCTCTTCTATATGTTATGGTTGGAGAATTGTTGCAAATCATGGTTAATGATGCTTGGAGAAATGGAACATTATCTTTACCAATTGAGACTAATTTTACTGAATGCTACCCCATCATACAATATGCTGATGACACACTGGTCATCCTGCTAGCCGATGAGTTACAAATTAGAAGTTTCATTGAGAAACTTGAAAATTTCTCAAAATTCACTGGGCTTGTTGTAAACTATAGTAAATCTTCTATGGTTCCAATCAATATGACTGATGATAAAGCTCAAGAACT